>NC_140602.1:10712951-11107951 GCF_057381915.1 Diplotaxodon limnothrissa | reverse complement strand
TGTGGGCATTCCTGAGGGAAAGAGCAGTACATCAAGGGAAGGACATTAAATGTATAGAGCAATTCAAGCAATTTCTCTGTAATAGAAAACAATGAAGGGCATTTTTATTGCATTTTTAGTCCTGAGGGGACGCTTTGGATATCTTTAGGACTTATCAAGGACATGGCCAGCCAGGGGACCAAAGTTGCAGCTTTTATTTGTCTGGTTGCTTCTATCTGTTTATTGCCTCAGTTAAAGGTTAAATAGCATGATTTTAAAATAAAACAGTTTCCATCCAGGTATTTGTTAGAAGCAAAGCTAGACAGTTTGCAGGAAAGGTATAAGTGTAGTCTGCAAACTGCAGTAAGTCTAACAAGTTCCACTTGGCATTTCAAGACCTTTATCAGCAGCATACACTAGCGTGACTTCAGGGCTGGATTCAACACAAAATGAGGACAAAACCAACTGAGGCAGATCTTGGTGAGTAACAAACTTCTACATATTCATGTGTGATTTTGAATGGGATGGACACGCAACTACCCAGCATGCACCAGCAGCCTAAAAAGAAAATGATTTGGCCAGGGAAGTGTCATCTGGTGAAAAGAGAGCTGCGAAACAAAGCATCTATTCTTGTCCTGATGGAACACACGCTGATTTTGCTGCAGTGTAAATCCCTATTGTGATTGGCTGATGATCAAACACTGTTGAGTTTATTCAAAGGTTACAGGAAATCAGTGTAACTTATTAATGACACAGAGCTTTGCTGTCATCACAGCCTGTCGCAGTAAGCCAGCAAAAACAGCCGATTCTTCTATGTCTATACAGTGAGCTGATTAGTATGCCATCTTGGACGCATTCTGCTACCCCAAGGCTGCGAGATCAGAAAAAGCTTTTTGCTTCAATTTTATTCCAAAGTGTGTGTTCTTGGTTGTGTGCCATTGTTTTTCTGATTTGTATTGGTGGCCACAAGCAAAAGGCCCATTCCTGTTAAAATCTTCAGAGTGCACTACCCAGCCCTGCTCGGTCACATGATGCACTGTTTTTGTGTTGCACATTGTTAAAAATCAAAGCCAGAGCCCGTTAGTCAGTGAGGTTGGGTTGTGATCAAGCTGACAGTCTCACCTAAAGGCTTCGATGAGTCTCTCCACTTTCTGTGCTTCTCCCTGAACACGGACATGGGCCTGGAACTTTCTCAGGGCTTCGTCAAGCTCCATGCCTGAGAAATCCATCTCGTCCACAACACAGCTATAAAGAGACAGAGAGGGAGGGGGGGAAAGACAAGAAAAAAAGGCAAAATGAAGCTGGGTTTAGTTTCAGTACTTCACTGTAGTGAGAAGGTAACAGAGTGAGTGTGCGAGTGGATCTGAGACAAACTATCTGTACCCAAGTGCTGACGGCAAATCTCGTCATTACAGTCATAGTTCCATTACAGAACCACTGACCTGAATGATGCACATAGAGACAACATGCTTGCACGTGCACACACATATACCCACGTGCTGTGCAAATATCAGTGGAGAAGAAAGAGTCCGAAAATAGTGGGAAAAGAGGGATGAGATGGCAAAAAATGAAAAGAAAAGAGGGAATGGGAAAGAGAGAGGTAACATGAAAGGCTGAGGACAGACTGCGGTAATGGGAGTAGTACGTACAAGATTGCGCATGTACATTTAGGTGCATGGGTGTATTTGTGTCCATACAAGTGTGTCTCTTTGAAAGAAAGTGAGGGTGTGTGCTTAAGTGTGTGTTCAGTGCAGTGACCTATTTCTACAGTCTGTACAACAACATCAGCAGAAAACCTCGCTACGCTGGTTCTCAGTCTGCAGCCTACACTGGGAGGATGCAAAAAGGGGTGAGTGTCAAAGCATTAAGAAAAAGCATGTTTTCATGGATGTCTTCCATTTCCGCAAACTGGTGCCACATGTCAAGTGAGTTTTGCGCGTACGCTCATTTATAAGGTAATTGCTTTCGAAAACCAGCTCAGTTTGAGATAGCTTTTAAAATAACTGAAGTTTGAAAGTCCAAATTTAACAGATGTTTTACTTTATTTACCTCAGTTTCTTAGCCATATAAAGCAACAGTACCATCGGACTTTGTACTATGATGTATGATTGAAACTCTACTAAAGGACCTAAATGAGAATATTAGTGAGATTAGGTTTTCCTGAAAAAGAAAAAGTCTTTAAAGAGGTCCATATGGATGCAAAGTATGTATAGAAATGACTTTTCCTGTGAGAATACTGGCAAGGAGAAGAGAGATAAGCACACATGTGCAGGAGCTTTGATCATCATTAAATTGTTATCATTTGCAGACATTTCTCAAATAAGGTATCACAGTGATTTTCTGCAATATCAACAAGCAGCCAGTTTGTCCTTGAAACCTTTGTAGAGGCAGAAAAAAAAGAAACCACAAAGAACTCAGTGCCTAAAAAAGCCTCTATACAGCCTGATTCTTTCAGGTCTCCTCAAAATAGGGGCACCCTCACAAATAGCGGGGTCAGCTCCTCAGCTACATGTGAATGAGTTTGTTTTTTTCCAAGGTCAGGAAGGAATTCTAATCTTAAAGCCCGATTCAATGAGAAGTGAAACGACTGAAAATGTGAGCATTTACAGTTTTGCAGCAACGAAGCAATCTAAATCTGGTGAAGAGAACCGTGTAATAAGATTTAAATTTTCAAAATGAATACTGTGTTAAGATTATTAACTCAAATTGAGAAAATTAAATAGGCAAATAGCAAAAAAAACTTTTTCACTTTATAATGAGTAAATGCTAAATAGACTGGTACTAAACACTCAAAGCTCTACGAGCCTCAATCACCCAGACATACAAGCACTTTTTTCTATACCTAAGCACCTCGTCTAACATTCATGGACATGTTCATACTCCCATGGATCCTTCAGGAGCAGCTTGGGGTTCGGTATCTTGCCCAAGGGTACTTCAATAGGCAGACAGCAGTAGCTGAGCTACTGACCCTACAGTTGGTAGATGACCCACTGTACCTCTTAACTCACATCCGCTCCTAAACAATGTAGCTGTAAATGTTAATAAGATCTATTGCTGTCAGTCCAGATGCTGGACTGCAGCGCAGTTTCTGTTTCACTGATCTAAGGTGCTTGACATAAGATAAGAAAAAAGTGTCAAAGTGAGTGAGAGAATATTTTATGATCAGAAACTCAAAAAGTGAGGTGCACTTAAACCAGTTTTATAAATGTCATTGGTTCATTACTATGGGGATTACCTTTGTCAAATCTGACAAAATAACCCCCAAAATGTCATCATGTTCATACAAGTTTGTGCACTGACGCTATAAATTTGTAAGAAGCCTATATTTCTAACTGGAAGTACAACGTTTGAATGATCAGAATATAAGAAAAGGGGTGCCTTATTATCACCATAAAGTCAGTTATATCTTTTCCTAATCAAATAAACCTAAATGATGACTGATGACAGAGAAATGACATGAACTCACTCAAGGACATCTCTGTTGAACTGCAGTTTGCTGTTCCCCAGAAACTCCCCAATCATCTGCCGACTTAGGCCCTTCCTCTGCAGCAGAAAGTGAGCCACTCCGATGGCCGTGTCTGGGACGAAACCACGCGTAATCAGGAAGTGGATGCCTCTCTCTGGATTCCTGTCCGCACATAACAAATAGAGAAAAGCACATAGCGTTAGAGGGACTGGTGCGTGTAAGAAGTTTTGTGCATTCAAGCAGAGAGGTGTGTTGAGCTGAGCGCGAAACAAAATCTCTTACACTATATTTAAGAGAAAGGGTGCCTAATATGTGTGTGTGTGTGTGTGTGTGTGTGTCAGAGGAGGCACTAGGAAAAAGAGGGAAAAGAGAGGCGCATCCGTGCGCAAAAGCTGTTAGCTGTGGACTTTAGAAAGAGACCAAGTGTTACTGATGCATATGGGTTAATTTACATTAATTTGTATTAGCTAATAATAAGTGCAGTCCAACCGTGGACACTATTTATAGGAACTCTGTGGCTCTCGCATTGTTAGAATAGAATAGAATAGAATAGAATTCAACTTTATTGTCATTGCACATGCACAGGTACAGGGCAACGAAATGCAGTTTGCATCCATCCAGAAGTGCTTAGTGATATAGATATATTACAATATATATTAGCAATAATATAGATATGTAAGTATATTACAGAAATGGGTCTATTATGTTATAATGTACACGGTATGAAGTATGTTGTGAATATTCTATAACTATAAGTATGTACAGGCTGTAGTGAGTACAAGCTATGTACAGGATATGGACAGGATATAAATATGAAAAACTATACAGAATATGAAATAAATAACTTTACAGGAATCTGAGATATACAGCTATACAGAAATGGGAACTATGCAAGTTGTAAACAGTTGTAGGGTTAAAAATTATCGTATGTACAGAATGATTGTTTACACAGGGCTATACAGTAGTGCAGTTAAGGTAAGTGAGGGTGTGGATAATTTCTACAGAGGCTATATAAAGTGCTAGTGGTTGTGAGTGGTGGTTCACTCCATGTTATTATTGTGTTTGAGGGTACAGTTGTCCATTGTGGGTGTGTGTATGTTCAGTCCATGAGTTAACGTGGGTCAGATGTCAGGAGGCAGAGTTCAGGAGTCTGACAGCTGTGGGGAAGAAGCTGTTCCGGTACCTGGTGGTCTTAGTCCGGAGGCTCCTGTAGCGCCTCCCAGAGGGCAGGAGGGTGAAGAGTCCATGTGATGGGTGACTGGGGTCTCTGATGATTTTCCCAGCCCTTTTCAGACACCGCTTCCTGTAGATGTCTTTTATGGCAGGAAGTGGTGCTCCGGCGATGCGCTGGGCAGTTTTCACGACCCTCTGCAACGCCTTCCGGTCCGAGGCAGAGCAGTTCCCGTACCAGACTGTTATACAGTTGGTCAGGATGCTCTCGATGGTGCAACGATAGAAGTTCACCAGGATGTCTGAGGACAGGTGGTTCTTCCTCAGAGTCCTCAAGAAGAAGAGGCGCTGGTGAGCCTTCTTGACCAGCTTGGAGCAGTTGGTCGTCCAGGTGAGATCCTCGGAGATGTGGACTCCCAGGAACTTGAAGCTGCTCACACGCTCCACAGCCGTCCCCTTAATGTGGATGGGTGGATGTGGGTCAGCATTCCTCCTGTAGTCCACGATGAGCTCCTTGGTCTTCTCGGTGTTAAGCAGCAGGTTGTTTGTGTCGCACCACTCAGCCAGACGATCCACCTCCTCCCTGTAGGCGGCCTCATCGTTGTCACTGATGAGGCCAATCACCGTGGTGTCATCTGCAAACTTAATGATGGTGTTGGAACCATCAGCAGGTCTGCAGTCGTGGGTGAAGAGGGAGTAGAGGAAAGGGCTCATCACACAGCCTTGTGGTACACCGGTGTTCATTGTGATGGTAGATGAGCAGCGGTTATCCAGCCGGACATGTTGGGGGCGGTTGGTCAGGAAGTCCAGTAACCATTTGCAGATGAGGGAACTGATGCCCAGGTCTGTCAGTTTCCTGATGAGTTGTGAGGGGTGGATTGTATTGAATGCTGAACTGAAGTCTATAAACAGCATTCTGGCGTAGGTGTTGTTGTTGTCCAGGTGTGAGAGGACAGAGTGCAGTGCGATGGAGACTGCATCCTCTGTGCTCCTGTTCTGGCGGTATGCGAATTGGTGGGGGTCCAGGGTGGGGGGGAGACAGGATTTGAAGTGTGCTAGGACCAGCTGCTCTAAGCACTTAGTGATGATGGGGGTGAGTGCTACTGGGCGGTAGTCATTGAGGCAAGATGGGTTGGAGTTTTTGGGTATCGGGACGATGGAGGTGGATTTGAAGCAGGCCGGTACCACAGCGTGGGCCAAGGAGAGGTTGAATATGTCTGTCAGCACTCCTGCAAGCTCCTCAGAACACGCTCTGAGAACACGCCCGGGGATGCCATCGGGACCTGCAGCCTTGTGGACATTGATCCTGCTCAGCACCGCTCCTACATCGGTGGGGGAGAGAGTCAGAGGTTGGTGGTCTGGCGTCACGTCTGCTTTGGTTGTGGTTGTGGGGTTCCCTCGCTCAAAACGAGCATAAAAGTTGTTGAGCTCGTTGAGGAAGGAGACATCAGAGGATGCGGGGGAGGGTTTGGTGGTCCTGTAGTCTGTAATGGTCTGGAGTCCTTGCCATGACCTCCTTGACTGCCTCTAATGTTCCACCGCATTTATTCTCTTTGCATCTGTCTCTCTCTCTCATTCCCATCCCTGCCTTCCTCTTGATGTCTTTTTTTTGCCATGGACATCAGATCATCAGAAGATAACACTGAACAGGCAGCTCCTCCCAACAATCACAAACGCTAATGAGCAGCTGCCTAAAGCGGTTTTGCATGGCTGTTGGAGATGTGTTGGAGACACAAACAGCAGTAAGAGTACTTTGAACCCTGAGCCAGAGGGTGCAGAAATATTTATTATATATTTTCTGAGAGAGTGCTCGGGGTGTGTGTGTGTGTGTGTGTGTGTGTGTGTGTGTGTGTGTGTGTGTGTGTGTGTGTGTGTGTGGTGGTCTACTCACACATTGAAGAGGTTGAGTCCTATACGATAGAGGCGTTTGCGGTGTGTGTCAGTAGACAGGGTGGGTGAGCGGCAAGAGGCTGGATCCTGGCAGCGGTCCCTCGGCAGAGAGACGACCAGAGCCTGCAGGGCCTCGGGGCTCGGCCCCCCGGAGATCTGCTGGGGATGAGTGTAGTGGTACTGCTGGTACTGGGTATAAATCTGGGCAGGCTGTTGGTTAGTCTGGGCTGAGGTGGAGATGGAAGTGGAAGTAGAGGTAGAAGTGGAGGAGGATCCCAGTCTGTCTGTGCTGTTCTCCCCTTCCATTCCTCCTCCCCCTGCAGTTGGCACTGCTGAACCCCTCCTGGATCCTAGATCAACCATTTCCAGCTCTTCACTAGGCGGAGGTGCAGGAAACTCTGGCTCCTCCACTGACTGGTTGTCTCCTCCCCCAGCCATTCCACTCACAGAAGTCTTCCTGCTACCTGGTTGTCCCCCACCTGCATTGCCCAAAGAGGTGGTGGTGGTTGTGGTGGTGGCAGAGGAGATGGTATAGGAGCTATTGCTGTCAATATGAACTGTAACATCCCTGAACGCCATGAGCAGCGAGCTGGCACTACGTGGCAGACAAGCACTCTCAGCAGCTGCACGAAGCGCCCCGGGGTCCATTAGCAGTCCCTTGCCCTCTCCACCCTCAGACAAGCTCCAGCCACGAAGGGCCTCATCAATTGACTGTGCCAAGGAGTGCAGCTGAAAGTATGATCACAAAAAAATATAAAAATTCACATCACAACTCATGATTTAATCAGGTCAAGGGCCATGATTCATGTATGTAAAAGCTTATGATAGTCGCAGGGTTGCTCATTAGTGGCTTTTAGTAAGACTAGTGGAACTAAATGAACAATGACAGCAGCTGGACTACTGAGTGGGCCACTGGCATTAAGATGAAACTCATTTCTATCAAGTCACTAGAGCCAGTCAGTTTAGTTTAGCTAAGTAAGATAAAGTGTAGATGCAAGGACACTGAGGGTCAGCTCTGTTCTTGGATAAGTAGTGCAAGATTTAAAGAGAATTTAAAGATAAGTTCAGTCAGGGTAAGAGAATATTGTCACGGAGATCAGTAGATTTATGATGGAACAGACTGATACTGACAGCGTGCCTCACGAATATGGTAAAATCTTATTTAACATGACTACACGCTCGTAGGGCTCCTTGGCTTTAATGAAGTCATAATGCCATGCAGACATTTGCTGATTTGCATTAAAACACAAAGTAAGTCAGAGAATAATAAGAATGTCATCAGTTTTGCAGATGTTTCATCATAAACCTCAGTATCAGACACATTCACATCTTGACCTGAGGACATCAAAGAATGATCAAAGTTATAAAAGATCCCGAGGAGATTATGAATGTCTACACCAAATTTTCTGCCAATACATTTACTAGAAAATGACACAAAAGTCAAGACGTTGTTAAAAATGTATCTTCTGAATGATGAGGACATGGTGTATCTATCGAATTTAATAGTAATATGCTCTGTACCTGTCAAAATATTTGACTAGAGGGTTAAAGAAGTCACTGGGATTCAGTGTCATGGAAAGGTCAATGTCTAAAATGTACCAAAAATTGTTATAATTCATTCAGTGGTTTTCCAGATATTTCTATCTGGAGTTTATAAAAAGTTTATAAAACATTTATAAAATCATACAGTTTTGCATTCCTACAACACAAGATTAAAACAAAAAACAAAAACCTCACTTGTTCAGAGAAGCAGTCTTCCAGTTGTGTGAGTGAGGGTCCTGGGGTTTGAGGTGTGGGTGGTGCTGGGCCTGGTCCAGGTCCTGGGCCTGAGCCTGGGGCAGGAGTTGGGGGAGGTGCCGGGGCTGACGCAGGAGACGATGGGGGCAGAGACGTGGAGCGGCAAGGGGGTGGAGGGGGGGTTTTAGAGCGTAAAGGTATCTGTCCTCCTCCAGGATGCAGAGTGTAGCTGTGTCTCTGAGCTGCGTTCCGGTTTCTGCCCGAAGGGCTGGGATGCCGTAGAGAGATCCGACGAGGAAGCTTACTTTCTGACAATGAGTTGCGGATCTTCTGGAAGTTTTTGCTGAGCTGGTACTGACGGAAGGCTGTCTGGATACGACGGGCTGCCCGCCTTGCTATGAGATGGCCTCCATACTTCTGCTCCAACTCTTCTATCTGGGAAAAGGGAGAGAGCGAGTATATTAAATTTGTTGACAGGACTCTGAGACTTTAAGACATTTCAGGAATAGTACTGCAAAGCACACAAAATCTAATGAAAGATACTTATTCATCCAGCAGTAAGCAAACATGTTACAATTTTGCGCCAATGCCTGCAAAAGATCAAAAGAGCTGACTTGAATCATGAAATTCCCACTCACACCCTTCTTAAGCCTTGATTATACTTTCCACTAGTCCATGAGTCTGCTAGCGCCCGCTTGGGTCTTACTTATCAGTCCACTCTTTTTAAAACTGGTGGGTGTTTGTGTTATTAGAACCAAAGTAAACATCATCTATCATCATTCAGCTGCTAATACTGGCTAAAGGGGCATGAAAAAGAGGATGGATGGGCTGTGACAAAGGTGCTGTTGAGAAAATGAATAGAAAAGTAAACACCCGCACAAGCTTATTTCTGTTCCATTTGTTGGCAGAGCAGCTCAGCTTAAAATCTCACTGTCCTCCACAATTTTTTGCCCTCTTACATTTTCGGCGAGAGGGAATCGAAGGAGAAGTGGGAGGCAGGGGGAGAAGAGACAAAAAGGGAGGGAAAAAGGAGGACAGCCACTCATTTGTGTGTGTTTCTGTGTGTGCGTGGATTTGATCATACCAAAAGTACACACAGACACGCTCATATAAGTGAATCCATGCAACAGCGCTAGCAGTAACAGCGGACCCTTCAGCAGTTTCCTATGAGGAATAAAGACATCTCCAGCCGCCAGAAGCAGTTATTAGCTGTTACCATGACAACTTAGCATCGTTCATGCTCCTGTCTCTGTGGCAGTGGTATCCTGGGTGCTCTTTTTTCATGTGAACATAGACAGAAATAGATCTGAATGGGAATCTGTTTTTATTTTTTTGTCACCCAACTCTGTGTCAAGTGAGCAACCTTCACATGCACACCTTCTCGTGCAAAGACAGGTAGAACAACCAGCTCTGCCTCAGCACCCAAAATATGCTCATGAGCCCACATACACCTGCTAAAAGACATACCTGTTTGTTTTTATTCTCCAGGGTGCTCTCGTACTCACTGGGTCCCTCCCTTTTGGTACCCTCTGTTTCCTGTCTGTCCCCAGAGGAGGTGCCATCCTCCAGGCTCAGCATCTGTCCACTGACACAGAAATAAGAGCGGAAAGATATCAGTCCTTCTGACGGAGTAAAACTCTGATGTCAGTGGCTGGTCATCAAGTATGTGAAATGTGAAGAGACTTATAAGGGGAGCAGCACGCAGACAGTGATGTGTAGCTGTGGCGGCCCAGGGTGAGGTTGACTGGCTTTATGTGCCCAGTCCTATTTGGTCAGATTTGTGGCTCGAGTGCAAGTTGCAAGTGTGCAACTCTGAATATGTAACAGTGTAAAACTATGTAAAAATTATAATCTCCACCTCTTATTTGCTGTTTCAAACATAAAACTCAGCTTTTTCTTATTGTGTTCTGCAGAAAAGAAACAGCACATCAGCTGTTTGTCAATGTGATGAAAAAAAAATGTTTTTAAAAATCATAATTTCTTGGACCCAAAAATGACTCATTAAATGAACAATCCACAAGCAATATTCATTTCTATCACAATAATACAACATAGAGAAAATGCACAAGTCCTCACACTATGACAAACAGTGAAAGCATTTTATTTTTCCATTAATAGCCAAAATAACCTAAATTACTATTCAGTTAATATTGATTCATTTCCCTTTAGTGTGCTGATCCAGTTGTTCCCAACCCTTTTTGCTTGTGAGCCGGTAATGTGAATCAATATCTTCTTGTGATCCATCATCGCAGGATGCATGTCTATAAACTGTGAGCAGTCAAAGACTGATTCTTTATTCTCTGACTCTCTCTTAAGGAGGTAAGAATCAGCTGTAATAGAAGTGAACGTTTTCCTATATTCCTCAGTGGTGACTAGCTCACACTTGACCAGTAACTGGTTTATCAATAGATTGTTCCTCCTATTCAATCGGTAAATTAAAATGTTATATATAAAGCATAAATGATCACCTCTTTGCGGTTAGCTCGCACTGTAGTGTTATATAAATGGAAGATTGTTTAGTTTAGTTTAGACATGCAGCCACTCTCATATTTGCCCTCCTTATAAGTCTTCTTGATGACCATCTGACAAAATATTCAGCAATTCTCCGCTCATGCATATTTACCAAACATCTGTCGATCTCTCCAGGCCTCCTTCTATTACTATGTGAGAAGTTTGAATGTTTCTTTTTATTTGTTGATGTTCATTATATGTTGTGTACTGAGATCTGAGGGACATATTTTGTCAAGTTTGCTCAGATTTGTTCCAGAGTATTGCATGAACAGACTGACACCACCACTTCACTTCCCTTTTCCCTTCAGAACTGTCTTAATTATTTGTGGCATAGCTTCAAAAAGGTGCTGGAAACATTCCTCTGAGATTTTGGTCCATATTGACATGACAGCATCACACGCCCGTTTCAGATTCGTTGGCTGCACATCCTCTATCAGATTGAGATCCGAGGACTCTGGAGACCATTGTCATGTTGAGTTTTGTGACATGGTACATTATCCTGCTGGAATGGTAAATGGCCTGCATTTGTATAGCGCTTTTCTAGTCCCTAAGGACCCCAAAGCGCTTCACACTACATTCAGTCATTCACCCATTCACACACACATTCACACACTGGCGATGGCAAGCTACATTGTAGCCACAGCTGCCCTGGGGCGCACTGACAGAGGCGAGGCTGCCAGACACTGGCGCCACCGAGCCCTCTGACCGCCACCAGTAGGCAAACATGAGGTTAGCATCTTGCCCAAGGATATTTGGCATGCAGCCAGGAGGCAGCCTGGGATCGAACCACCGACCTTCTGATTAGTGGCTGACCTGCTCCATCCTATCCATCCTGAAGATGGATACAGTTTGGTCATAAAGGGATGGACATGGACAGCAACAATACTCAATACTGTGACATTTAAACAATGCTCAAGTGGCACTAAGAGGCTCAGTGTACCAAGAAATGATTGATTATTCCACCAACGACAACCTGAACTGTTAATAAAAGGCAGGGTGGATCCAAACTTTCCTGTTGTTTATGCCAAATTTAGAGCCTAGAGCCAAATATTGCAGCAGAAAATGAAACTCATCAGACCAAACAAATTTTTTTTTTGTGCCAGTGTGAACAATTGTCTCCATTTTCTGTTCCAAGCTGACAGGAGAGGAGTCTGGTGTGGTCTTCTGCTGCTATAAGCCTGTCCAGAGATGCTCTTCTGCATTCTCTGAGTTACTGATGCCTCTTGTAATTATCATCTGACCTCTGATTACAACAAGGCATTTTTGTCATGGAATGTTTTCTCTTTTTCAGATCGTTGTCTGTTTTTTGACATAATCAGGCCAGTCTGGTACAAACAACCACGATGCTCAGGTTAAACTTCAGCAGGTTATCTTCACCATGTTTACATGCATTAAATTGCTGCATTGTAATTGACTGATTAGATAATTACTAAAACTAATAAAGTAGCAGGTGAGTATGTGTATTGATTATGAAAAGAAACTACAGGTGAAGGCATGTTTTTTTTTTCATACGGAGGTCAATTTTGAAATTTTGGGTTATTTTATTTCCATAAGATGTCTTTTTCCAGACAAGTCATGAGAAAATGTCCAAAATACACAAACAGGCATTTTAAGACACTTTGTCTACATATTCATGGAAAATACTGTTTGGAATTTAGCAGCACCATTTCTTTATAATAATTTTTTTCTCATAGTCAAAACCAGAAACCTCCTTGAATGTGTGCGCATGACGTTGTGTGCTTGTTCACTCTTTCTTCCTCCCAGATAAGGCTTACTCTAATAATTTTTACACGAAGAGGACCAGTGCTAAACGGGACCAGGGAGAACAAAAAGCCCGCTCATGGTTAAATAATGACTGCATCACTAAATTTCCTCTTTGTTTTCTTTGATTGCTGTGAAAGCAACTATTCTGAGTACCGAGCTAAAAGTCACAGATAGGGCCAGAGACGCTTGCTCTTATCATTACATGAGATAAAGTTAGCGAAAATAGATGGAAAAAGAGAGCGTGGGACCAGAGGAAAGAGTGCGCTAGGAAAATAGAGAGGAAACAGGAAGGTTGAGACTGTGTGTTGGGGTGTGCATGCTGGAGGCTGTCTATATCAAAAACTCTATTAAAACACTGCCATGCCCCAGTACTGCATCAGAATACATTAGAGTACATTAGAATACATTAGAGGATTTAAAAGCAAGAGTCAGCTATTAATGCATCTGGACAGCAAAAGCCTCTGTAATGATATGGGCACCCTCTCTTCCTCTCGTACACGCTCGCAAACATAGACTCCTGCCTTTGCTTTTGTGTGACAAGGTGGCAAGATTTGAACATCTGTCAAAACGCATTGCTCACAGTCCCACGGAGACCTAAAGTACTGTACAGCCAGGGGAGAACTCGCTCACACGCGAAAAGGCTGAGTAAAGGAGAAAAGGCACACCAGTTTAAGCTAGAGGCAGATCTCGTAGCATCTCTTGGGAGGTTTGTGTGTTCTGATGGATTCAGCGAACATCAGCGCGTAGACGTGGGTGCAGGTTAGCAGCCACCGAGAGCACAAAACTTTGTGTAACGATGATAATAATGAGCTACGGTGTTACACATCTCCGCTACATCTCATCATCATCTCAGCTGGCTGTCCACTGCCGCTGTGCCATTAGCCCATCCAATCAGGGATATGTGGGTGTAGGAGTAAAGTCATCAGATCAGAGAGAAGAGAGGGATTCCAGACAGACAGATGGTGATATTAATAAAAGCAGAATAAGTGAGAGACTTGATAAGGAGGGATGAGATAGAAATAATTGCAGTGAGCTGATTAGAAGAGTCTTCCAACAGACAGATAAATAATGAGAAGAAATAAACAACACAGGGAGGAAAACTACGCCATAGCAGATGAAGAGACTGGAGGAAAAGAAATAGACCGGGAACGACTGGATTTAGAAACAGAGCACAGAGGATTAGAAGATGGGAGACATTCGGGAGGAGGGTGGAAAAACAATAATCATTGAGAAACATGACAAAATCAGCTTTTCACAGTTTTAACGGCTCATTCAAAAATCCAAGTGAAATGTCATGCATTCCCACACATCCTCATACACAATACTTTCTACATACTCACAAACAACTCACATCACAAACAGACAGCACTGCCCACGCACAGTCACACGGTAAAAGTCACTACAGTAGATTCTCCAGTTACTATGGTAGCGGCGAGGGTTGCGTCAGAGTTGCCATAGGCGCTTTCATAGTGGGAATATCAGTTCGGTTACCCACACTTCCCATTTATATGCCTATGAATATGTGAGTTACCCTTGAGGCTGTCAGAGGTGTAGTTTAGTCACAGAACATTTAACTATCTTTATGAAATCCATGCACAATAGGTCTATAAATGCACCAATTCACACTCACATGTGGTTCAATAAAGAGCAAGCAGGCTATCAGGCATGCTTAAAGGCCTGGGTGTTGAAATGGCTCAGCTGGCACTAATGCACAGAGTGTATGTATGCAGACTGGATGTTTTACATTGTTGCAAGAGCACACTGTGAGAGAAAAAAAAAAAGTCCATTAAAGTATCTTTGGCTTACCTGGACGAGCTAGTGGTCTCAGTCTCTGGATGCTCAGGGGCGGGGCAGCAAAACTGATGCAGCACAGTCTCGCTCCTGCAGCAGAAGAGACAGGTGAGGAAAGCAGTGGGGTGGATAGACTTGAAGGGAAAGCATGTCTTTCAGGTTGTTATTGGTTCAGTTGTTGGATTGCCTTGTGCTAATACGCTTCTCTGCGCCCATTCCCGACATCACAAAAGATCCTGAAGAAGTGCTTCTTGGATGCTGGATTATTGTAACATTGCATTACACAACTTGCCACTGATCCCGGGGTAAATACCCTATGTAGGTCAATTCAAGGCTGAGAAAGCTTAGATAGAGTGGGAGCACTTATGTGTTTGTGTATCTGGATGTGCTCGTCCTCTCCCCTCCTCTCCAATTCAGCAGATCAGTGGTGATTTAGCAGAATTCCCCTAACCCAATCTGGACAGATGGTTATTCTGGCTCTGCTTCCTGTGTTTTTCTTAAGTTCTCATTTTCATTTCTCTCTCATACATTTTGCATTTACATTCATATTTTAAGCACTTTGCTAGTCCTTTTATCTGGGGCAGATTACAACCGAGGAGAACAACGGACAAAAAAATCCCATGCATCACGTGGAAGCTGTTGCCGTTCGACCTTTTCACCTTCCGAATGCTGGACACCTTCCACTACCAGAGGCTTGAAAATTAGCATGATCATCACTGTCCATCCAGCTAAGTTTTTGTGAGGTCTTGGTGTAGTATTGGTCTTTTCATGCTGAGCTGAAAGGATTCGGCTGACAGTGAATTTCTTGGCTACGCTACAGCAAGTCTTCTGACCTGGGCGCAGCATATTGCTCATGACACAGACCCACAGTGACAGGCAGTCAGAGTCAGTGCAAGACTAGGAATGACAGTCTGAGCTATAAAAAGCTATCGTTTCACAGCAACTTCCACAGACTTAAAGGGACACTGTGGGGTTTTTTGTCTTCATTTTTTTAAAAGATGCATGGCAAAAATTATTCATATTTATTTGGTATGAATAATACTGCTTCATCTGTTGTAACACCTAAGCCCCCCAGTGACACCTCTGACACAAAGAACTGCTTTTTGTGGAATTTATAGACTAGTTATTATACCTGGATTCATCTTTTTTGGGTTTTGTTTTGCAGGTTTTGCAGTAATTTTCACACTCTTCTGTTAACAGCTTGATCCCAGGAGGTTCAAAAAATTTCCAAAACAATCATGTTAGATCTGAATATAAATTTTTCCATTGTAGTTGTTGTCTTTGTTGTGCCGTTGATCCGCTTTAAACATCAGGTAAAGCGGGGCAAAAAAGGGAATATATCAAGCTAAGAGGACTTTCTGAAATCGCTGGAGCTAAAAACATAAACTGCTCTGTCATACATCTGAAACAAGTAATTTTCAAACATGCTTGTCAAAGAATATTCCCTTTCCCCCCTTTTTTTTAGTACGCAGATAGATGTTTAATAAACAGTAACACGGTCCCCCTCTAGTTTTCCTGCAGGTTAAAACAAGTCTACACACTTGAATAAATCTTACTTTTTAACACCTGATCTACTCTATATAGCCACAAACCTTTTTGTAGTTTGAGACGTTTCCATGTTTTTAAAGTAATTTGATCTGCTTTTTATTAATTTTACACTTGATGAGGTTTTGATGCTGTAAATTGTCATTTAAAAAGCCAATTTCTTAGTATTTCTTAATCTTAGTAAGCACTCAAAATGCTTTGCATTAAAAATCTGATTCAAATCTGTTTATACTGTAGACTGTATTATTCTGCGGGTACGATGCTTTATCAGTTATGGATGTAAACGGGTCGTATGTGGGATTTAGTGTCTTGCTCAAAGGCTCTTCAGTGCGTGAACTGGAGGAGCCAGGAATCGATCGCTGGCTCAACAACTGAAGGAGTTTAAACATCCCCGTAAGCCTGTAAACTACATTCCCTGTGCCATTCACCGTCTATTTTGGTTTTGGATGAGATGATGCCAAAATATACTTTGTCTAATGCACATCTGACTGACAGGTGAGCAGAAAAATGAAATTGTGTGAAAGCTCAGAGTTTATGGAAGACACAGCTCAGTCACGGATCTTTGTCATCAAATATAAAAGAGTGTCTTTACACTAAATTGCAGGGTGAAACTATTTCTGAGGCCACAACCTCGATGAAATGGAGAGCCATATGACTGATACTGTTACCACATCAGCAATTGAAAGAAAACATGGAACACTTTTTACATTTTGGAAAGTAAATTAATTCGCTTTCATCAAGTTTAGAAGAGGAGACGCACAGCACGAAGCCACATCTCGAGAAGAGTTTAAAGTTACGACTAGATTGCAGAGGGGTTGCTGACCATGGTATTTTTTTGTCCCAGACTACTTGCTTTGAGTCCAGTGAATTAATTAATCTGGCCGAGAAATACTACAGTGTAAAACTACAAATTTTCTTGCTTGCACTTTGGGGTTTGCACAGATTAAATAAAGCAATATGACATTTTAATTTAGGAACTTTAAAATATGCAGGGGGGTGGGTTTGCTTTTTCACTTTTATTTTTCATCTACTCCTGCTAGGCTATAGCTTCGTGTTTAACGTATCAAAATGATAAGATAAAGATCATTCATCCTCTAACTCTCCAAAGGAAAGCAAATACAATATAGCCTATTTTTAACTATACTGGTTTAAATAGGAGCTGACTGTTCAGGCAGTTGTTGTAAGACCTCAACTCCCAAAGTCAACTCCAGTTTGTCCATCATGATGAGAGTTGGAAGTTTTTGTCAGGCTAATATAAAACAGTTCAGCTCTGCTCAGTTTTATTTGGTCATACAGGGAAGAAGAGGCCAGCCTGAGCAGACACACATACTCATATACACACTCGCACACAAACACTCAGCGGGTCCATCTGTCTGTACAAGGCACACATGTAACGGCCATTCGTCTGCAACAACACTTACAAAGAGAACAGGTGAATATTTTAACAGGACATGCCTCCTGCTGTTGGCCTATGTTCTCTCTGGCTCTCTCTCTTTCTCTCTCTGTGAGCTCTGTCCTCTCTCTTGCACCTCCCCTCTCCTCTTCCCTGTTTTGTAAGAGCACTTAAAACGCAATGCCTTTCATCAGCCAGTACCCAGTACAAAGTGTAAGGCGAGAGGAGCGATGGAGGAGGGTTGGCATGCAACAAGATCAGCTCCATTTGGACTCAAAAACATTACTAGTTCTTTGTATGCACATTTCATGCCGCCACAGGATAGCAAAGTGTTGTTCAGCCTTTGCATTTGTTTGCCAGACGGATAGATCGTGGAGACAGCTCTTTTTTTCTGTGTGTGTTTTACTCTCTCTTTGTACCTGTCTCAATTTTTGTACAATGAATGTGCTTCTCTTTGCCTCCTCTTCCTCTTTTAACCACCCTCCCATCTCTCTCAACTCCCCTCTCTTTCAGCGGTCCATTCACAGTGTCAGCCTCAAGCTCCTTCCTCTAGACACCTCCAAGGGCTCCATCAAAGACAACAACTGGGCATGCATGTCTCTCTTTCTCTTTATAGCTCTCTGCCTTTCCCTCTCCTGAGAATGGCTGATTACTGTTCGCTCCATGGGCTAAGTGGGGCAGATAGAAGGCTCAGCTGGAAAGAAAGACTGAGAATGAGTGGAGGAGAGGATCCTGCCTCTCCCCCATAGGCATATCCATTGGTTTCTGCAACAATGACAATGCAAACATAAATACACTCACAGCCAACCCAATGTAGAACTCTAGTCCACATGTCTCTGTTTGTCACAAAAGTCGATAGTGAGTTAAAATAAATCTTCAAATTAACTGATAGAGTGGGATGTGTGAACGAAGGCATGCCAGCACATATGCATATGCACAATCACACAACTTATACAGGTTAATTAGCTGGCAACAGGACTAATGGAGCAGAGATCTGATTTCCAGTTAGCTGCAGACAGGATGGAGCAGGGAGGTGAAAAGCTTTTCTCCTCCTCTCCTGCTTGGCTTGCCAAAAGCAAAAGTAGACATTAGGTGTTAGGCTACTGGTCTAATCCAAAAGACTTAAAATCACTGAGGGAGCAGAGGCGTAAGGTTGCATTCAAGGACATACATCAGTACCCACAGGAGCAAGAGGGCTATTTAGCCAACTGCTCTGCAGCAGCCTGCTCATCTGGGGGATGTTCTGCTCCAAGCTCTGAGCTCTTTTAATAACAAAAAATTATTGTTATTGTAATTTCTTCCCCTCTTCTTAATTATAATTAAGAATCTGTGTAATACTGTTTCTTGAGCAATAAATTGTCGTTGCAGAGTAAGACGTTCAGGAACAACTTGGGGTCAACGCAGTGCAACAGGGTCCAGAGGAGCAACAGGGACTCTGCACACACACACTCGTGCACATGGAGCTGCGACTGTAAGATGCATGATCATGTGCACTTTTGGATTAATATCACTAATGTTAATATGTGCTCCTCTGCACCTCTCATCACAACTTCATTCTGTGTTGCTCCCCTCAGTGGGGGTGGAGTCCCAGAGAGACCAATAAGGGCTCCTGCTGATAGAAAACTTATGAACAGAAAGAACACCACACACACTCTGGCAAAGAGAGAAACATGGGTCTTCCCTCATTAGGGTGATATTCTGTGAAGCTCTGGTGACAAGCAGGAGGCGGTACTGTGTGTGTGTGTGTGTGTGTGTGTGTGTGTGTGTGTGTGTGTGTGTGTGTGTGTGTGTGTGTGTGTGTGTGTGTGTGTGTGTGTGTGTGTGTGTGGTTTGTGGTGTGTAGCTGTGTATCTCATCTACCAGGGGAACATCAGAGGAATTGAGATCCCGTGGGAGCTTGTAGATCCCTGGTGGTAATTGACAAGGAAAGCCAGCAAACACGGACAGCGGCTCGAGGTGTGTCATCGTCACACGTGAAGCTGCTTCTGTCTCCTGCTGACTCTGACCGCTGCGCTGAGTGTGTTTCTCGCTCACACACGCGCGCCCGCGCACGAACACACGTACAGGCCTCCAGCTGTTTGTTATGTAATGATCCAGTGATCGTGATCCAGTTTCTCATTTAAATAATCCACCTCTTCCTCTCCTGGCACGGTCCTTGGTCGGCACACACATACACAGAGCTGAAAATTGGAAATTTGCAAGCGCCCTCTTCTTTAATTAAACGCCTCTCAATCTGCAGAGCACGCGCACGCACACGTGGATGCGCCTAATTACACAGTTTCAGACAAAAGCTGGATTCGACAACAGGCTAGCCCGTAATATGGAAGATATGAAATTTGTTTTGGCTTGAAGTTGATACAGCCGAATAAGTCAGGTTAACGCGAGAGGTTTGAAATTATGGGCTATAGAGCTACTTTTTGAAAAGCCACTAGGCTATGTATATAGGCATCTGGAGCGTTTTGGCGCACACGCATACATGCAAACAATCAAAGGCTCTAATATTTTCTACTCACTCGGATTTCCTGGCCAGGGCCAGAGACCGACAAAGGGTTGTCGGGGTCATCGGAACCAAAGAGCGGCAGCTGTGGCAACTTCCACCGTTTTCGGACTCACTTTCAACCGGCGAAATTGTGGATGGCTCGGCTGGGACCAGCTGCATGTCTCCTGGGTCCATAGGTTGGGTGGGCGAGGACTGGACAGCCGGAGCCGCCTCGACTTGTGCTGGTGAAGCCGCATCTGGCAAAGACCCCGGACTAGTCTTGAGCGGGGGGTCCTGGGGATGGTGGTGGTGATGATGAAGGCAGCTGGGGTCGGGGTGGTGATGGTGGTGATGGTGGTGATAAGGATGCTGTTGTTGTATCCTGACGTCCCGCAGGTGTCTGTTCTCGCCGATCAGCTCATCTACCCTCCGGTCCAGCTCTTCTATTCTTGCACGCTGGGTCTGGATGAGACTCTGCTGATTCTGGACGATGGTGGTAAGCTCCCGCAGGTACAGAATCGCCTGCACCGGGTTTTCTAGCAGGCTGGAGCTCATCATACGCTACCCACAGCAAGAGGAAGGAAGAGAAAGAGAGAGAGGGGGGGAAGAACCTGGACGCGCGGATGGAGGACAGAGGAGATGCAAAACAGCCTATTTGTGAGTGCGGATGAGAAGGTGGCGTGGGATGTCCTTCCGCTCTCCTCTCCTTGATTCTGTTCGGCTGTGGATGAGGCTACGCCGACCAAGTCAGTCTCCACTTCTCCAGTCGTTTACTCCCTCCCTCACTCTCTCTCACTCGCTCTCGCTCTCTCTCAAACACACACATACACTGCGCTGAGTGGTGCTGATGAGAGCAGCCAGCTCCAGATGTGACAGCAGGGAGGAGGGGAGGTGCTCGAGGATGGATGCGTCACTGCACGCACAGACACGAGCACGGTCCTAGCACGCGCCCTATAGGTAGCTACAAGGAGTTCTACGGAGCATCTTTAGTTTGTGGACTAGTATGTGAAGCTGATTTATTGCACACAAAATCCTTTTTTCTTTTAAATCTAAGAATTTGGTTAAACAATCGCAAGGCGGTGTATTTGTGTAGCATGTGCATCTTACGATGCATCTTGCCCCTGAGCTTTGTATGTAATTTAAAGGCCCATAAAAACTAAGTTAAAACTATAAATGCTCCAGAATGTGAAATTAGTTCGTACAAAATTGTCTATATAGAAATAAACAATACGGAACAAAAAAAAGGGGGGGGGGGGGGGGGATGTATTACATGCAAAGACAATTGAACGTCTCATGGTGCCTTGACCTAAACACTCATTCACAAAAGTCAAATAATACAAAACTTAGAGACTTTTATATTATTGTTTGCTTATTTATGTTTGCGTTGCCTATACTTTTTTTTTTTGGCCTGTCCCGTTTGTCTCTTTGCCATCAGAATTGTTGTCTAAAGGCGAAGAAAGATGCCCAACGGATTTACTTTGCCAAATGGACCATCCCAGCCTTGCCGTAATGGTCTATTTGATTCACCTTTTATTGTTTATTTTATTTTATTTTCACTTGCTAAATATGGGACAGACTTGACTGGGGAAAAGAAAGGGGAGAAAAAAAGAGGGAAAGAAAAACAGCGGGGAAGAGGGACGGGGATAAAGGGCAAAAAACAAAAACCAACGAATTAAGCAGACAAAAAATACATGTATCAATCACCTGGATCACCTGTTGAGAAAGAAAAAAGAGAAAACAAGCAGAAGAAAAAAAAAGAGCAACATAATAAACAACATCACGATGATCTATGGGAATATAACAGTAAATACTAAATATTAAACATTATTGTGCAGCACGTAAGATCGACAGCACACAGTGTGCTTTGAGGTAGGAGCCAAAAAGGGTGTAGTGTGTGTGTGTGAGCACCCGTGTGTACACCTGTGAGCATGGTCGCGCTTGTTTTTAAAAGGTTCCTTCATGTAATGAAGTGCAAGAGGGTGTGGGGGGCCACAGCCCCGTCCTCCAGGGCATGAAGCAGGTATGGAAGAGATCAAAACTCCAGACATCCAGAGGCCCTCAGAACACAAGAGACCAAGGAAGACCAACAGAGGGGCAGCCAGAAGCCGGGGGGGGGGGGGGGGGGGGGGGGGGTTTGCAGTGACGCGCCCGTGAGCTCCGTCGGCAGCCAGCTGTGCCAGAGTGACCGAGCCCCAGGCCGAGAGGCTGAGGGCACCCCACCCCCGAAGTGGCCCGAGCGAGCCCCAGGCTCCAGGCCCCGACAAGCAGCCACCAAGAAGTGAGGTTCTTTGTGTCCTGGACGCCCACCCCCGGACACAAAGAACCACCAACGCACCGATGTCTGAGGGCGTCTGCCACTGGCAGGGGAAGTGGTGGGGGGAGATAGGCCTCCATACCTTGGAGGGCCTGAGATGTCCCCAGAGAGGTGGCGTCTGATACCCAACCTGACATATAGACACAGCCATACAGGCACACACAGATACAGACATCCATTCCCACCCTCATGCTCTCATATGCAATTACTCAACACTCATCCAACGTGGAGACAGACATAGGTACCCTTGCCCCTGGAGGGGGAAACTGCACCCAGACCCAGGTAGTGTTACCCTTTTCCCTGGGGTGGAGAGAAGCAGACTGCCCCGACTCGGCAGCAGCAGGGAGGCCCCACATTCCAGACCCCAATCAGACGGCCAACTCCTCCTCCCACCCCGTCATCCACTCATCTTTCAGACTACACAGGATAATAGACGCCCAGGCTGAGATCTTCCTCCACCTCTCCTGTATCTCCCCCTCCTGCAGAGTGAGTTCCTGAAGAGAGGAGACCTCCTGCAAGATGTAACAGCCTCCCCCACCAGTTGAAGAGCCCCCCAGGTGGCTCGATGCACTGGCCCCCATACACCCACCCGCCCACAACCCCAGCAACACACCAACCAGGACCCAAGCCCTCAAGGCCCAGCCAGGGCCCCAGCCCAAAGACGGAGCACCCCCAGAACCCCACGCCCGTCCCGGACCCACCCAGGGGCAGCCAGGCTACCAGTCAGTAACCCGCGTCCATCAGCACAGACCCTCCCCTAGCCCCGCTGCACGCAACCACGAGGAAACCGTCACCTAAGAGCCAACAGAGCCCTTAATAGGCCATGACCGCAACCCCGGGTTGAGCCCTCCAAGGAAGATGCTCCTGGGGAATCCCCCGACGCCCCAAGCCTATCCCTGCCCCCACACCAATCACAACAGCAAAGGTGGGACCAAACTATGACCCCCCACCCCCACTAGGTGATGGAGCTGATCAAAGGAGCCTAGAGTAATTGATCTGATGTGGTGGCAGAGGCTGTATCAAGACTAATGTAATCTAATAGATCATTTCTATATTATTATTAAGATTATTTTTATTTTTCCAGTTCATGAGGACTGTTTTCTTGGCTATGCATAGGGCAGTGAAAACCATATGGGCTATATTCTTTTCTGTAGTGACATTATCTAAGCTGCCCAACAAACTCACTAAAGGGGAAGTTGGAATGTTACATTTCAGACACTTCGATAAGTCTTCACATATCTCGCGCCAAAACTTCTGAACTGGTGGACAGAACCAAAGAGCATGGATATAATTGTCCGGTGAATTGGTTTGGCAGTGTGAGCAGTTGTTGGTAGACGTAAAGCCCATCTTGAACATCCAATGACCTGTATAGTGCACTCTATGTAATATTTTGTATTGAATTAATTGAAGACTGGGATTTCTAATTAAATGAAAGGTTTTTAAGCAAATCTGAGTCCAGAAGTTTTGGTCTATCAAATGGAATAAATTCTGATCCTTCTAATATATGTTCTAAGTATTTGATTCCTTTACCACTCCAATCTGGAAAGTTTATCATATTATTGTTTTGTAATATGTCAGGGTTGTTCCAGATAGGTGTACGTTTGCATGGGATTAATGAAGACTCCGTCAATTTTAGAAACTCCCACCATGCTGTCAGAGAAGAGCTGATGCTGATGCTTTTGAAGCATTGATGTCGTTGGATGTTTGAGCTGATAAATGGTAGGTCTGAGATCTCTAGATTATTGCGAAGTGCTTGTTCTACATCTAGCCAAGGTTCATCTAAGAGGGTATGTTTTAGCCATCCTGAGATAAACTGAAGCCTTTTGGCTAGTAGTGCTGAAAGTTGGTAGTTGTGATCATTGAGAAGAAATAATTTATTTTTGGTAAGACCATCATTTTTATAGCGGCAACCCTTCCCATGAGTAATATGGGTAAACATTTCCATCTAGCCAGATCGCCTTCTACTGTCTTTAAAAGTGGGATATGGTTTAATTTAGTCAGATCTACAAGCTTGGGAGAAACATTAATACCTAAATATTTTATATTTCCCAATTGCAGTGGTGTAGAAGAAGAATTATGGAAGGAGCAATTAATCGGGAGGACTGTAGATTTTGATCAGTTAATTGAGTAATCTGATATTCTTGCAAAAGAGTTTATCAATTCAATCACCCCAGAGATATTGGTTTGTGAGTTTTGGAGAAAAAGTAACACATCATCCGCATAAAGGCTGATTTTATGTTCCACGTTCTTGCATTTTATGCCCTTAATTACTGAATTCTGTCTAACTGCTGCTGCTAGTGGTTCAATAAAAATTGCAAACAGTGAAGGGGAGAGTGGGCATCTTGCCTGGTGCCCCTCAAGAGACAGAAGCTGGAGGATGTTTGGTCATTTGTTTTGACACAAGCTGTTGGGAAATTGTATAATATTTTTAACCAGTTAATGAAAGAGGTTCCAAAACCAAATTTGTGTAAAGTTGCAAATAGAAATTTCCAATTTACTCTGTCAAATGCTTTTTCTGCATCTAAAGAAAATATTGTCGTTTCAAGGTTTTTACTGTATAAGTAGTCCATCAAATTAAGTAATCTACGTGTATTTGTTGATGAGTGCCTACCTTTTATGAAACCAGTTTGGTCAGGATGAATTAAGAGGGGGGTTATTTTCTCTAATCTCTTTGAGAGAGCTTTGCAGATTATTTTAAGGTCTACATTTATAAGGGATATTGGACGATAGCTTGAGGGATATACAGGGTCTTTGCCTGGTTTTAGCAGGAGATTAATGTTTGCAGAATTCATATTTGATGGAAGTCTGCCCTTTTCTTTGATTTCCAACAACGTTCTGTAAAAAACTGGTGCTAGAATCGTCCAGAATTCTTTCTAGAATTCTGCAGGAAAGCCTACACATTTTCTGAGAAGTGCTCTTGCCATTTACTTCTGCTCTTAGCCAATACTTCGGTTTACTGACGTAGTTCAAGCGTAGGCTGCACTAAACGAGAGATTTCCGAGTGTTCCTGAAAGCAACACAATAATTGCTGAGTCGTCACGTGCTACACGGATGCGGAAGTGCGAAACTGTTGTTTTGCTAAACGAGTGGCTATCGTCGACACATTTTTTTTTCCATTATACTCTTTTTGTGGTCGTAAACAACACTCATGGTCAGGTGAGACTGTCTTTCTAGTAAAACAAGTCTTTAAACGGGTATGGCTATGCTCACGGATATTCTGCATTTAGGATTAAGAGGTGTCAGATGTCGGGTTATTTCATTACGGAGATCAGCTGTTTGAAATATAATATCTTCAGCAATTTGGGTGCAGATTTATTTACCGTTCGAGCTATTAGCTTTTAGAAAATTCTGACCAGCTGAAGACGATAAAAAGAGTCCACATAGTGCTGTGGTTAAAGAAATGATATAATATTCCTGCGCCGTCATGTGAGAGTCAGACGTGAAGTGTGTGTGTGTGTGTGTGTGTGTGTGTCAGTGTCAGTCAGAGACAGCGAGAGAGATTGCCATATGACATAAGCCCTCATAAATTTGATACTCAGCATGGTATTTTTAACAATATTGTTTGTCAGGAATGCAATCCTTACTATGAGAATATGCCATTACAACACAGTGGTACAGTTTGATTCAACTTTGTTGCTCTCTTGCTTTGCAGGATGACACAGAAGCACTGCCTGGAGGGCCAGGTGTACTCTGTGCCTCTCATCCAGCCCGACCTGAGGAGGGAGGAGGCTGTTCATCAGATAGCAGACGCACTGATGTACTTGGAGAACATTTCTACAGACATCTTCAGAAGGCAAGCCCACCACACACACACACACACACACACACACACACACACAGTTTCCAGGTTGGTCTCGCAGTGTTTGACTCTTGGTTGTAAACTGAATCACTGGGTCTGCAGTCTTTTTCTTTGTTTACATTTTCATGGTTGCAAATACGGGATGAATATGAAATTAATAGGGAAATTACATTGTTGTTTGTGGTTACATTGTAGTAATACAATGTATTATACAAATTCATTATTATTGATATTGTTTTATTCCTTCAGTTTATACCACTACATTTTATTCAGGGTAGGAGTGAGCCAGATGTTATTCCAGAGCCTGTTTCAGGGATTGTTTCATTTTTAGTGTCATTTATTTAAAGGTTACTTTGATCAATTTTAGCTTATCAGATTTTCAAAATAGCAAAAAGTTTTAAAGCTACAGAGTTTTTAAAAAAACTCAACAGTAGTGATCTCTGCATTTGCTCAGGCTAGGTAGCAAAGAGTGTTTAACAACAAAAGAACAGGTTTTAATAACGCACAAAATGAATTGGTAGCAGATATAACAGCAGCTGTTGCAAGTTTGCTCATGGGCCAAAAAGCTTTGTCATATTTAATAGATTGCACCGTTAACAAACAGCAGCTGCTTGAGGACAGATGGTCCTGTCTGGCACCCTGAAAACAGAGGTGGTGTTGCCTGTGACAGCATGGAAACAATAACATTTATGAACAGAACAGTTTTGGCCATGTAAACTTTTGAAACATGAGCTTTTTATAAGTAGATCACTGATAAAACATGAGAGTGGCATTTGATACTTATACATAATCTCAATGAATTGTAGGAGTCTTCAGTTCCTTTTGGGGGGTTTCGGGACTCTGCAGGATATATAATAAAGAACTGGATTGTGCAGTATCCTTGACATACGGTTATCCTTTGTGTGTAGATGTGCATATGCCCATATTCAGTTGTTGTTGCTTGCAGGGTGTCAGACAGTGTCGAGAAAAACCGTCACCAGCTCAAGAGCATCACTGACCGGATCAGACTAGCTCAGGCCCGTGTCGACAAGATTAAAGGCAGCAAGAAAGCCACCAAGGTAACACTGAATCTTCACCCTAGAAGGCAGCTTTTTAAGTTCTGATACAGAATATAGGAGAAAAAAAGAGTAAAAATGTTATTTTATGTGCATATAGGTTTTCTCCAGTGCCAAGTACCCAGCCCCAGATCAACTTCAGGACTACTTGTCTATCTTCGCTGGAGCTACAGACCCCTCTTCACAAACACGGCCCCGACACAGAATACAGAATAAACTGCGACCCTTTGATGAAAAGGCTTTGCAGGTGAGATCAACACATTAAAATGTTGGGGGGGAAAAGAGCAAAGGTTTTGAAAAGCAATTTTCAAAATTATGAAAATGATGACTGTGACTTGCTAAGAGCCACATTGCATATTTTATTTTCGCAAAGCTGATGTCTTAAAAGAGTTTGCTGACTAGTTAGTGTTGCTGCTTCTTTGTTCAGCTCATGCTGCTAAAACAGCAGGTAGAAAACAGGAATATGGACACGGTTAACTTTATTTACATAGCTTTTATCCACACCTCACGTTCTAGTCAAATGAGGGCATGGGGACTCTGCGCACACTGGTCATATTTATGCAGACTGCTGGGCAAACCACTTTAAAGCTTTAGAGCATTTGCAGGAGTCTTGGTCTTGGATATATCCATAGTGATGTGGGTAATACCTTAAATTACACACATTTTATTTTGACCTGATTTAAAACTTTGATATTTCAAGTGAATGCTTGACTGGATGTGAATGCCCTGTAAACCTTGTGAAACATGTTTATGCATAAATCTCCACTCGGCCTGCGTATTTCCTGTTTTGCTAAGTAAACATTTTCAGGCCAAGTAGGTTATGTTGTCTGTTTAAAAAATACTGCAAAGTAGTACACAGCAGCCAATTGTATGTGCACTCTGTTGCTTTTACTTGCAATTTAGTACTTATTTAGGAGGTAAAATGGAGGTGAAAACAACATAGACTTGTAGAAAAATGCAGCTTGTCAACCATGTATCGAAAGCCGCAACAGGCATGTCCCTTCTTTTCTGTAGATTTAACTACACATGAGTCACAGTTGAAGTTGTCACATACTGTATGTGACGTATGTAAATGGGATATCAGAACCCAGCTGTATTTGTGTCACCGCACAGTGACAAGAGATGTGTTTTTTTTCCCCCAAGTGGTTCTTGTGTGTACGTGCTCTGCTCAGCACAAGTTCCTGCATTATTTATAGCAAACACCACTGTTTTTCCTTCACCGTTACAGAAAACTTAACAGGAAAAAATATAAAAATAATATTTTTTCCTGCCTGTGCTTGCACGTGTTTGTGTATCTGTGTGTATTTGTCGGCTTGGGAAGGGAACAAAAAAGAAAATAGAGCTGGCATTTGTCTCTGATGCAGAAATGCATTATTCAGTACCCCCCTCAATAGAAGCAATACCCCCTAACATATAACTTGGTGTTGTAGTTTGTGTGCATCTATGCGCAGGAGCACTTTGATGACATTTACGATATGCGTTGCTAAAGATTTCGTTAACATTTTCTTGATCTCCTTCTCACTCCAAGTCCTGCTTTCTTCCTTTCAGGAGAAGTTAATGTATTTCCCTGTGTGCGTGAGAAATAAGAAGAAGACTGAGGATGAGACAGAAGAAGGATTGGGCAGTCTGCCGCGTAACATCTCATCTGTCAGCTCTCTTTTGCTCTTTAATACCACAGAAAATCTGTGAGTCTGCACACGCCAGCACAGACACAGATGTTTATTGTAAACACTGACTGATTTCAATGTTCTCTCGTATGTTTTAATTTGTGTCTTATTTTTTTAAAGATATAAGAAATATGTGTTTCTTGATCCTTTGGCGGGAGCAGTGACAAAAACGCACACAACACTAGAGACGGAAAAAGAAGATAAACCATTCGATGCTCCTCTGTCCATTACAAAGAGAGAGCAACTGGAGAGACAGGTACCTTCTGACTTTTCCTTTTTTTTTCTGTGAAGGATCAGATCTGTTAAAACTTAATCATGGTTTTCTTTTTCTCTTAACAGATAGCAGAGAGTTATTTCTATGTGCCAGACCTGGGTCAAGTGCCTGAGATAGATGTGCCGTCCTACCTGCCAGACCTGCCAGGTATTGCAGACGACCTGTCTTACAGCGCAGACCTCGGACCTGGATTTGCCCCCTCGGGACCCACACACAACATCCCCGAGCTGCCCTGCTTCTCTGAGGAGAGCAGTGCACCAGGTAGATGTCTTATGTTGTGAACCTCAATCATTTTGTGCCCATTTGTCTTTTACTGTGAAGCTTTTTGTGATATCTGAAAAGATGCTACATAAATAGATCAAATTTTCTTCCAGTGTTATACAGTATTTCATCTGCTTGTTTCAGGAACTCAGCTCCAGCTTGATGGCACACCACCTCCGCCACCTCCCCCGCCCCCTCCTCCGGAGCCTTCCCTCCCTCCCGCAGCTCCGGCGTCAGCTCCTCCTCCGCCACCTCCACCACCCCCTCCTGCAGACAGCTCCGCAGAAGTTTCCCAAGTGCCAAGTTCAGGTTTGTCACATTTATGCACGTCAGTAGTCTCGTACAGGCTCTACACTGCTGACTTGGAGCGAACCTGACAGTGTCTTAAAGCCTGTTCCCTCAGTTATGCACACGCACACACGGACTAAATGATGTTTGTCCTCATAAATTAGATTGACCTCAGTGATGTAAACCCAGACCACACTGACTCACTGGCTCCTCTAAATACAGGTCCTGTGTCGGGTGCACCCAGCGAGGTGGTCCAGCCGTCAGATGGCCGTGCCAGCCTGCTGGAGTCTATCCGCAACGCCGGGGGCATCGGCAAAGCCAAGTTACGCAACGTTAAGGAACGCAAGCTGGAGAAGAAGAAACAAAAGGAGCAAGAACAAGGTGTCAGATGGTTTGAGCGTGGATGTGGTTCTGCCCATGTTTTATTAATGAGCACACGGCAGTCATCCAGGCAAAGTGGAGCGTGACCAGCCCCTAATTAGTATTCAACCAGGAGTTTATACAGTATTTCACACTGAATGTTAAGATGAGATCGTTTTTGACTATCACATATGCTTAACTGTGTGACTTCAGTTTCATACCAACCAACGATTGTACTTAAAAACTGTTTTACCTAATATTAGACAGCATATCTCTGGCCCTTTCATTTTCTCGCCAGGTCATGACCTTACATTTCTTTCTTTTTTCAAGAGAACTGCCTTGACTGAATAACTAGATTAAGAAAAAAAAAGTCTTGTAATTATATGCTTCACTTTGAAGTGCAGCACTGGGGAATTAGTGAGACCATAATCTCTTCCAATTGCAAATTTAAAAAAATACTGGTAGCATGATTATTTATTTACTCTTTTTTTTCCTTCTAAAATAGCAGTGGGAGCGGCCGCCGGTGGTGGAGACTTTATGTCTGATCTCTTCAACAAACTTGCTATGCGACGAAAAGGTTAGAGGCCCGTTTTATGTCAAATGAAATTGAAAATACTGATATTAGTGATTGAATTTGCATAATGTCTTCTATCCTCTGTTCAGGAATATCTGGTAAGGGTCCAGCTGGTGGAGAGTCAGGTGATGCTCCGGCCGGTCCTTCTGGGGCATTTGCGAGGATGTCAGATGTCATCCCTCCACTTCCTGCCCCACATACAGCGACAACAGACGATGACGACTGGGAAGCGTAATGGACAAACACCACATTCGATGCCCTTTGATACAGTTATTTAAAATGATTTAATTTCCTTCTAACACAGAAATACTATAAAAAAAAAAAAAAGGAAAATGCAAATGATCAAACAATTTACTGATGTTTAATTTAAGCAGAACATGTTAAACGATGATGATGGAACGGATCTGCAGGCTTTGCATTACATAACACATTGCTTTGAATTCTACGAATATTTCAAACTTCAGGAGTAAATCAGTCACATGTATTTGCTATGCCAGCGCTGTGCCTGATATGTGTGGTAGCTGTTCAGTAAGTAGTTTTTAACAAGCCAAACTTAAAAATAGAGAAGTTATTTTCTTTTATGAGATTCAGACGGATAACCCTGACTAGAAGTGTTAATTGCCCCGTTAGCCTTTGTTTGCATCGTGCCATCAAATTCATCATTCTCCAACCATTAAATAAAACGAGATGTAGAGAGTGTACAAAAAATGAAATATATAATAAATATGAAAACTGAAAAACTGCCTGACTGATTTTTTTTTTTTAACCAGCAGCACTCACAAGGGTGCAAGATGTTCAAAAGCCTGTAGTGTGATATTGAACTTTGTGTCTCTTCCCCCCCCTCCCCTCTTGCAGTTGCACATCATTTTCTTATCATCCTAACACAAGTCTCCGTGAATATTAGGGAGATGTTAGTTGGGTCCTTTGGGAGAGGAACTATGCTTTTTTCTGCTTCTTTTCCAGGAAGAACTAGGAAAGAAGAACATACAGACACAATATGAAAATTTAAAATGTCAATCATGAAGGGGACGTTTTTAACAATACAGGGAGTGCAGAATTATTAGGCAAATGAGTATTTTGTCCACATCATCCTCTTCATGCATGTTGTCTTACTCCAAGCTGTATAGGCTCGAAAGCCTACTACCAATTAAGCATATTAGGTGATGTGCATCTCTGTAATGAGAAGGGGTGTGGTCTAATGACATCAACACCCTATATCAGGTGTGCATAATTATTAGGCAACGTCCTTTCCTTTGGCAAAATGGGTCAAAAGAAGGACTTGACAGGCACAGAAAAGTCAAAAATAGTGAGATATCTTGCAGAGGGATGCAGCAGTCTCAAAATTGCAAAGCTTCTGAAGCGTGATCATCGAACAATCAAGCGTTTCATTCAAAATAGTCAACAGGGTCGCAAGAAGCGTGTGGAAAAACCAAGGCGCAAAATAACTGCCCATGAACTGAAAAGTCAAGCGTGCAGCTGCCAAGATGCCACTTGCCACCAGTTTGGCCATATTTCAGAGCTGCAACATCACTGGAGTGCCCAAAAGCACAAGGTGTGCAATACTCAGAGACATGGCCAAGGTAAGAAAGGCTGAAAGACGACCACCACTGAACAAGACACACAAGCTGAAACGTCAAGACTGGGCCAAGAAATATCTCAAGACTGATTTTTCTAAGGTTTTATGGACTGATGAAATGAGAGTGAGTCTTGATGGGCCAGATGGATGGGCCCGTGGCTGGATTGGTAAAGGGCAGAGAGCTCCAGTCCGACTCAGACGCCAGCAAGGTGGAGGTGGAGTACTGGTATCATCAAAGATGAGCTTGTGGGGCCTTTTCGGGTTGAGGATGGAGTCAAGCTCAACTCCCAGTCCTACTGCCAGTTCCTGGAAGACACCTTCTTCAAGCAGTGGTACAGGAAGAAGTCTGCATGCTTCAAGAAAAACATGATTTTCATGCAGGACAATGCTCCATCACACGCATACAAGTACTCCACATCGTGGCTGGCAAGAAAGGGTATAAAAGAAGAAAAACTAATGACATGGCCTCCTTGTTCACCTGATCTGAACCCCATTGAGAACCTGTGGTCCATCATCAAATGTGAGATTTACAAGGAGGGAAAACAGTACACCTCTCTGAACAGTGTCTGGGAGGCTGTGGTTGCTGCTGCACGCAGTGTTGATGGTGAACAGATCAAAACACTGACAGAATCCATGGATGGCAGGCTTTTGAGTGTCCTTGCAAAGAAAGGTGGCTATATTGGTCGCTGCTTTGTTTTTGTTTTGTTTTTGAATGTCAGAAATGTATATTTGTGAATGTGGAGATGTTATATTGATTTCACTGGTAAAAATAAATAATTGAAATGGGTATATATTTGTTTTTTGTTAAGTTGCCTAATAATTATGCACAGTAATAGTCACCTGCACACACAGATATCCCCCTAAAATAGCTACAACTAAAAACAAACTAAAAACTACTTCCAAAAACATTCAGATTTGATATTAATGAGTTTTTTGGGTTCATTGAGAACATGGTTGTTGTTCAATAATAAAATTATTCCTCAAAAATACAACTTGCCTAATAATTCTGCACTCCCTGTAATGTTCCTCACCTTTCGTAAGGCAGCAAAAGCAGGCCCAAACGTCGTGTGCGTGGTAGTGCGATCTTTAATCCATGTGGGAAGTTTAGAGAGCGTAGCAGGCCGGGAGTAACGCCTGTCACACAGCACAACGGAGGAATAATCGCCCCGATGACGAATAGCTCTTCCTTTGAACAGAGGATATCACGCACAAGTTAATAAAACTGTATTTTGATATTGATATGTATTAATATGACTTCATTATCTGTACCTATAGACTGATTGACAGCCTTCATGCAGATGTTTTCTATTAGAGCTTGTCCTGGACTCCTCCCCTGACTGTGAGGCTGAAATAGAAAAAAAGATGAGATTTGATACTAAGCTGCATGTCGCCTTCCCTCTAATCTTCTATTTACAATGAAGTCACAGTAGAAGCTGCTGGTAAAGAGTCTCACCAGGTGTTTGTCCAGATATGACATCTTTTCTTGCAGCTCTGGGGACTTGATGTTTGGATAGGGCATTCCCACCATCACTACACACCTGTTATCAAAAGCACAAACCCACACTGATTAGTGTGATATACTTTAAACCAGGGGTTTCAAATTTAAGACCCAGTGGCCAAACTCCAATCTGGCTCACTGCACGGTTTTAGAAAATGTGAAGGAGGGAATACATTTTATATTTTAACTGTATTTTAATACATTTTCCTGCTTCTCTTGCTGATAAAGACCTCCCCCCATGGCCATTCAAACTACATTGAAGTAATTAAGTAATAGACAAACAATTAAATGACATAAAAGTTCTTGTTTTTTCCCCCACTATCAGCTAGAAATGTCTTCTTTTTTTAAATAAAATAAAATTAAAAAAAATAGGAAATTTTTTCTGAGAACAGAAACTTCATGTTTTATAATTACAGCACAGTCTGGGTAATGGAAATAATTCTGTCTTTTTCTTATATTAACACATCTCAGCTAAAAGTGTAGTTCTTTTCACTGACTGAAAGGCCAGTTTCAATGGTCCAGCCCACTTGAGATCAAAATGGGCTGAATGTGGCCCATGATGTAAAATGACTTTGACTTTCCCTGCTTTAAAACGGTGTACAACTGCTTGTTCGGCGCCCTTCAATTACCTGCCCAAATCATCGGAGAAATTGATTCCCTCACTCATCTTTCCCCCAACCACAGAGAACAACAATGCTCCTGTGAGTCCACTGCAGTCCGCAGAACACCTCTAAAGTAAAAAAGACAATCATTGCTTGGCAGTGGTAAAACACAATCCTAATGATCATCAGTTTAGTTATGAGATCGGTTGTGTCAAGAGTGCAGTTTTACCTGGATACAACGGGAAAACTCATTCAGCACCTGCTCTACCTGGTTGGCCTTCTTTGGCTCCTGAAAGATCTGAAGAGGTGTGATTAGATAATTAAGAGACTATAGGACAAGATGTCTTTTGACTCTTTTTAGTGACTTGAGTATTTACTAAGTAGTTTCCAGTAATATATAAAGCTAATGTACCTTCTTCTTATTAGCCAATCGAGTAAGTGTACCGCTGGCCTCCCAGTGAGAAATGATCCTCTTCGAGTAGTCGTAAGAAGGGAAGAAGCACACCACGCCCCCGGGAACCACGTTGCAAATGTTGGAGAGAATGCGCCCGGTCTCATCCATCTGCAAACAAACAAATGTGCATCAGTCAAATGACACCACTGTAACCAATGAATAACAACGCAAACTTCATTCAGTATTCTGCATGTGTGAGTTACCATTCGAGGCGTGTCTCTGTTTTGGAAAGTGAACTCGAGCTCCTGACCAGACGGGCCACTGCACAACACGAGGGGAAGGATGTTCTCCGGAGGAATTACGTGACCTAGAGGGCAAAATTTCTGTTATTTATCATGTTAAATGCATTAATGCAAACTAATATTCTTATGTTATTTTCGTGCACTAATACACTTCAGTCAACCTATGCACAACCACTACCACTAAGGCTTGCATGTGTTGTGAATTAAGATCATGTTCAAATGTCACAAAATGAGTCACAGAGCACAAAACTTAACTTGTTATAGGTTGGGCTAAAGTTTGTGTACAGTGGATTAATTTATGGTTTAGTTCATGAGATGTCTTGTATTTCCTCCTCTGCTTTGCCTATAAACAATCATCCATCTAAACACATCAATTTTTGGGAGTCTTCAAAAAGTACAAAGGCTATTTCTGTAGATCTTACCCTAAGTCTGTAACTGAACAATAATAATGTAACAATACAATATAAGTAAATAACATAACTATCGTGATGGGATAAGCAGGATTTGTGCTTGTCCAGGTAACTTCGGAGTAAATCCTGAGTTTTCAGTATCATGAAGGCAGTTTGCCACGTACTGCGGGACATCTCCATGGTAACTTGTGCAGCAGATCTAACCAGCTCCAGAGCAGACCATGTTTGAGGTAAGAGATCAAAAATTATAATAAATAAATAAATCACTGCATGCTGATCAGCTATTTCTCTAGAAAAAGTCACTATTCCCTCAGACTTTTGTCTGAGGGAATAGTTTAGATTCAAAGAATCTAAACATTTAGTTTATTTCCTAATGGACATAAATAATGATGATGAATAATAAATATATATTCTTAGACAACTTTTTTGCTTGTCGGCTACAAACAATTTAAATTATTTCATTTTATTAAGCATTAATATGTGAGCCTAAAACAGGGCACCTATTTCTACTTAAACTTTATTAATATAATAGATCTTTTCCAGGTTGCTGAACAAAGTGCTTAATATGTAAGCAGATTCACATTCCACTTTTCCTGTTATAGACAGTGACACCACTGATTTGTCTGCAGCAGCTGTGTCCCTTTCAGACTCTATTATATGTGAAACCTCTTTGTATTTTCCACATAGTATAGTTTTATGTTCTTTTGTAAAATTAGTCTCTCTGCTGTGATTGGCTATAAGCTGACACCACCTTCTTGTAAACATGCTCGTAGGTAGATTGGGAAAGCCTGGGTTAACGTATTGTGCTGACAACCACCTTCGTGTGACATCACCTGACTTCAGGAACTTATTCCTATAACAGTCTGGGTAACCTCACTGGAAAATTAGAACTCCATCTAAATGTCTGTCATCACTTTTGTCAAGCAGTCTAATTATTCCCTTTATCAAAATTTCCCACAAACAGAAATCTTGATAATCTCGTCACTTAGCGAGAGTGCATAATAAAAACACAAAAGGGGGAGCTCCACAAAGTACTGTTGTGTTATAAAATGGGCCACTCACCACAGGAAAACTCAGTGATGCGCTCCTCTCCCACCCCAGCAGAAAACAGAAGCTCTTGTTTGAAGTCTGAAACCTACATATAACATCCTTTAGAGTGGAAAGATAAAAGATACGCAGCAAGAGCTCAGTTTATTTTTAGAGGATTTAACACAACTCACAGGCTGCATAGTTCCTCCTGCAATGATGACTGCTCTGCACTCCTCCAGCACCTGGGCAAAGTGGACTGCCGGATTCAACAGAAGGAACTTGACGCTGCTCTCCGACAAAGACCCTGTAAAACAAGCAAAGGGTGTACTTTACACTGTAATGCGTTGATGTCATAACTGTTCTTTATTTTGTGCTGTGTGTTTAAAACGGCACCTTGTTTGTGCACCACCACTCTGCCGTCAGTGTTGCTGTTAGTGAGAGCCATGAAGAAACCCTCCACTTGCATCATTGGAGATGCAGACAGGACTTTTTCCGTCTCTACGGACTCCTGCTGGTCAGCTGCAGGAACTGCACACAAAACAAGAATACAAAATAAATTTCTAAGAATGCTGAAACCCCCCCCCCAAAAACAAACAAAAAGAAAAACAATAACCTAACCATAAGGTATCATCACATATTATGACTTCATCCCGCACAGTTATGACATTATTGCACTGACAAAATCTGTCCACAGACAGAGAGACATGCCTGCCAAGCTACTCAAAGGCCTCTTTGTGGCAGTTTTTGCTCCCTTATAACATATACTCAGAGTCATAAGGTTAAAAACAATACCAGTCGGGTATATTGGCTGGTAAAACTCACTAAAAGCAGAGAAATACTGTTCAGCCTGATGTTTTATGTTGGGCTGGATTCCAGTTTGTTTGCATGTTGGAATCAGAGACATATTTTTTTATTTTTCCATTTAAAAATGTCTACCCGTGCAACTCAAGTGCAGTTTTACAAATCCTTATACATTTTTAATGCACTGAATTAAAACAGTAATTATTTCTGTGCTTTAGAAACTGATTCACTGCAAAAGCTGAGTGTGCATCTGAATACTGTGAAACTTTCTGCTATCATCTACTTTAGCTCTTCTTCGTCTCAAGTGAGTCTGACCACCTTAAAGTAATCAGGTGACTTTATAAATGAGGAGGCCCCGGGGCAGACCCAGGACACGCTGGAGAGATTATATCTCTCGGCTGGCCTGGGAACGCCTTGGTGTTCCCCCGGACAAGGTGGCTGGGGAGAGGGAGGTCTGGGCCTCTCTGCTTGGGCTGCTGCCCCCGGTAAGCGGAAGAAGATGGATAGATGGACTTTATAAATGAGCCATAAACATTATAATTAAGAAACCACAACAAAATTCTGATTGTGATATACTCGATTCATTTCAGACTGGAGACAAATCCAGAGTGTGCTCCGCCTTTCTCCGCCAGCAGTTTGTTTTAGAAATTGATTCTCGTACTGAACTGTTGAAATAATTTGTAAAACTTAGTATAGAATACCTAAAAAGAGCTTTTACACAATCTGCCTTTCATTTAACAGCATCAAGGAATTGAACAAGCTCCTCAAAAGTCTGAAGATGTGATGATAAAAATTAGTGTTAAACAATCAGAATAATTATTTCTATAAAACTCTAATCTTTATATGATATTGTGATGGTAGTATAACCCCTGAAGCAGGGACTATTTGTGTCTTTGTGATTTATATCTATGCTTGAATATATCATCCATTGTGTATCTACTACATTGAATATTATTACATGAATTTTTTTTTATTTCACAGTTCTGTTCTCCTGCTGAGGGGCTACAAATGGAAATTAGGTAGTAGCTAAATATGGTAAAAATCATGTGAGATTAATTGCATTTGCTTGTATTGTCTCTTTTTACACTTTTCTGATACAACATCGTGCAAAAAGCCAAGTGTAAAAAACTTTCAGAACATCTTAGATCTTCAAAAGTACTTTTGTGACTGATTAAAAAAAAAAAACTATGTACAGTGAGGCGTTCTTTCAGTATATACACTATGCCTCCAATAATGATGCAATTCTCAGAAATATTATTTTGTCCTGAAAATTATTTAAATATTATTTTTGTGGGTAACAAAATACACAGCCGACCTGTTCCAGGGTTCTGGTTGCTCTGTAGGGTCTGAAGGTAGCGGTTTAAGCCTTCTGTGCGCCGGTTCTCCTTGTTGTTGCAGTGTGTGTGCAGAGTCACACCTGAGCCTGCGTACTTCTCCACAAAACCCCCCAGCTGCAGAGAGAAAACCAGGGTGGTAAAAATGTAATTTTACATAAGTGAACTCTCAGACGTTTACCGTCTTTGTATGTATGAGATAAATCACACTTACCTTCCTGCTGATCATGCTCTTCTCAAAGTATCTTTGTAACTACAGCAAGAATGACAATGAGAGCTTGTAGTTTCGATGAGGTGTGCAATTAAAATGATTGTGATTCCTAATAGAATTACCAACTACCTTAAACAAATTTATATTGTCAATCTGAGCCTTGAAGAGAAAGTTATTGATGGTGAGCATCTCTGTTCCTAGAAGAACAAAAAAACCAGATTTGTGCCTTGATATGTATGACTGCGTGTTTACAGTTTGTGGTCAGAAGTTTACACTCATCATATGTAAATGTCATGGTAATTTAGGGCTTTTAATAATTTATTAGAAGTCATTCACTCGTTTGAGGATGGAATGATTATACAGCATACATCTTTGGGTGCACAAGTTTGAATTTATTTGGGATATATATCTCACACCAGGCAAGATCCCAGGTGCAGGGTGTAAGACGCTAACAAGCAGGGCATACATGGAACGCCATAACCAAGTGGGTGGCATAGTGTACAGAAACACCTGTGCCGAATACGGCCTGGAAGTCCCGAGGTAGGGTGGTAGAGAACGACCGAGCTAAGATCCTGTGGGACTTCCAAATGCAGACGGACAAAATGGTGGTGACTAACAACCGGACATAGTGGTGATAGACAAACAGAAGAAGATATCCGTAGTGATAGATGTAGCGGCTCCCAATGACAGCAACATCAGAAAGAAGGATCATGAGAAGCTTAAGAAATACCAAGGGCTCAGAGAAGAGCTGGAGAAAATGTGGAAGGTGATGGTAACAGTGGTCCAGAAGAGCGCAGTTCTAGGAACAGCTAAGATACTGTGCAAGACCTTCGGTTAAATGTTAAATGTTCCTTAGCAAGTTGCATCTTCACCAGTTGATTTGGTAGCAATCAACAAGCTTCTGGTATAACTCTGGTTGAATATTTGACGACTCTTGGCAGAATTGGTACAGTTCATTTAAAATGGTTGGTTTCCTGTTAATATACAGACACAGACCTGCTGGCAGTAAATCAATGATAATCAGTAACAAGAGGTTTATGGACTTTAGCTTTGTTAAATTAAAAGAAACCGTAGAACCTTCACCACTACTTATTAAAAGTTTTAAGTGATTATACAGTATGTACACATTTGAGTATGCATGTATAATTTTTGGCCCTGTGTTCCTTAGAGAAATTCCAAAATAAATTCAAACTTGCACAACTAATTCATTTTTTAAAGACACTAAAGATGCATGCTATACAATCACTCCATCTTGGAAAAAGGAAAGCTCAAAGAAATCATTAAAAGCCTCACATTACCTTGATATTCATGACCATGAGTGCATGCAAACTTTAGACCATAACTTTATGTGTTTATCATTGACTGACCTGGTTGTGTAGTCTGGCTCTGTGGACTCTGCCCCACCTTACCTGGAAGAACAAATAGGAACAAATATCAAAATGAGGTGCATTGCAAAATTTGATTTTACTGTCCAGCTATTACCCTCGCTAAGCTTGTTGCAGACACTCACCTCCCAGCACCCGAACAAGTCCCTCAATCACAAACAGGATCTGCTTAATGTACATCAGGTTCTTTGCCTTCAATCTGCTCCTGGCATTTAAGAAACAAAAATATCAATACAAAGAAGGAGAGACTGCGATCAATTTCCGAATAAGCGAATTTTCTGAGACTCACTTATAGCGGTCAGCATACTGACTGAGCTGGGAGTGAGCACAACAAAGCTGCAGAAAATTGAAACATTAGAACATCACAAGGAAGAATCGTCTCAGAAATCTGTATTTTGTGCATGTTATAGAATAATGTATTCACCTGTGCTCCACTGAGCTCTGCACTGTGTATACAGGAGAGAGTGTCACTAAGGTTATGAGCTTCATCTATGATCAACACCTGTAAAAGATACCCCAACAACTTTTTTTAAATATCCCTTTATCACTCAGTCATTTGGTCATATTTGTATCGTTATTTTCAGATATTACAATTGAAAAGAGAAAAAATATATTTCTTAATACTGCCAAGATATTTTAAACACTTATTTTTCTATATTTTTAAGAGAGGAAGAAGAATACCAGACATATAATTGTACCTGTCCCTTTAGCTGGACACCTGCTGCTCGTCTTGTAGCTTCATGAAGCACCATTTGATAAGGTAACACAACCAGCTACACCAACATAAACAAACCACAAAGACATTAAATGAAAACCAGATCTTGTGGGAGAAATACAGTAACCAAGTAGCTCTTGTTGACAAATCGACTGGCGACTCAGTTACCTGTGCAGGGGGAATAGCGAGACGTGTAGAGTAATAAGGACACGAGTGTGTTTCTCTGCCCAGCTTCAAAAGCTGCTCTATGTCATGAACAGCCCCCAGAACTACATCTCGCATCTGCTGCAGTGCTGAAGCCTTATAATAGGGACACACGCTCTTTGCTGGGCCTCGCTTACGTTTTACACCCTCTTCGTGATGATGCTTCTCTACAAAATGGAAGGAGAGATGAAAGAGGCTTTCTCGAGAAAAATCAATAAAGCCTGAGGTTAAAATAATTTCTGGAAGAAGAGCAATTCTTCCACAAAATGCCTCTCACCGTGCTTGTTTTTCTGCATCTCCATGCAGCGGTCATTTATGCGCTGGATGCTGCCCAGCTGCAGCACTTCTTCATTGATGCACAGATTCTGCAGAATTTTATAACAGGACAATGTCAGATGTCAGTGTCAAGAGTCACAGTTTTATTGATTGAATAAATGTAATAGTTTGTGTGCAATCCCAAGTAAAGTCTCAAGTACAGCGTCTTTGAATACTGTGTATTTCATAAAGGAAATACCCTCCTTCTACATAGACACAAACTAGATTGTTCAATGTGCTATAGAAGAGAACATAACACCATTTATCTTGCATTTGTTTCTCCATTTTTTCTATCATGTAGAGGATTTAACAGGCCAATCTTCCCAGCGCTGGCTGTTGTTAGGTGCTACTTGATAGTTCTGTCAGAATCTAAAAGGACTCTTTCAGAATTAGACTGTTTCATAACTGTTCCCCATCATATCCTGTTCTGCAAATGTCTTCTTGGCTTTATTATCCTCTGAAAATCAAGATCAGGTTTTTTCCTACATTTGAAAAAGCCTCTAACGGGCTGATTACACACATAAGAGTCTGCATATGTCAAAGGCAATGAACCTTTGTTAACTTATTTGTTATTTCTGACCATTTGATAAACGAAATTTAGTTATTACACCTGTGTAATAAAACCTAGTTTTTTTTTTGTTTTGTTTTGTTTTTGTTTTTTTGGCCTGTCCCGTTTGGCTCTTTTGCCATCAGAATTGTTGTCTAAAGGCAAAGAAAGATGCCCAACGGATTTACTTTACCAAACTGACCATCCCAGCCTTGCCGTAATGGTCCATTTGATTCACCTTTTATTGTTTATTTTATTTTCACTTACTAAATACGGGACAGACTTGACTGGGGGAAAGAAGGGGAGAAAGAAAGAGGGAAAGAGAAACAGCTGAGAAGAGGGACAGGGGAGAAGGGCAAAAGACAAAAACCAACAGAACGGGCAGAGAAAAAAAAATGCATATATCAATCACCTGGATCACCTGCTGAGAAAGAAAAAAGAAAGCAAGCAGAAGAGAACAAGAGTAATAGAATAAACAACATCACAATGATATATGGGAATATGACAGTAAATACTAAATGTTAAACATTATTGTGCAGCACATAAGATCAACAGAACACAGTGTGCTTTGAGGTAGGAGCCAAAAAGGGTGTAGTTTGTGGGTGTGATCACCCGTGTGTACACCTGTGAGCATGGACGCGCTTGTTTTTTGTTTTTTTAAAAGGTTCCTTCATGTAATAATCTGCTAGAGGGTGTGGGGGCCAATAAAACCTAGTTAACAAAGCACGTTGGTGAGATTCCTTTAGCTATGCTTAAAACCTCTTTGGGTGGGAGCAGTAAAAATTCGTCTATGAAGGAAAAACTGCCAGTAGGTAAACAAACAGAAAGACTTGGTGGCGTGCTTTATGAACAATCTGTACTTTTACTGACAAAAAATAATAATAATAGAGACAAATTATACCAGTCAGTTACTTTGAGGAATTAAAGGAAATCTCTCAAGTACTCGAGCTGACAAAAAAAGCACCATGGAGAAACAGTCAAAAGCAACTTCAAGAAAAAAGTATAATCACATCTATTGAATGAATAAGTGTACAGGATGAAGAGATCCATGCAAAAATTTACCAGCTTATGTTCATATATTGTTTGTGTTACTTTAATGAGATAAGATGTTTATGTACTCAACCAATTATGCCATTTGTGTGTTTCTGTGTGTGTGTACCAATGACTGTATAAACATTTTTTTTCTACAGTAGAAAAGATTTTTATTTTTTCCCCAGTCACTGCTGGGTACATACCTGCCGTGAACCCAGTGTGACCACACTGATGTCCTTGCTAAAGGGGCTCTTTTGTACCTCGTGGACAAACTGGGCCAACTGGGAATGAGTGCGGCTGCAGTAGTAAATCTACAGATATGCATATGAACACAGTTCCACATCAGGAGAATGTCCGATGCTCATAATTATAATAATGTTCTTGTTATAAATATATTAATTCCATCCAACCCATTTAACTCTTACAGCTACAACGTGAAATTTCATACCTTAGTAACATGTTCTTCAACCAGTTCATCATCCTCATCTTTTTCAGCTCCAAAGAATCTGAGGATGCAAGCAAAGAAATCCTTTGTCAATTTCAGACTCTCATTTGGATTATTTATTAATTTTACCCATTAATTCATGTCCTCACTTAGTTTATTAATATATAACTAGAGATAAACTCAAAATAACGATAACTGATGTATGATACACAAAAAAAATAAATAAAAAAAATTGAAAATTGTACCACGTTGTATTTGAACTAGCAACCTTTAGCATACTGAGAGAGGACTGATGCACCATTCAAAATCAATGGGACTGTATTGTCAGAGAAAAGTTTAATATTTCAGAAACAAAATTTTGAAAATCTAAATAGAAGCACGCAATGCATAACTGAGCTGCTCGTTTTGGCATATGAACACTCTGTCTATGACACATGGTGCGAGACTAGTTAGCAGGCAAAGAAGAAGAAAAATAGCCAATGACAATAACATGTACTAGGACTGCTGCTTTGCAACAGTTGCGCCAACGAACAAGCAAATCCACTCTGGAAACTAACAAAGACTAAACTGAACTGTAACCAAAAACTCAAGATGAATTCAAACTAATTAGAAAATATGAAACTATAACAATCAGTTTTCCTCACCTGCTCTTAATCTTTGATTCATCATCGCTCTCATATTCTGCAATGATCAGCTCCTCGTCTTCTTGATCTCCTGTTGCCTCGACCTGCTCCTCCTTACTGAGCTGAAGCAGCTTGAATGCCTCATCCTCTTCATAGCTCTATGAACAGACGAAACCATTTCATTCACTTGTATTAAATGACTTGGAATAATTTTAATATCCAAGTAAAGTTCCATTAAATGCTCATGTGCATGATGGCTCACCTTTCGCTTAACCGCATACTTTAGCTGGACATTGTTTCGGATCATTTCTAACCGTTCTTCTCTCTTCTTCCTCTTCAATTCTTCCTCCTGACACCAAACCAATCAACAATAAGCAAATGTTGAGCAAGTTAAAATTCAGACTTCACATACACTTCACATCCAAGTTTTCCTCACCTTCAACTTTGACACTAAATCACGTTCTGCTTTTTTTTGTACAAAGTCAGTGATCCAGTCCAGCTCTGCTGAGGAACTGACTGCAGAGGACTGAGCAGCATTAGTGGAAAGAGCTGCTTCTCCTTCCTGCAACAGAGCAGCTGCCTCCTGCCTCTTTCTCTCCTCATAATCTGTGAGCCAGCTCAGTGCTCCACATATCAGACTCAGTGACTTGCCCTAGATTGACATAAATAGACAAAAACACTTATTAATGAAGTCCAACAGCTTCTGCACAGATATGCTTTTCCCCATGCATTAGTACACACCGTTCCAGTGGGACTTTCAAAGATGCCAACTTTGCCTTTGTCAAGTGCGCTGTACAGGGCTTGCATGAACTCCTCCTGGATGTTATAGGGCTGGTAGGGAAATGGAAACTGTGCCCTACTATTTTCCATGCTCCTAAACCTTCCTGGAAGGAAACACAAAAGCAAAGGTTAGTTTCAACTTTTCATTTCTGATATGGACCTTTGACTTGCCTCTACAAACAACCGATTATAGCACCTTTTCAATCGACGACAAATTCCTTTTTCGGCAGGGCTCATTTTACTACAATAACTAAATCTTCATTAACTAAAGACCTTACCTGTTCACCAAAACGTTGCGTCAAGCAGCTAACATTTAAAACCGACAGCTTTTCAGCTATCTTTAAAGTGAAGCGTTCTGCTAGCTAGCAATCTTTCTCCTTACAATCGTATCTTTTATCGAACGTCAATCAAAATCTGAGAAAATAGGACTGCCGTTTCTTACCGTGTATATCATGTAAAATAATGTCTGTTTTTAGTTGTCAATTCCCGGCTATTCAACAACCGCGCCAAAAAACAGAAGCGGTCACAGAGTCTGGCCAATAGGAAACGAGCTACGAGAAGGAGTGCATGTTTTAATGTACAGTAACGTTTGTCCGGACGGGGTTGTGTGTATTTATCCACGATTTTGTCATTTACTGTAACACTGTTTGATGACAGAGAATGTCAGATAGCCTTGATATTAGCAATTTGAGTACTGACCTAAAACATTCGTAAAATAAGCATGAGTATTGCTCGTTGGATTTGCTGCCGCCTTCCAGGTAGATCCTTTAAACTATATTTAACGTCACCTACGCTGGTCCCTCCCCCCCGGTACCTCCTAGACTGTCTGGAAAGTTCTCTGCCCTTCTTTAAGCGTCTGTGAGATGCCAGATTGCAGGATAACGTGGACTGAAGGCAACATTGCGTAAACCTCGTATTATAAGCCGATAGCAGCGTGACTGGTGAACTATAGCAAAGGACCTCTGTTGCTAGTTGTGCTGTATTCTCGAGGAAGTTAAGCCAGCTAGTAAACGTTGATCAGGTTGTTGCTTGCAGCACTTGATCTGAGGAGTAGTAGGGGCTTTAGCCACCGTCACTATTAGCCAGTGTTAGTTTGGATTGTTGTGCAAGGCAGAGAAGGGACAGATCAGCTTCATGACGATGACTGCAGAGGAACAAACAAGTGAAGTACAACATACAATCCCCCTGGAAGGAGAGGACATCACACCAAAGAAAGATGGGGGTGTTTTAAAGGTAAAAAATGGTGCTTGATTTGGTACTCAGCACCTAGCTAGCTGAGTGGTTAGCTGACAGCTTGTTTACTGTTCGGCTAGGTTAACGTTAGCTATCGATAGCTATGCTGTCGCATACACTGATTTTTAAAAAAAAAATTCAACGAAAGCTAACTTTAATGCTAGGAACACCTTATAATGGTATGCAGCGTCACAGTTATGAGAACTAACTCAGTACCAGAATGTCAGAAACAAGACTAGCTGTCAATGAAACGGTCTGCATTTCTAGAAGGATCTGGAGCCTTGAAGAAACAACTGTCATTTTATTGATGGACACATTCTATATTTCATCCCACAATTAAACACATACTGAGGGCTTTAAATATATAGGCCTTCATTCATAATAAACAAGTTTGCAATTTAGTCGTTCACTAAGCGAAGTGCGTGGTGCGCGTGCAAGGCAGCGATCACAAGCATGTTCAAGAAATTGCTTTCTGATGTTCTTTGATAAATTCTCGTCTTACCTTTTTCTCCAGGTGATCAAAAGGGAAGGTACAAGCACAGAACTGCCTATGTCCGGCGACAAAGTGTTTGTACATTATGTGGGCACACTTCTGGACGGGACTCATTTTGACTCCAGTAGAGACAGAGGAGAGAAGTTTTCCTTTGAGTTGGGCAAAGGTTAGTTTCATATTTGTTATAGCTGCACAACCAGTGCAGGATTTTCTCTACGTTTTAAAAAATGACCTTTTAATAAAGGAAATGAACCAGAATGCATTTAAGGTAACACATAACCCCACATAACCACAAAAGGGGTTGCTGCCCCTTGAGACAAGGGTGTGCCAGTGTTCGGCAGCCTCGCCTCTGTCAGTGCGCCCCAGGGTGGCTGTGGCTACAATGTAGCTTGCCATCACCAGTGTGTGAATGTGTGGATGACTGGATGTGTAAAGCGCTTTGGGGTCGTTAGGGACTAGTAAAGTGCTATATAAATACAGGCCATTTACCATGTAATCTACCTTTCCCCCCATAGGACAAGTAATAAAGGCTTGGGACATCGGTGTAGCCACAATGAAAATTGGAGAGTTGTGCCAGCTCATCTGTAAGCCAGAGTATGCCTATGGCTCTGCAGGCAGCCCACCCAAGATACCACCCAGTGCCACTCTTGTTTTTGAGGTAAGGATGCCAGTTTTCATTGTCCATTAAGTACTTTTAACTGTGTAGTTTGAGATACTATATATCTGGGCTCCCATGATAGGATAGAAATTGAGAAGTGGCTTCAATTCAGCAAGTACAAAATACTTTACAATCTTTTTGCTTCCAAGTTTATAAATTACCTTTACAGTTCAGGTTACACATTGCATATTTCAGTCAGTCTGTCTCAGTTATCTTTGCAGTGAATTTCAGCTGTGGATCATAAAATGCTTAAATTTAGCATTTAGGATAACTTAAATAATTTTTCTGATAATGCTTATCTCTTTAAGTGGTATCTCTGTGGCCAGACTTGCAAAAAAGCAAATCATGATAAGCAGTTTCACAATTTGAATCTCCACTGTGCTTATAGTTGTTGCTTCTGATGGTGTTAAAAATTGTTATACAGCCTTCTGTTTTTATTGTTTTGTATAAAACCAGTTGTTACCTTTTCATACATTTAGGATAACTGTTGTAACCTTTTGTTTAAAGACTACAGTAAAAGAAAAGGAAAAAAATACAAACCTGAATGACTGCTCCCCCCACCCCCTGCCCCCAAAAGAACTAATCTTTTGAGGAAAAAATTGGGAACTTTGGAAATTATATTGAAAAAGTTGTTGTTTTTTGTTGTTTTTTTAATGAAAAGATATACATTTTTTGTCACATGTCTACATGCTTATAGGTGGAACTGTTTGAATTTAGAGGGGAAGACATAACGGAAGAAGAGGATGGAGGAATCATCCGACGCATTATCACTAAAGGAGAGGGATATTCTAAACCTAATGAAGGAGCAGCTGTTGAAGGTAATTCATCCAGAAATGTGTTTGATACAATTAATTTCATGTTTTATATTTCCATCCTTGGAAAGTAGAGTCCCTGGTTAAATGTGTTTAAGTAAGAGCATATTGAGGATAATAATCTTTTCAAACAGCGTTGCCTTTGGTTATGGTCTTATATGTCCCTTATTATGTTTTAACAAACCCACTGAATAATAATTCAGTAACCGATTGGTTTTGTCACCAAGAGTGGACTTGCAGACATAACGAAGAAACTACTTTCTCCTGCGCCCTTGTCACAAGGGGTCGCTAGAGCAAGTAGCTTTGCATGTTTGATTTGTGAGTTTTACACTTCTAGGCGATTTGTGACTCCAGCTGGAGTTAAACGAGCAGCATTTTACTTGCCAAGTCACTGTCTAAACCACTACAATATAGAGCTATTCAAAGGTAAACCTGCAGATATCCACTTTCAGCAATGGTCCAGGTGATGTATTGGGCTTGATTAAAACCTCGATTATACTTTCCAAGTCTGCGAGCTTGAGTGGCATTCACTTTTGTTTTGTTCCCCCCCCTTTGGACCAACTGTGTTACAATGCTGTGGTTGCAGCCATTCCACAACTCTCTATGAATGGTACTTATGGCCATTAATCAATGGTCTTTGATCAATGGTCATGACATTTTGCATATTAATGATCACTCAGTGGGCTACTTTCAATCATTGTGCAAAGGTACTGTTTATAAGCGTGGTTAAACCTGCAATCAGCTGAGACTGAAGAGCTCACATGGATGAGTGACGAAATGTTTCTCCAACTGAAACCGCTACGTCTAGATGAACAAAATCAACTTTTTGGGAGTTCGGGGAGAATTTACATTTCAGCCCACCGAATATGCACACAAGTAAAACAGGAATGTCTACTCGGGTCTCCAGCTCATCAGTGTGACTGTAAATGCTCAAAGATGACTGTAAGACAGTTTTGGTTTCTTTAAGAAACTGAGTCTGTAATCATACAAGTACTATTACACGGAATTCTTAAGGTTCCTAAAAATGAGACCGAATGATGGAAAAGAACTTCACTGACACTTTAGAAATGGCTGACTTTGTAACGTGGCAGTCTGCCAAGAAATCAAGACTGAGTGGGACATGAACTAACCTGAACATTTTCTGTCTTCTTCAGTAACCGTGATAGGGACCTGCGATGACAGTGTATTTGACGAGAGGGAATTAAAGTTTGAAATTGGAGATGGTGAGAGTTTCGGTTTGCCAGCTGGAGTCGAGAAGGCTATCATGGCTATGGAACAGGGAGAGGAGGCGGTCTTCACAATTAAACCTAAGTATGTTCACATGTGCAAATTCTTACCACTAACTTCATAGTGGTGACATTTTATGTTCATATGAAGTCAGTCCAATTTTAGACTCTTGAACTGCTTTTTCTGCAGCTCTCAAGCATCTCTTTACAGAATATTTCCACAGTTTAAAGATGCTGCTGTAACAGTAAATAAACATTAATTCCTGCAAGAATTAGCTACATGAATTTTTAACTGGATAGTTGTGCAGTCTTTGGTTTTAAGCTAAGTGACAGCATGAGTAATGACTAATATAATCAACTATAACGGTTAAGCTTTGCAATGTGATTAAACAGGAAAATGGCTGCAGAATTATCTCTTTTTTTGCAGTATCCAATACCTTAACTTAAATGGTTTTTAAGTTGCACACCAGCAGTGATTTTTGTGCCCTTTACTCATGACTAATGATATGTTTGTCTGATTTGTTAGATATGGTTTCGGGAATGCAGGAAACGCAAAGTTTAACATTCCTGGTGGAGCGACATTGCAGTACAAGATTAAACTAACAGCTTTTGAGAAGGTAAGGTGGGAGTGTGTGGCAAACACAGCAGCACTTTAGATGCTCATTTACAATATTTTCATCTAAAAAGGAAAATGTGTTCTTTCTATTTTAGGCTAAGGAATCATGGGAAATGAACACCTCAGAAAAGCTGGAGCAGAGCAGCATTGTCAAAGAGAAGGGAACACAGTATTTTAAGGTTTGTTTTGTTTTTTGTTTTAAATTTAAGAAGTGATCCTGTCTTGGATTTCAAGATGTTTTGTGATGCAATGGTTTATATGCTTCAGGAGGGAAAATATAAGCATGCATCAGTGCAGTACAAAAGGATTGTGTCATGGCTGGAACATGAATCTGGTTTGTCAGAAGAGGACGATAAGAAGGCGAAAGCACTGCAGCTCGCTGCACACCTGAATTTGGCCATGTGCTTCCTTAAACTACAGGAGCCAAACAAAGCCCTGGAACACTGTGACAAGGTATCTGGTAACTGTTCTTTGTCTTAAAGCAGCACGTGTGTGTGTGTGTGTGATCAGTGGTTTGTCTTGGTTTTTGCTTAAATACTGAAAACATTTAATTATATTTATGTAATTATATTTAATTATGTTATAGTCGATGGAGTTGGATGCATCCAATGAAAAGGCGTTATTCCGAAGGGGAGAGGCACTGTTTGGAATGAACGAGTTTGAGAAGGCGAGAGATGATTTCCAAAAAGTGGTTCAGCTGTATCCTGCCAACAAAGCTGCCAAGAACCAGGTATAACACAGTGTGCCTTTGATGTGTAATTCAAGCAGCTTTCAATGTTGAAATTTAATCAATCTAAGATGATATTTAATTTTTAAAAAAATCTGTCTCTCTCTGTTATGGCAGTTACAATTCAGTTTGGTTAATGTGTCTAATTTTATTGTACTACCATCCAAAATGAGACAGGTGAATGTTTAATTTATTTTCATGGTGTAAACGAAAGTTTATACTGGATTCATTTAGTAACAAACCAGGATGGGTGAACAAATATGACTGTGCTTCTGGGATTGAAAACGCTGTTTTTTTTTAGGTCACTGGTCATAAAACAACTGTTCTGCATATCCAGTCTTTTAGTTGTTGTTGTACCCATAACATATCTGGAAATACAGCAGGGTGACGTCTGCTTTATGTTCTTCCAGGTGCTACTTTGTCAGAAACGTATAAAGGAGCAGCACGAGAAGGACAAACGCATCTATGCCAACATGTTCCAGAAATTTGCAGAGAGGGATTCAAAGGTGATGGATCTGTTTACTAAAACAGCCACAAGAGGGTGTGATAAGCACGATTTTAGGTTTGGCAAAAAGTGAAGGTGTGCTGAACTGGTTTGTGTCTCGTGAACAGAAAGAAGCAGAGAAGGGGAAGAGTGAGAGCGTGGAGAACGGAGAAGATGCGATGGAGGTTGAAAACGGAGAAAAGGAAGCTGGGGGTGAAGCAAAAGCGTAGATGAAGACGCAGCTTTTTTTATTTTTTGTCTTCTTTTTTTTTTTTTCCCCCTTTCCTATTCTCTCCTGCGGTTCATCTGTACTTCAGACTTTTGTAACTCTGGCCATTTGTGTTTAAGGTGTGATTGTTTGTGTGTGAGAATGAGTATGTCATCGACAACACTGACCTTGGGCACGTCCTCGCTGGCTTTCTTCTTGTTGGGCTTTTTGCTGTGGCAGCTAGCCGACTGTGGGGTGGGGTGTCGTCAGGCACCGTGGGACGTGGATTTAAATGAATTGTATGCTACAGTCCTACCCCCCCCCCCCCCCCCCCCCCAAACCCCTCCCCCTCAACTCTGAACTGTGCATGTGGTTTCAAAAGAATTTGGGAAGTGTGGGGGGGAATTGCATCCAAAATGTTAAGTGCTGAATTTCAGAACCTTCACCCGTCAAGGGCTAGACCATCCCCCACCTTGCACTACCTTCTGTATGACCCACCCTATGTTTTTTGCTGTCCATCCGAGCCTCCTCATGGGCCTACTGATCAATTCCTAGAGTTGTGATGGCTGTGTGCATAGATCCACTGTGTTTTCAATGTTAGTGCCTATGTCCCAAAGTATGTATGTAGCAGCACTGTGGATAGGTGGAGTAATAAGATGTTGGTGTGAAATAGCTGTCAGACTTGGAGCTTTTCTCTCAGTTTAAAATGGAGTTCACTTTTAACCCCTAGGGTACAGGACTGTTCACCTTCTGCTTTGGAAATGATTTTTTTGTACTTTTTATTTCCTAGTGTTGTGCTTGTGATTCTGTATTGTTCTCAAAACTACAAATACAACAGTTTACTTAACTGGAATATGTGCATTTTTAAAGCAGCTACAGTAGAAACTACCTGAATTAGCTTCTCCTGGACGCCCTCGAGTATTAAGCAGTTAAGTCTTAATTTACTGTAAAAAAGTACTTGTATACTTGTGTACATATTTGGCTTGTCAGATTCAGGTTTAGACTGTACACGAGAGGATTAAATGAACCTTTATTCATTTTAGTCAGCAGTGCCTGCAGGAAAGGGATGAAAAACCAAATGAGAGGCCCGGTTTTTTAAAAACATGGCTGTGGGTTGTATGTACAGCTCATCTTTGTTGGGGGGGAAAAGTCACTGCTTGTTCTGTCCTGACAGAAGGATTTAATAAACAAATGGATACAACTCAGCTGCGTGTGATATTTTTGACTTGTACATGCATTTCCTCCCACTTTTCGTTGGTCACGTGAGGAACTTGAGAACCTGTGATGTATCCATCGACACAAAGTGTGCAAAATAAAGAATCTGCTGACAGTGTCACACGAGGAGGGCGACTCCTCAGCTGGACTTGTGCTCTATGATGAGGAATTTGTTTATACGTTAAGCAAAATTAAATTGACCTGATTTTAAATGTTTAAAGGTTGTACGAGTTGATGATAGCCATTTAACCTGTAATAAGTTTGATTTGTAATATTTGCATTGCAAGTTAACTGAATTTGGTGTTTGCACTGTCTGTCACATAAAGTAAGCTACTGCAAAAAGATGTGATGGGGTGGGACGGTAAATGCATTTTTTTTTAAAATTATTATTGTTTCATATTGTGCTTTAATGAAACATAAGGTTAACTAAGCTGTTTACTCTCCATCTTTATGGGAGGAATATTAAAATCTCTGTGCAAAAATACCAGTGTTGTGTGTATTTTGAAAATTAAAACTACCGAGCTTGCACCTGTGACAGTCAGGAGGCCTTGTCTTGAGGAGGAAGAGGTGTTTATCTGATCCTCAAGCTCTCTCACTCAGCTTACAGATGTGCTTTCTCTCCCTCTGGGGTAGTTATGACCCAGTACTGCTTATTCTCCACAGAAGTCAAAAGTATTAAAAAAATCTTTTCTTTACAGTGTTTAACTTTTTACAGACATTTCTTCTGAGAAGATCTCCTTTTAGTGACTCAGCATTTTAAAGGCAGACAGGTGTGGGGATCGCGCTTACCTGGGAGGGTCTGCTTTCTTTTGTGTTCCCTATGCCATGAGCCCTTTGTTCTTTTATTTGCTGCTCTTGATTTTAGACATACAGTATCAGAGTGGTTATATAATCCATATAGCCACTGGCATTTTTGATCATGTCTACGATTATGAACAGATGGAGGCAACACTGGATATAAATAAATGTAAAAAAAAATAAACAATTTTAATTCAATAGGGAAAAAACCCTTTTACTTTTTATTTGTTTATAGTCTTAACCATTATCCCTTAATGATCCCATGCATCCACTGAATAGCACTTTGGATTAGTCATGGTGGCTGTTAAAGCATTGGTAATATTGTTTCTTAGGCGTGTTTGTTATTCAGAAAAGTCACACGCACCCTCAAAGTCTGGCAACAATTTTTTTGTTTTGCTTTTTAGATTTGAAGACAATTTTTACGTTGTCTAACTTTATTACAAATGTGTAATTGTAACATACGAATACATGTTACGTGTGAAACGTAGGAAAAATCTCGAAAGGCAACAAAATCCAGGAAGCATTTGTTGCTATACCTGTTGCAGGTAAATCCCAGGGTAAAGGGTGTGTGTGTGTGTGTGTGTGTGTGTGTGTGTGTGTGTTCGCTGAACGTGTTTACTCCTCCCTTTAATCTCAGCGGTGTGTAACGTCGAGCTAGCTAGAATACTAAAGAGTGTTTCCTGTTTCAGATTTCAAAATAAATCACAAGCGTGCAAAAGTTGTGACCTGAGGAGCTCGGAAAGAAGGGAAACGTTTCGCTACAGGAAATAAAATATATCATTATATTTCACGTTGATGAAACTTTGCGCTGAAGTAATTTTGCCATATTTGTGCGAGTATTCGCAGATCAAGTATTATTTTTTCTTTCACATGATCACGATCGTGCTTTTACGTTGACGGCAAAGCTGGTCCTATTCTGGCCGCTTACTAGCTCCTTCCATCTGGCTTCTTTAAATTGTGTGGAGGATGGTGAGGGGAGGGGAGGTGAAGATTTCATTCCTTGCTGAGTTCTTTGTACCGAGCTGCGTGCGCTTCATGTGGTACTAGCAGGAACAGAGGTCAGGTCTCAAGCCGGGCGCTCAAGGAGCAATAGGAGACCTATTAAAAGTTTTAGATGATCGAGAGTGCCCAGTGTAGGTCACCGGCTGGCCCAGGGCAAGGTGGGATTTTTCTCCGGATGAGAGGCACCAGGGGACCCGAGCGCCGGGGATATCCAGGGTGCCGGTGATAGTGCGCATCCACCGGGAGCAGCGGTGGGCGGCAGGCGGACGTGCTCAGGGCGCGTTCCGTCCCCTACTCATGACAAAGCGGGTGAGGAACTCGGGAGCAAGTTTCCCCCGGGAGTCAAAATGATCACGTCGTTTTTCCCCTTGAAGAAACTGCGGCGAAATGGCAAATATCTCCTGTTCGGTGCGATCCTGCTGGCGGGATTGGTGGCCGTGTACCACGAGATGGTTGCTGCAAAAGAATGGAGGAGTGATATGAGTAAGTTTATGGTTTATGATTTCCAGTACGCGCACTGCTACTCACAGAGTGTCACTCAAACCTTTGCTGATGCACCATTCAGACGGAGTTTCTATTTATGATAATTATGCAGTAGCGATAGCAAGTGAACATGCGCATGCGGGAGGGAGGGGGGGGGGAGAGAAATATAGCCGAACAAAAGTAAAAAGGTTTGGACTGTATTACGCATTTGAGCGTGCATGATATAAGCTATTTGTCACGTATCACACATTTCCATGGCACTGTGGTGTTGAACAGTCCACATCATTTACAAAAATAAGGAAACACAAACATGAAATACTGCTAAGGCCACTGTAAAAATGAGTCATCACCAAAAACAATGTATGAAGTTGTTTGGTGACATTTTTTATTATGTGAAGTTGGAAGTCAGAAAACGAAGTCGCAAAAGATTTGTTTATTTGCATGAAAGATTTGAATGCATGTGCATTTTAAACAAGTTTTCACATCTAACATCTGCTTTAGCTTTCATGATGTTGGATGCATTTCCTCAGGAAACTTGAGCCTTCAGCAGGTGAAACAGCAGGTTGATTTAGGGAAAGAAAGACAGTAAGAAGGGGGTTGGGGAGGTCAGGAGGTCACATAGTAGGTTTACACTCAGAAGGAAATCTAGTCTCACACTGGGTAACCAGATTTCCTGCTTTCTACCCTCACACGTTGCCTTACCGTCTGTCGCAGCACACATACACACACACACAGCACAAAACAGATGAAAGGAAACAACAGTGGGGTTGTTGAGAGAAACAGAAACATATGACACGCTCAGTCTGAGCACAGCATCAGCATGTAAACACATGCCTAGATCTACATTAGAGGGCTCGCCTATATGTGCACACATTCCTGGGCTGAAGCCCCCCGGCCACAGTGGGGCTTCTATTGAGAGAAGGACTCCACAAAGCTCTTCAAACAGAGCTGTATTAAAATCCTAACATGGATAAATAATTGGCAGGTGCAGTTAAGCACATGACTTCAGTTGCAAGTGGTCAGTATGAGGTTTCTTTCCCCCCCCCTTTTTTACACAGTTCATAAGACAAGACAGACGTTTTTAAAAATGTTGTAACTTGATTGTTATAACATACATGTACATGACTTTGAGTGAACAAAATGTGTCATGGCTCACATAAAAAAAGCCCAAAACACATAATTCAAGTCAGTCTGTTACATAATTACAAGAGAAAGAACCAACAGCAATTAAAAATGATATTTATTAAGAGTTTTTAGAACCTTGTATTGAGGGTCAAAATGAGGTCCACTATGGGGATGTTGTGCCTATTCGTGATGCCATGTGGCTGCTGTTTTAAAGTATGCTTGTTGAGTGATTTGCATGGCTCGCCAGCAGCTTGAATTGCACTTTTGGAGCTATGCAGAAATGTCTTCTTCATGTGGAATTCACTGAGGTTTAAAATGTGCTATCCTAGAGTACACTTTGTGGGTCAGAGCAGCACTTTATATCTTTAATGGGTCATAATCTGTTCACACACACTTTCATTAAGAACGACTTCTCACAAGTCCAATTTCTTTTTACCCTAAATGCGGTTTACGACTCCCCCACAACTCTGGTTTTTTTCTACCTTTTGGGAAAATATAATCACCCAAGTTCCGTTTTATTTCCCACCTTTTTAAGAATGCATGCCCGATCTACACCTGCAATTAATGTATTCTCCCCCCTCACCCATCACCACTGCATTTGTGAAATTTGCTTTTGCAGTTTTTGCAGAGATCACCTTGGTGGAGAAACGTGCATCAAGGTGAATTAAAGGAAGTGCGTAAGTCATCAGGAAACTTCACATGCAGATCTTTTATTTGTGCAGCAGGTTACTCACTCACTCAGGTTAATCACCTTTAAACTAGACAAACAGGACTTGAGATGTGCAGTTTTTATGGGACGGGCTTTTTTTTCTGAGATCATATGAGCACTACAACTAACAACGTAGATAATGTTTGCTGCAGTAAAGCAGTTAATAACTGGCCCAGCAGAATAAAGATGGCCATTGTGTGCATGACTTATATGTGATAATTCCATGCAATGGACACGTGGCCTAGATTTTTAATAACCCTTTGGTAAAAGTCGAGAACTAGTAGTTAAACTCATAATGTGCAATTTATTATCCAATTAATTTGGTTGACATCTACACACACAGAAAAAAAATTGTGATGCAGACAAAGATCCAATGGCCACATGCAAGGTCAAGTGACTTATTTAATTAAATAGCTTGAAGAGCATAGGCCTCAGTTAAGGCTTCTAGTCCAGCTTTGTGTGATATATATCTGTAAGCGAAAACAAAACAATATCTTTAAAAATGGCATTTTTCCACACAGCAGGAGCCCTTATTGGGAAATACTACAAAATTGTTTGATTTATGCATTGTATGCTTGGACTGGGGAAGAAGTGCTGTGTGATAATGCAAATTGTGGCATCAATCCAATACCAAGTAAACACAGTACTGCCGATACCAATACCGACACTGATATTTTTAACTTCTAAAGACAGCTTGTGTAAGGGGGAGCAGTGTGTCATGATTTATAAGACGAATCATCGTCACTTGCCGAATTCTGAACACATTTTAATGAGCCCCTAAATCACTGTGATTTTTACTGTCCACAATAATTTAACACAACAGCACACACATTTCAGATTTTCATGTATTTTGAAACTGGGTTGGTTTTTGGGGTTTGTTTGTGTTTTGAGACCCGGAATGTGAATGTGCCCCTAAAGTAAATATTGGTACTTTTTGAGATTTGAATGGCACTTTACTTTTTGCAAGAGGCTACAAATAAAATAGACATGACAGTCAACACAAAAAGGTTCCTCTTTCATCGTGCATGTGGGAGGTATATTTTTCGTTTCCCAAAAAATTATTAACACAATTCAGTGGGCTGCATATTGAACTTAGAGGCTAGACACATAGTATCGATCCTGTCGTGCTAGTATTGATCCAATACCAATACCAGGGTTAGTATCGATATTTAGATCGATCTGTCCACCTGTCCAACTTTATATGGAAGCCCCTTTGCGGGAGTACAAAGACATGACCTCACAGCCACTTTGGTAGCTACCATTTGGCTTTATTATTCTGTAAAACTACGCCACAAAGGTCCTTATAAAAACCTTTCTGAGGCACGTTTTTAGAAATGTTACCAGGAAAAAAAAAATCTTTGTCATAAAATCCAAGATGTCAGGCACAAGTGGATCAAAGACATTCTGTTGGATTTCCTCTGTGAAAATTGTGCACGTTGTTCAAAGGTTTCAAGCTTTCTTATTTGAGGTAAATACACAATATAGACAAAAGTACTGGGGCACTTACACATTACACCTACAGTAGCTGTTCAGCCATGCAAACACATTCTACGTACGAAGCTCGTGGCACAGATTTTATTTGCTGATGTTAATGCCAGAGGAGCTTTGATACTCAGCAGTTAATGAGTCAGCAAAGCGTCGGTGGCTCTATACACCTCGGTGATCCCATTCTGTAAGTTTATGTAGTCTGCTACTTCATGGTTGAGTTTCTGTGGTTCTTAAACACTTCCACTTTGCAGCAATACCACTCACAGCTGATGGTGGAAGATCTGAGAGGTAAAACATGTCATAAGCTGAGTTGGGGCAGTGGAGGCATCTTATTACAAGACCAAGCTTAAATTCACTGAGCACTAGAAAGGCCTACTGTATCACAAATGTTTGCAAAAGGCAGAAAGCATAGCTGGATGCTTGGTTTTATACACATGTAGTAATGGGACTAAAAACCCTGAATTAAAAGATTAAAAGATGTGACCCAGAGGTCAAGAAACATCCATCTCAAGATATGACTTCCTGATCTTTGATCTTTGATCCATACTCATCGACACACACCATCTCCACCTTGGAGACGCTGTCCCAGGCTATTGTTGCCGCCACCTTCACTTCTTGATCTGCCTTTGACTATGGTTTACAGAAAGTGAACCGTATGCTGAGCTTAATTGGGATCAGGAGATATATTTGGCAACTTGGGGACATTGCAACACTTTACAGAAACTCTTTGTTTGCTTATAGGATTTTGGTTTTTATATATTGTGCATTCAGGGCATCTATCAGGAGACAAATCATCTCGTGTGCAAAGGTACTACTTTCAGTAAACCATAACTGCTCAGTTACCACGTTTGGTTGATTCCAGTTTTCTGCATAGTTAACATAGAACACAGCGTTACACCTCCGCTTGTTTCCACTTTTTTTTAAAACAACTGCAAGTAAGCTTTCATGCTTTTTGAGGCTTACCAGCGGTTTGTCTCTTGTGGTGAGTTGTCTGAGGCTTTGGTAATGAAGGTTTTTTTTCGTCTTTGCAAAGAAAAATGTACGCCTACATCCTGGAAATTTACTGCACAGTCATTCCCCCCCCCCCCCCCCCCCCCCCCTTTCATCTTCCAAAGAATCTGCCGGTCACCTCTTACCTCTCATTTTCAGAGCCAGTTCCACTTCAGTTAAAAAGGCAACGTTTAACTCTCGGTGTATGAGTTCAAGCTGAAACAACACAGAAGCTCAAGAAATATTATGCATCCATTTGACACATTGCTTTTAAAACTTGCTGTATAAAAATCTATGCATCTCACAAACAGTTTAAAAAAAAATCCTGTTGTAAACCTTCTTAACACTAAAACTTCAAGCACATAATCCAAAGAATACTGTGGACACTTAATTTGCATGCTAAAACATGCAAATGAAGCTTTTTTTTTTAAATGTTGTAAATGATATATTTGATTATATTCTGTTTTACATGTTATCACACAGCCTCTCCCTTTTATTCAACACTTTAACTAAATGTCTGTTAGCAACATGTTTTTGACAGAATAAGAAGAGTAGGACTGCTAAACTGGTATGTTGTGTCCAAAGTGGACAGAAAAAAAAACACTAAAACAGCAACAATGTGACAAGAGATTTAAAAAAAAAAAATTGTTTTCCTGCCATATATGGACACAGAAAGCTAGTGAAACCCTGCTGCATCCTTCTTATCACCTGAAGTGTCCACCCTGACAGTAAATTTCGCAATACATTCCACGGAAAGTAGAAAAAAACATGACAGGGAAGGTTTAGTAAGAAGAGGAGAGGAGTGCACATAGAGATGAAAAGTACTCCACTGTTGTTTTCCTTATCCACGGCTCTAGAATTACTTGTGCTGCTAAAATTGGAACGTATGTCACAAGGGTGTGTGTTAGGAGATCTCCACCCTGGCGATAATGACAGACCATCACTGCAGTAACTCCAGTTCACTGCTGACACCACATGGTCGTAAAAAAAGAAAAGAAAGACAGACAAATAGGTCCTGTTTTAAAATACACCCTGTCCTGTAATTTGAAGGATGATGGAAGAAGTCAGCAGGAATAATATTTGAGCATCTGCTCTGCCAGAGCGCCAGAGATGTTTGCCAACGCGGGAGCCCTATGCCATAGCAGCTCTTTGAAGCCTGTCACTGAGATGAGCTATGTTCAGGGACTATGAGCAGTGAGTCTCTGCTTAGACACCGGGCCTGATTGTTGTGTGCAATGCATGGGCAGAGTTTATCATTTATGCATGGACGTGTAGCGTGCCTACCGCTCCTCACATGCAACCCAGATAGAGTTTCTTTTATGTCACAAGTTGTAAGAAGCAGATTGGGATTTTTTTGTTTAGAATGCATTTTGATTGGATGTGCACCTACTGGGGAAGCCTCAAGTCGCTTTAAAATAACAACTTTCACAGAGATGATGTGACCATGTTGACTATTGTCTTCACCTATATCCTCAGGTCCAATTACTGACGCTGACCACGTCAGCTGGAGGAGAGACGTGTTTGAAAATAGGGTAAGGATGGCACCCGAGAGTGTTTGTTTTTTCAGAAAGGAAACCAAAACTAAACCAAGTTTAATATTTGTTTTTACAGGCAAAAAAGGACCATCAGCCAAACACTGTTGGGGACAGCAGTGCTTGGGTCTCCAGTTATGCTCCACAACCTTGGAAACCAGAGGTGTGTGCGCTTGCCCATACCTAGTGGCCCAGTGGCCTCCCTCAGTCCCTCCGTTTATAGTGTGACTCCATTTCAGAAGCTTCCCTGCTTTGTGTTAATGTTTCGAATATTTCATGTCAGGTGTAACCGGTTCCTGTTTATGTTTTTGTTTTGAGCCAGTGTTGCCTATTTCAACAGCAGTATTGCATGATTAAACAGACAGACCTGGCAAACAGGGCATCAGAGATTCTATTATAGATACACAGTTTACAAATCATCCACAATAACAAATCAGGAACAAAAAAGGTGCGGTTTCTAACAAATTTAAGAGCATTCACACTGACCAAGGGTACATTTTTCTTCTTTATTATCAACTTAATGTCTCACTGGTAATCGGGGGGTTGGCCACATATTTTAAAGTGTTTTTCTCACTTCTATTGTCACTCTGGGGACAAACATTTGGAAAATATCACAAGGGTTGAGACAGCACAGGCGAGGAACATAGGAGGATAAGAGGAAACCAGCCTAAGCAGATATTGAAATGTAAAAAACAACCAACAGAAAAGTCTGCAGACATGCATAGATTGCTACATAGCTGCACCCTTTTAAGACGTCAAGGATTTACACACAATTTACAGCACAATATTAGTATACATCTTCTTTGGGTCCTGATCAGGTGCACTGATAAAGAGCAAGAACAAAAGTTGCAGAAATCATGCAAAGAGAAAAACAAAAAAAGAACCTTAATTTTCAGTTTTGTAGATGAAATGCAAATACTAACCACTGCATATAAAATATATTTATCCATAAAACATTTTTTGTTAGTTTTGATGAAATACCTGTAATTTTATTCCATCTAACTATGACTTACTTTCCTGTTAATTTGCTGAAATCTTTCTTGATAAACTGACTCACTTTGGGGTTTTTAATGTACAGTCAAGTGAAAGGAAAGCCACATGTACCCAACAACAAACAAGTGTCACGTATCTGCTTTGAGAAAAAAACCCTTTTGATATCAATGTCTTTATTAGTTCTACAGTCAGTATTCCTCAGTTTTACATGATTTTGTGCACACTGTATGCCCCTGTAGTAGATTTGTCTATAGTTTTGTGTTTTTTGTCAAGGAAGAGGTTGATAAGTTTTTTACAAAATGTTATTATTGAGTTATAAGTAATATTGCTGTGAAAAACGATGTAAAACTAGGCTAATGTCTCGGAGAATTAACAAAGCTCAAAAATGCTTTGATGAAGCGCCACACGTAGCAGGCTAGTTATTGAAAAATAGAGTTTTAGCAGAAGCAAATTGAGCTTTACAACAAAAGGGCTCCTTAAACTCACCGCCTTTTGATTTTGAGTAAGAATCTCCTTAAATGATTACAAGCTACACTCTCAGTCATCATTTTACGGCATTTTGTGTAAACTTGTGAGCTTCAGTCATGCTAATATTTAACTAACTAGCCTGACCACTACTGAAATCTGATGAGCTGCTTGGCTACATTTGGCTCCGATCTGCACTGTTATGTCCCTTTGGCGAAACCAACACACACTCACTCACACACTCAAACACACACGCACACACAGATCAGATAACATGGCCTCTTTGGCAGATATCACAGAGGTATATGTTTACAGGACATCTGTGCATCTACTGAAACTCAGCTGCTTCTTCATTTACGTGTTCGTGTTCCAGTGTTTCTTATTGACTTTCACTGAGCATTTGAACTGCAAATGAGAAAAGTGATTTAGACTGTTGCTCCAACTTCTGTGCCTTTAAATACAGTAAACATACAAGTTCTGTGTTAAAGTCACTGTCACTCTCCTGTGTTGCAGTATAAGGGACAGGCCAATCTGCATGTGTTTGAGGACTGGTGTGGCAGTTCAACGGCCGATCTTCGCAAAAACCTGCATTACCCGCTTTACCCTCATGTGAGTCAAAATGCCCAACTTCTCAGTTGTCACAGTCAAATGTAAACCTTCACTGAGTCAGACAATCTTAAACTAGATTTGACAAACCTCAGAAGAGGAAACATTCACAAGAGCACAAGCACAGTTTACAAGGAATCATTAAACATGTTGGCGAAAAAAACCCATTTCTTAATAAAACTCGTTTTATTAATGGTTAGAATATGGTTATTCATTAATCTTGCTTAACTGATGATTTACATTTTTAGCCACTGTGGCCATTGTGTGACCAAATATATGAAAACCAAATAGCATTCCAGCCAGGCTAAAAATGGTAATTTGCAAAAACTGTACTAGGATGCTAACATGCCAAATGTAACAGGTAAACATAGTAAACATTATTCCTGCTATATATAATTATGTTAGTACTGAGTCCTTTCTCATTGTCATATTATACTGGTTTTGCAGAAAACTGCCCAGTATGTGTGATGTTATATTCCTAGTAAAACTTCATTAAAAAAAAGTTTTTTTATTTCTTTCACGTTTTATGTGTAAAAGTATAAAAGTAGTAGAAGCATAGGCAGAAGATTGTCACCAGAGAATACCACCAAACTCAGATAACCCATAGATATCACCTCCTCTTGCATGTAAGTATTTGTGGTTGGATGTGAAAGAAGACACTCGTGCACACACTCTCACACACGCACAGTTGGTTTTACTCAGTGGTACATTATACGTCTTCATGCCAGATTTTCACGTTCCTGAGTTCACGCCATGGTTCAGATACCTCGGAACTCGGGAGTAATGTCAATCTCAGGTTAGTGCATTACAGGAAAAGCGACATTCGGGACTCACTAGCAAACCAGAGCAATACTTTTCATGCTTAAAAACATGTCTGCTGCACGTTCATGCAGAGTCTAGTCAGTACTAAGTGATTTAATAAGTCACAGATACACAGCAGTGGCAGTACAAATGAAGTTTTACAGTTTTACTACTGGATTTTACTACTTGGATTGTTAACTTGGGGTTGGTTAGGCTGTTCCGACTCTGACTGGTCTGAGTGTTAAAACCGAGGTAAGGAAGCGTTCCAGATTCAAAGTCGACTGGGAACTCAGAAATTCTGACTTATTCGGGAATGCACCATCACTTTGACATCAAATCATGGCTGATTTTCTTTGTCTTTCATTACTCCTTTAGTCCAGAACCACAGTGGAGAAGCTGGCCGTCTCTCCTCAGTGGACCAACTATGGGCTCAGAATATTTGGCTATCTTCATCCACATACTGATGGTACTTTTTCACTTTGTGTATTTTCAGCATGTAATACGTGTATGTTATGCTATACAGACTCAGTCTGTCTCTTCATTCCTTTATCTCATTTCCTCTTCTTTTGTCTCAGGAGATTTTGTGTTTGCTGTGAGCTCTGACGACAACTCTGAATTCTGGCTGAGCACAGATGACTCTCCCCTTAATTTGAAGTTAATTGCGTGGGTTGGAATGGTATGCATTTTGTCATCTCAAGTGTTCCGGGGTAAATTTCTCATACTAGTCTTTGTAACATTTCCTTCAGTGTTTAATTTTCATTTCCTAGACGGGAAAAGAATGGACGGCCCCGGGTGAGTTTGAGAAGTATTCCAGTCAGACCTCCAGACCAGTTTGGTGAGTGAAGTTGGGAACGTACTTACATTGGTTGGTTTGACATCTTACACAAACAGTTCAAACTGATAAGAGTCTCAAAAGCATTACCACCAACTGCCAGGGTTTATCATTTAACAAATAACGAACAAATGCTTTGAACTTGTGGAACTGACCTAACTGGAGAACAAGAACAAGGCTTATCTAACACTGGTAAAGCATCGTTAGCAGTCAAAGACTTACGCTACTTTCTTTCCCCCCATCTGGTACCCTTACTGTTTTCCTGGGTGTCCTCATTCTTTCTCCTTATATTAACAAAGCAGTTCCCTCATAATAACAACTTTCTGTGTATGGAGCTTTTTAAAACACAGTTACTCGTGAGCACTAAAGCATCCAGCCTGATGGGCTGAGGAGAGACAATGTTGAAGGCTACAAGGTCAGAATCGTGGTATTTTCTGGACACACACAAAAAAGAAAACGATTGTGAACAGTCATAGGGCCCTGACATGCTGAAATATGTCTCAACAATTCTTCTATATTAAGCAGGTTCAAAGCTATGCAAATTTTAAAATTAAAAGAAGGTAATTCTTTAGTGATTTCAGGTCTGGGGTCATATGTTCCTATTTCCACGTATGTGTAAGGACCCTGGGCTCTGCACTCAGAACAAGTTGAAGTCAACCTGACGATAAGAACCTGCATATAGAGCGTTAGAGTAGTCTAACCTGTCTGACATGAATATATTAACCAATTTGTCAGAGTCAGTTTTTAATAAATATTTTGCATGTTGCAGTGGGGAAGTAGCAGTTAGGGATTTGTTTGTGTACTGGTTTTTCTGTGTATATTAAATGAGGCAGAAAGGTGAAATTTCAGCTCTTTCAAGTCACAAATATTTCTTTAAATTTAAAAAACTTTACAAGTTGTACTTGTTGTACTTGAGGATAAGAAATTAGGTTTGAGGCATCAAACCTGTTTCAAAAGCACAAATGACACTTCTTAACAGTTGAATTATAATTAATGGCATGCTGGAAAGCACACCCTTTTACACCCTGTGCGTATAAAATTTGTTGCTTTATTAAAGCAGTTTAGTGAGTTGCCATAGGAGTGGCGTGTATGCTCGTGCCAAGATATACAGAACCGGCCTAAATCCACATTAATGCAAATATTTAAATAATGTTAATGTCTACTCATAGTTTTTTTATATATATATATATATATATATATATATATATATATATATATATATATATATATATATATATATATATATATATATATATATATATATATATATAAGGGTTTATGTATCAGGATAATAAAAAAAATGATCTGGACCTCATCTGTTCTTAAAAGGTAAATACAACCTGAGATTAAAAAAACAGCACATGACATGTGTCATTATTTATTTAAGAAAGGTTCATCCAAGGGTACAGGAAGATGGTATAAACTTCCACATTTTTCCTTTAATTTCCAATAAATAATTATTGAACATGTGTAACTTCTGTTTTTCATCTGAGGTTGTAATTACCTAATTTTAAGACCTATTAAGGACAGTATGGTTTTATTATGTCCTGATATGTAAAAACATTACCATGATTGTATATATTGAAGTCTTAAATAATTTATTATGTAGATTCAGCAAATAAGGGTTTGAGATTATCTTTGGGTAAGTAGTTTATATTGTCTTTTTTATGACTATAACATGATACTGAGTACCTTTACTGTCTGACAGGCTGTCTGCTCAGAGGAGATACTTTTTTGAAGTTATTCACAAGCAAAACGACGAAGGGACTGACCACGTGGAGGTGGCAGTAAGTAGCTGGATCCCTCTCTGTTTTCTTATCTCATTCCTTGTTTCCAAACTCCCGCGCCGAGTATGCGCTCTTGTATTATGTGAGTAATAAAGTGGAAAAGATGTGCAGTTTTTAAAGTTTGTTTTGTTTTCACACAGTGGCTGCAATTGGACTATAGCAGTCTGTTTAAGATTATTGACTCCAAGTACATCTCCCTCTATACTAGTGAGTACACACATCATGCCTCAAAATATATCCCTCAGAATGAATGTTCATGAGTCTAGATCGCAATGAAACATTTGCCTTTTATTCTGCATAGATGCTAAAAAGCACAGTAAGTAAAAAGCTTGTATCTTCTTCTGACGCTCCGTGTCTTCAGATGAGTCAGCACTGTCAATGAATGATGTCGCCCACATACCACAGACAGCTGCAAGCCACCGGCAAACCCCCACAAAGCAGCGCAGTGCTGATGCAGATATGTTAATTGAAGACCGTCGAGATTCATTCTACAAAGGTCAGCTACGTCGCTCGATTGTTTCAACACAAAGCAGATACATCAGCTGTCTGTTTCCTACCATCCCGGATGCAAGTACTGTGCAAGTTATTTCCTCTTACTGAATGCACAAAGTAATCTCGCCTCTTATCTGTTTCGCTTTTTTGCAGTGCGCATGTTAAACAGCAAGTACCTACAAGGTGTTCTGCCTGACTGCTCATATAACCCCTCTTACACAATCAAAGACTTCCCTTTGCTTCGTTATCAAGGACTGCAGTTTGTACGTATCTGTTGTACTGATAATTTGTTTACGTCACTTACACTACTTTTCTGATATTTAATCACCTTATACCATTATTCTCAGAAGGTTACAGGTGCATTTTTAAAATCTTTTGTTTGTTCAAGAGATAAAGAAAGGCATGCCAGCAAGAAACGCTGGGAAGCTTTTTCAATCTTTTATGGCTTTTATGTCAGTCTTCTAATGGTATCCCTGGTATACTGAGTTATGCTATCTATTTGAGGCCTTTAAATTGCACCCACATTCTTAATGTCTTCCGAGGACCATATAAAATAAATTAGTGCTAATTGCATCCATTAGGAAGAAAAAAAAAACAGTAAAATAGCTTGAGATTTTCGTATTGATTTTACTACTGTTGCTGAAGTCGAGTTATTTGCAGTGACTTCCTGGAATCTCTAATGGTTGCCTCCAGGACGTCATTTACTGGCCAAGAAATAGTCTTCAATGTCTCTTTCACGCTTCAGCTGAAATGCGTTAGTGAGATTTGGAAGAGCTCTAAAGTAGATGTTTTTTAATCTTTAAAGAAAGCCACTGGTAGCTTTACCTTCTCTTTGTTTCCAGTCTGCTGAGTTAAGCCTCTAATTGTACCTTCATATTTACCAAATAGATTTTTATCCAACTTTCAATACAAAGGACAATAATTACATACCTCAAAATATTCAACTTTTTTCAATAAGATGTCATATATTTTACACCATGTCATTTCATTTCATATCCTCAGGTCCACTTGTCCTACATCTACCCCAATGACTACACTCGACTAACACACATGGAGACGCAGACCAGCTGTTTCTACTCTGAGAGCTCTTACTACCTAAAGAGGTGAGCTAATTGTTACAAATACGTTTACTGTCCCACTCAACTCAACTTAAGTTGATGTTAAATCCAGAGAAATCCAAGTTCATGTTATTCTCAAATGGCAAAGAATTGTTATCTACGTCTCCTAAGATTAATTTGATCTATATGTATATTTTTCACATGTTTGTACAGGATATTGTATTTGTTTAAAATGTTATATACTTATGTGGTACATGTATTTTGACTTTTGTTGTCATGATGTCTCTCTTGGAAATGAGATTTTTAATCTCAATGGGATTTTCTACCTGGATAAATAAAGGACTAATAACAATAATGCTGGAAAAGTGTGACAAGTTGAACTATAATTAGTTTTAGAGTATCACCAAGCAAGGCTGCTATAACTTCCGTCCTTTTTTCTTTTTTTAAATGTCATATCTAGGTTCGGCTTCTCTAGATACATGAGATTTGACCGTCCAGCTACAGAGGAAAAAGTAAATCCAGACAGAGGTATTTTGCCCTTGTTTTTCCCCATAAGCAAACATAAGCTGCTTGCGGTTTCAGTCCATTTAACTGTCCTTTTTTTATATCTGGTGTATATTAGATTTTAATTTCCAGATGAGGAATTTTAACCAGGAGGACAATGACTTTCATAAAAAAGAAACGGAAACCAAGCCTGCTCATGAGGATAAAGCCCATTATCAAGACTATGATGATTATGTACAAAAACGTAGGCGCAAACTCTTCTCCTTGGTTGTCCCAAAATCAAACAACACATTGGGCAACTCTTCAGGACTGCACAGAGGCGAGTTGGGGAAGAGGGAACATAAAGAAAATTTGTCTCAGCCCCAGTCAGTGCTAAAGCAAGGCTTAAAACATAACCTGCAACTGAATCAGACAAAGTTACAAAAAGAGGAGGGGCAAATTGTAAAAGCAGAACAGCAGAAAAGCAGAAAACGAGTAAAAAGAAAAAGGGTAAAAGCAGCTCAGAGACCAGGACAGAATAATCTACCAATACTGGGTAATAAAAAAGACCTTAAAGCAAATCAGCAACCAGTTGTCCAATCAGAGCAACTTGGCTCTAAACAGGATCAAATCCAGAAATTTGGTAAAACGAATAATACCGAAATCCAGCGACTCAACAACTCACAGCCTGAAAAACCACCAGTGGCCAAGCAGCGGAGGTTTGTAACCAAACAGAAGGAACTTCAGCTGCCAAACAGCAAGCGTTTTACCCCTCCCAAAAGAGATTTCAACCACCCATTAAAAAGATCAAATCAAAGGGACTTGGATGGCAAAAAAAGCCCCAATGATAAGGATATGGAACTGACTATGCCACAACAACAAGATTTAGAAAACAGCATTGTTAGAGGTAAGAAGATTGCTAAAGGGAATATTGACAAAAGGTGGTCAGATAGGAAAGAAGGGGAGGAAGATGAGCTCTCCAACAGGGCTGAGAAAAGGAAAGACACCACAGAGGGTGAGAAACGCTACTTCTGGGAAAGACAAGAAGACTTTGAAGGTACTGATGATGAAGATCTTACACCTGCACCAGTTTTTGACACTCAAGTCAACTGGAACCAGACCTTCCATGTCAACCACCTGGATCTTCAGGCCCAGCGTTCAGATTGGATCGACCTGCAGTGCAACATTTCTGGAAACTTGTTGCTTCACTCCAATGATGCTTTGCCAATAGTCAAGATGTTCATGGACCAACTGAATAAAAAGCATCATGGGTAAGTTGTGCATCTAGTGATGTGTGTGTGTGGAAAATGTTAATCTGATTGGATTTTGCTATATCCTCTAGAATTTGTTAAAATAAGTATTTTAGGTGATTTTAACTTTTCTCATCTTGAAAGTCAGTGGTTAATTTATGTATACCTCCTCAGGTAAAGTGTTTTTATTTTTTTTTAAAATTGCTTCATTTGCTACTATATTTTTAAAGCTATAACTTGCCTAAATACTTTGAGCTGCTTTCATATGATTAGCTGCTTAGATGTATGCGTTAACCAGCAGTTGGACAGGGCTATGTAATAACGTGGCTGTTGATTGTAGTATGCAAAAATATTACACTGACAAGAGCCACTTTGTAGCAACATGAGAACTTTTGCTACTTTTTTAGTAGTTATTTTATACTTGGTGTAGTAAATTAAGTTTTTCAGATTAATTGTAACAAGTCAACGTATGATATAAGACTCTTATTGTAAGCTCATGCCATTTTCAATTAGGTGATAAAATATTCAAAAACCTTTGTACTTCCTTTACAGCACATTGCACTTTTATTTTTGTGGTTGCTCTTGCAGGCGGTTTAAGTTGGTACGTGTGGTTAACATGGTGAAGCGTGTGGATGACTTCCAGGGCAGCCGCTACCTTCTTGAACTGGAACTGAAAGATGTGAATGGCCAGCTGCTGCGTGTATCACACTACATCTATGCTCTGGTAACCGATAGCTGGTCCAACGGCTGGGACTCAGACTTCCAACAGTCAAAATCTAAGACTTTGCTCTGCAACCCGGTGGGCTTCCGCTGGAATCCTGTTGCCATGGTCCACTTCATAGTGCCAGGTACTGTACACCTGACACTTACTTGGTGATTGCACATAAAATCAGCCAAATCTAAAAAAAAGTTCCCACACCTGCTCAAAATCAACTGATTTACATGTTCATTTTCTTGTTTGTTAATATTTCATTTTTCAAAGATAGAAGTTCTTACAGCCTGACAGTGTCATATTAAAAAACATGGTGAGATGTAAGTGGACCTTTTTAGAGGAAAAAGAAAACCCTTCAGTGGGATTAAATAATGGCTCCATGTCTCTAAACTATGCAGAAATAAAGGATAATCTCTCTGAGACAAGGTCCTTAACGGTAAAATGTAAAACTCTTATCACCTGAAGACAGAAATTGAATCACATTATGAATTCAGCATAATATAATATTAATGTAAATTTGGCAGTAATGCATTAATACTGGTATGTAAAGCACATAACAGAGCTTCCCTTTATTAATGCAGTTTAACTGTCGAGCACCGCATGGGCATGGCAAGCCTGTTATTATACTGTCTGTGGGAATGACCTGTGTTCCCTTTGAGAATTAATAGCTTTAAAAAAAATGCAAAGGTCAAAACACCTCTGCCAGATAAAAGATAGAGATAAGTCACTTATCTGTCATATAATTGGCCTGTATGTCTTTTTCAGTAAAAAACCAGGCTAGATGGGTGCAGCAGCTGATTACTGACATGGAGGAACTGTTCAAAATAACTGGAGATAGTAACTTCAACCTCATAATCACTGACTACAAAAGCACTGACATGGATGTGAGGAAGGCTCTTGAGAAGTCCTCACTGCCCAGGTTTGTGTTTGTGAGTTAATTTTACAGGCAATACAAGCCTATTGCAAACTATTCATGGTGTAACTGAGCTGTATGTATGCTTGTGGAAATGATCAGGTACCAGTATGTGAAGATGGATGGGAACTTTGAGCGCTCTGCTGGTCTGCAAGCAGGTATCGACCTGATAACTGTGAGTACTGCGGCATCGCTCGGCAAGGAAGCATAAAAGTGTACCGATAGATGTCAATAGTAAATTTCATGAATTTAATGTTTCCCATCTCGCTGTTCCTTAGGATGACCACAGCATCGTGTTTCTTTGCGACCTCCACATCCACTTCCCTCCTTCAATCATTGATACCATCAGGATGCACTGTGTAGAGGGATACATGGCCTTTGCTCCCATTGTCATGAGGCTGGGCTGTGGTAATACACCTTTAGAGGCCAGAGGTGGGAAATGGGACCAGATTCACTTCCTTTTGTTTTTTATTTTTTTAGCCACTAAAATGACAAGTATTTATGTCTTGGGCTATGTGATTGTCTGTGTTGTAGGTTACTGGGAGATCAATGGCTTTGGCTTGCTGGGTATCTATAAGTCAGATCTTGACACAGTGGGAGGTATGAACACCAAGGAATTTACTGATCGCTGGGGAGGAGAAGACTGGGAGCTTCTCGACAGGTTTGTCTCACACTTTCTATCTTTTCTAAATGGATAGATATGTTTAGAGTTTTTCCATCCATTTCATCCATTGAAAGAAATTAGATAGCAATACTTGGAAGCAATACACCTTCCAAGTAAGACGCAGACTGGTTAAAAGGTTGCTGGTAAAGGCAAAGAACAGATGGACATACTCTCAAAAAAATTTTGATTTATTAGTGCAAGGGTTTTTTTCAGCCAATCATGATTTGTGTCTAAGAAATGACAACAAAGCATGTTGGAGCTCTTAATTGGCGAAAAATCGTTTCTTTCCTGTTTGTGATCCAGGTTGAGTAAGCACTCTTCCTCTTGTTTTCTCATCTAGAATCCTTGAGGCAGGTCTGGAAGTGGAGAGGATCTACTTGAGGAACTTTTTCCACCACTATCACTCCAAACGTGGCATGTGGAACCGGCGAATGTCAACAAGTCCCAGGTGACCTTGTCACCTGCATTTGCACAATGACATCACCACGGTTACAACCAAGGCAACGCGAGCACTTTAAAGCCGGAGGGTGATTCCTGCTATGTAATGGTAATACCTGCTGACGGTTAGAGAGTAGCACATGAGCCGGTGCTGTATTTGCTCACTCAGGCTTTGGGAAGCAGGTGGCAGCACTGAAGGTCATTGCTTAGGAGATACTACTGATATGCTCAGAGTTTATTTCATTGAATATGCTGTGGACTCCAAAGAGGGTACTGGCTACTGAGTGCCAGTGAATATAAAATTCAATGTATGAGGATACCGCCGTGCACAATGATGCTGACCAAGATCATGATCTGCACTACTGGCAGGAAGAACATTTCCTAATCTGAAGACAAAGCTGGATTCCATATATGTAAGCTCACAAGTGTCCCTTATTATAAACATCACTCTTGCACATAGGTCTTAACTAGTGGGAGGGGGAGGGGGGGAGGGGGGATTTTATTTTATTTGTGTCCCAAAATGTATTTTTACTGTAGATTGTTTATATGATAAAAACACAGCCTTACTTGTCTTGTTGTAAATTAGAGAAAGCATTTTATTTATTGAATAAATATTTGTGGTGTTCTTTTTTCCCCCTTTTATATTTAATGCTAGAAATGTTGAACTTACCTCAGTGCTCTTCCCTGTTTGTTCTCATTATGTTTAAGTGTCCTTACTCTGCTGTGACTCGAAGTAATGAGAACTGTTTTACAGGCAAATCCAAAAAAGCTGAAAATAATAAGTTAATGTTAAAGTGATGTTTAATTGTAGCATTAAGTTGTTTTTAAGGAAACAAAAAATAATGGCTTTAATTTAGACAGATTTGTTTTTGTCAATGCACAGGCAATTAATGACCATATCATATCCACTGTGGAAGTACATTTTCCACTTTTGCCAGTTCTCCTTACACTGCCACTAACCAAAAATAACCAAAATAACCTTTAATCATAGCATTAAGTCCTGTGTTTGATGGTCCCTTTGCTCTACTTTTTCATCAATGGATCATGCTTCTCCTTAGGTTGTCATTTCTGACAGCAGAGAAATTCCTCAAAATGTGATTAATGAGTGAAAATTCTTGTCGCTTTGTCGCATTGTTATGTTGTTAGTTAATGTTGGAGTAATGGCAGCATTTTCTCATTAACATTCCATGTCAGAAAATGAGTTGTCTTTTAGCGTAACCTGTAAAAATGACTGACAGGTGCTGAACTCTTTCACTTGTCATTCAGGGCAATGAAGACAGAAGACGAGTTGAAAGTGACATTTATAATTTATAACACTGCTAAGAGTAGTGTGTTGTGTTTGTTTTTTGTTTTTTCCTTTTACGAGCATTGCCTCTTTCTAAATTTGGTTTGTGAGTTTGCTGGAATAATGGATACTTCCCCCTTTCCTCCTTTACACTCCTTCACATGACTTAAAGTGCTCTTGGTTTACTTTTAAAATACCTCAGCACTGTCTTTATGCTGGGAATAGGTTCTCCATTAATGTTCTGAAGCGTTTTCTCTCAGGGACAGGTTATTCCATGTTACGCTGCCTTGACAAATCTGGCAAATAAAGTCCTCTTAAATGTGTTCGTTTGATTACCGTGTTGTTTTACATAGCTGATATATACTGAGGTATACTGTGGACTTGTACCTCAGTTGAGCACTCAAAGAACTTTTTACTGGAAGCTTGATTCACCCAGTCACACTTATTCATATAGCACTTTTATCTGCCTAAGAGTTTTCCTAACATTCCCACACACACTCATATAGGTGCATCAGAATAGTCTCTGAGTTTAGTGTCTTGCCAAAGGATACTTCAACATGTAGGCTGTAGAAATTTGGGATCAAACCATCAACTTTCCAACTAGAAGATAAACTGCTCTGCCTCTTCAGCCACAACTGCCCCAGGATGCAAGTAATGAACTGAGACAACCTTTAATTAAAAAAAAGAGAGGTATTCTAGTTATTGATTAAATTACCTTTGGAGAGAAACAAGCTTTATAGGTGCATCATCACTGTTTTCCTCCTTGGTACATCTCTGCACATTTTCACAATAATCTAATTGGTAAGTAGTAATTATTCTTAAACTCATTCAGATAAACTTGAAAGACATTTGTGTTCCTGCCGGTCGGCAATCTTATCAGCCAATCTAATGAATTTAGGCATAGTTAACTAGCTGAAGTTAAAACCTGGTGAAGGATGGGATGTGTTCATCTACACAAAATTTCCATCTCTATCTCTAGGGTTTACAGACAATGGTATGAAAAATATAAACTATCCAGTGAACAGTAGTTCTCTAGGTGGAAATCCCTTCTTGATGTCAGAGGTGACATGAGAATAGTCAGGGTGCGTCGATCTGATAGGTAGGCAAATGTAGCTCAAATAACCACTCATCACAACCAAGGTATGCAGAAAACATGTCCTGCTTTTTTTTCCTCAAAGGCACAACATGTCAAACCTTAAAACAGCAGAAGACTGCAACGGGTGTCACTTCCTATCAATTCGAAACAGGAAACTGTGGCTACAGTTGACACAGGCGGATCAAAATTAGACAACAGAAGACTATAAAAACATTACCTGGTCTGACAAGTCGTAATTTAATTCATGCACGAATTAAATCCTGCCTTGTATCAACAGTTCAGGCTGCTGTAGGTGGTGTGATGTTATGGGAGTTCTTTTCTTACCACACTTTGGGCCCCTTTTTATCATCTAAGCATTGTTTAAATGCCACAGCCTACCTGAGTATTGTTGCTAATAATGTCCATCCTTTATGACCACACTTTACCAATCTTCTGCTTATTTCAATCAGAATAGAATATCATGTTACATGATATTTGTACATGACAATGAGTTCACTGTACTCAAATCAAATTCAAATTCAAATTTTATTTGTCACAAACACAGTCATACACAGTACGATATGCAGTGAAATGCTTAGACAACTGCTTGTGACCTAAAATAAAAGACTATGAATAGGATAGGAAATAAATAGGGTACTGTCGTTGCTACTGTCACCAAATTTCAGTCCAACAGAGCACCTTTGGGGTATTCGCATTATGGATATACAGCTGACAAATCTGCAGAAACTTTGGGCCAAAATCTCTGATTTGGGCATTAGGTACATATCTATACATACATCCTGATTCTTGTAAAAGTAAAAATAGAGACTAGCAGGCCAGTTTCTGTGATTTTCTTATTCTTGAGGCTAGACTGATATTTCTGGGTTATGGCAGATTATTTCATAGCTCATATAGACAGAAGCTGTACTATTGTAGTGCATATAGGCCACTGTTATACTAAATGAAATAACTTCACGCAGTAAAAATAGCATTGTCAGTCATACACAAATTCTTTCCATCACCCTTAGAGTCCTTAAAGGCTGCTGACTCCATCCACAACACCCTTGATTATTCAACCCCCTGTCTTGCTGACAGTGTTTGACGCTAGTTCAAGGACAAGTATCAGTATGTGTGACAATATTTGCTGTTTTTAACCGGAGAGGAATTCATTCCATAGAAGAAGAAAGGCTAAGTATATCCTTGCTCTAAATATCTCAGGTGGCACTGCAAGTTTATGGCATTCCTTAGTGGAGACAGAAGAAATACAGCTCCATTACCGTGTACAAGGACAATGCCAAGCAATGTAAATCTGCTACACTCACAAATGAAATACAGTATTATCACCATATGATAATATGCCTAAAATCTAAGTCCAACCAATCCAGTTGTCCATGGAGTATATCTTATTGTAATGGTCAAGCTCTGAACTTCATCGCGTATTAGTCTCCACTAGTAATTTATGAATTCATTTACTTTTAGGTTTGTAATTTTCAGTTTTTGACTATCCCATTTTATTTTTGACTCATTTTAGTTTGATTTTATAAATGTTATGTTAAATTTTGGTTAATTTTTTTTCACTTTCAATTAAAGTTCTTTCATTAAATCTTCCTCCATCCATCCTGCAGCGTCAGCACATGAAGGAATTTGTTCACTGGGCCCCACCAGCAGCATTCAATTCAATTCAATTCAATTTTATTTATATAGCACCAAATCACAACAAAAGTCGCCTCAAGGCGCTTCATAGATACAGAGAAAAACCCAACAATCATATGACCCCCTATGAGCAAGCACTTTGGCGACAGTGGGAAGGAAAAACTCCCTTTTAACAGGAAGAAACCTCCGGCAGAACCAGGCTCAGGGAGGGGCGGCCATCTGCTGCGACCGGTTGGGGTGAGAGAAGGAAGACAGGATAAAAGACATGCTGTGGAAGAGAGACAGAGGTTAATAACAGATATGATTCAATGCAGAGAGGTCTATTAATACATAGTGAGTGAGAAAGGTGACTGGAAAGGAAAAACTCAATGCATCATGGGAATCCCCCGGCAGCCTAAGTCTATTGCAGCATAACTAAGGGAGGATTCAGGATCACCTGGTCCAGCCCTAACTATATGCTTTAGCAAAAAGGAAAGTTTTAAGCCTAATCTTGAAAGTAGAGATAGTGTCTGTCTCCCGAATCCAAACTGGAAGCTGGTTCCACAGAAGAGGGGCCTGAAAACTGAAGGCTCTCCCTCCCATTCTACTTTTAAATACTCTAGCATCAAACATCTTCTTCCTGCCCTGCATACCAGACATGGCCTCCACATTTTTACGCCAGTCACCCACCTCCATCGTCAGCTCCTAAAGTAAAGCCGCATTCAGACCATCAGATTCTGCAGTTTTATTTGGCTGCTTATTTGAATGTACCTAGATACCAATTATGTGTGTTGCTAGAGCAAACCTTCTCTTGTTTGATGTCTTCTTTCTTTACAGACTTGAGATTGGCCCTCAGATCCATGGAGCCCTTAGTTTTCGATCCAAACAGAGCTTTCAACGTCTCATCTGCTGACACTCTCACCTTCCTGAGAGCTGGTTTCTTAAACTTTCCTCCAAGGTCCTGTACCTTTAGCTTCAACTTGTTGATCTAGCAATAGAGGGAAAAGCTTTATTGGTGGCTTATTGTTAAAGGGGGGGGGGGGAGCGTGTCAACATATTTTAGTTTAACTAGGTGTATTATGATGTTTGCTGAGCTCATACATCTCTGTAGTTCTTGAGAACCTTTGCTTCACAGTCATAGCGATCCTCGTCCACCACATGAATCTTTTCATGAATCTCCTTACAGACTTTCTACACAGAAAAAAATAAGTTTCAATTCATGACACTTAATGGGCTTTAAAAACATTGTCAAGCCCATATGCTTACTCAGAGTATCATAAGCTCACACCTGCAGATCATCAATGTTTAACCCTCTGAGCTGCAGCGGTGGAAGCTTCTCCCTCAGGTATCGAACCTTCGCTTCCTCATTTGCAGTTTTCTCTGCCTCCAAGTCTTCCGTTGCACGAGTCAGGAGAAGGATCTCGAAAAAGTCAAAGAGGTTTTCATTTGTGTCATCTGGTTATCGCTTATAATTTTAATATTGGTTGTTATAGGAAAGAACATTCTAATAATGACATTCTATTTATTATATATTCAGGAGTTATTATGGCTCGTGCATTTTTTGCCAAATTATTTACCTTTAGTGATAGCTTGCGTGACGCAGAAATCTTGCATTTAGGCTGGAAACAATACAAATCTTACATATTATTGATGACTTGAAATGCCACATTGCTTAATTAAGTGCTCATCAACCATTTAAATGATTACCTTTTTTTTTCTATAATGAGAAACTAAATGTCAGATCATATCAAATAAAACTGACATAAATATTTCACAATGACACTGAAATTATTTCTTTTTTCTGCTGCATGAAAGTATACAGTCTGCAAATATAAAAACACATTCTTGACAGGTTAGAAATATAAGACTTAATTTAATAATCATATGATAATATAAAAATATAAATACCTTCGCCTCTCCCTTGGGGGCAATGGATGATGTACAGGGAGTGCAGAATTATTAGGCAAGTTGTATTTTTGAGGAATAATTTTATTATTGAACAACAACCATGTTCTCAATGAACCCAAAAAACTCATTAATATCAAAGCTGAATGTTTTTGGAAGTAGTTTTTAGTTTGTTTTTAGTTTTAGCTATTTTAGGGGGATATCTGTGTGTGCAGGTGACTATTACTGTGCATAATTATTAGGCAACTTAACAAAAAACAAATATATACCCATTTCAATTATTTATTTTTACCAGTGAAACCAATATAACATCTCCACATTCACAAATATACATTTCTGACATTCAAAAACAAAACAAAAACAAATCAGCGACCAATATAGCCACCTTTCTTTGCAAGGACACTCAAAAGCCTGCCATCCATGGATTCTGTCAGTGTTTTGATCTGTTCACCATCAACATTGCGTGCAGCAGCAACCACAGCCTCCCAGACACTGTTCAGAGAGGTGTACTGTTTTCCCTCCTTGTAAATCTCACATTTGATGATGGACCACAGGTTCTCAATGGGGTTCAGATCAGGTGAACAAGGTGGCCATGTCATTAGTTTTTCTTCTTTTATACCCTTTCTTGCCAGCCACGCTGTGGAGTACTTGGATGCGTGTGATGGAGCATTGTCCTGCATGAAAATCATGTTTTTCTTGAAGGATGCAGACTTCTTCCTGTACCACTGCTTGAAGAAGGTGTCTTCCAGAAACTGGCAGTAGGACTGGGAGTTGAGCTTGACTCCATCCTCAACCCGAAAAGGCCCCACAAGCTCATCTTTGATGGTACCAGCCCAAACCAGTACTCCACCTCCACCTTGCTGGCGTCTGAGTCGGACTGGAGCTCTCTGCCCTTTACCAATCCAGCCACGGGCCCATCCATCTGGCCCATCAAGACTCACTCTCATTTCATCAGTCCATAAAACCTTAGAAAAATCAGTCTTGAGATATTTCTTGGCCCAGTCTTGACGTGTCAGCTTGTGTGATTTGTTCAGTGGTGGTCGTCTTTCAGCCTTTCTTACCTTGGCCCTGTCTCTGAGTATTGCACACCTTGTGCTTTTGGGCACTCCAGTGATGTTGCAGCTCTGAAATATGGCCAAACTGGTGGCAAGTGGCATCTTGGCAGCTGCACGCTTGACTTTTCTCAGTTCATGGGCAGTTATTTTGCGCCTTGGTTTTTCCACACGCTTCTTGCGACCCTGTTGACTATTTTGAGTGAAACGCTTGATTGTTCGATGATCACGCTTCAGAAGCTTTGCAATTTTGAGACTGCTGCATCCCTCTGCAAGATATCTCACTATTTTTGACTTTTCTGAGCCTGTCAAGTCCTTCTTTTGACCCATTTTGCCAAAGGAAAGGACGTTGCCTAATAATTATGCACACCTGATATAGGGTGTTGATGTCATTAGACCACACCCCTTCTCATTACAGAGATGCACATAATATGCTTAATTGGTAGTAGGCTTTCGAGCCTATACAGCTTGGAGTGAGACAACATGCATGACAAAATACTCATTTGCCTAATAATTCTGCACTCCCTGTATACTGAGGAGAAAGGGATGCACAAGAAATTCAAACTATGTTAAACACAAATCTGTATAATTGTTAGCTGAGAAAGTATATGGTCATGCAGGCTGTAACTTACACCGCTTTGAGTGCCCAATTGGTTGTTCAGCAAAATCAAAGATGCACAAACGAAAAAAAGGCATGAGATTATTATTCTCATATGAAAGAGTATCCGGCTTCATAGGCCATTTAAATAAGAATAAAAAAGTGACAACTTACTCGCCAGACATTGTTTTTCCTTTACACAATTTGGATGCTATTAAATTGGAAAATGGACAGAAAGAAAGAAAGAAAGAAAGAAAGAAAGAAAGAAAGAAAGAAAGAAAGAAAGAAAGAAACTATGATGCCTAATTGAAGTTCTCACTTCTCACGTCAGGAACGAGTTACTTTACAAGCGGGAAACAGCAGCGCCTGTAGATCGAAGATCGTCTATTGTGACGAATAAATCTCCCCTTTTCTTCTTTTTGTTTTAGAACAGAGGTTTCTCACCAAGATACAAATTCAGCACTTTATTTTTGGCCACCTAGCTAAAAACAAAACTAAACAAAAAACTGTTAAGATAAGACTCTACATAAAAATAAAATAATAAAATAAATAAATAAAAGAAATTCGTGGCAAAGGGAGGAAGACTGAGTGGGGAACGTTTTCAGCCTGAAATGCGTGACTTTCTGTGGTCGTTGGTAGCTTTCATCTTCATATTTGTGGTACAGTGATGGCATCTCCAGAGAGGTTTACAGTGCGTCGGTATTATAATGTTATTTATTAAAGGCAAAAAGTTCCTGGCCTACCAATAAACCAAAAGGATTTCCACCTACTAAAGCATACTATTAGGTGTCTGGAATAAGAACCAGAATCTGATCTGAATGAAAGATACAATATTCTTCATTGTGTGAATGCTGCACAACTATGAAACTGTATTCTTCAGGGTAAGATGTATGCATAGTTTAAACGTCCTTTATTCTTGTGCACACTAAAAACTTGGTGCCCTTTCTCCAACTATTTCAGCTATCCGCACAATGTGTTAAACCCGCTCAGACATTAACACATGGTTGGATTAACCTGTTAGTGGCCCATGGGTGCAGAGAACAGAGTTCCCAGTACATAACTGTTTTTTGTTTTGTTTTGCTTTTTTGTATTGCTCAATAATAAGGTTTTATGTTAAGTGGTTAAAGTTATTTTTTTTATTAAGTGATCAACTGTCAAGATCACTGTCACCAAATGTTTTGGACATCAACACATCATGATCCAATAAGTAAATGTAATGCAATTGAAATATGTAAAATCAAAGGTTTATTTAAATTCAATTAAATAAATGAAATTGAACCTGATTCAATCAAATTCAATGTTTTACATTGTACTCGTGTAACAATATTACAATGAAATGCAGGTTACTTATATAAAGTCATAATTTATGGGGAAAAATATATTTTGTAAGATAAAATGAGAAGTTGATGAGATTTTATCAACAAAAAGGTGTCAAAGTTCATAAAGTTCTACAAAAGATTTCTGGCCACTATTCAACCCAAAAGTCAAAATATGAAAGAGATGTGACCACAACATATTAAATCCCTTACTATATTTATATATATGTACTTAATCCTTACTAGATATGGTATCTGAGTCTAGACAGATAGAGATAAAACGGCAAGGCAGTAATTCATATAGAAAAGAAAAGAAAAGAATAGAATAGAATAGAATAGCCCTTTACAACAAAGTTGTGTGTGCTCAACGTCAACTGTGCCAGCTCTGCAGGAATAGAATATAGACAAATCGCAACCCAAACTGCATATTTGTGTTGCAGTTGGTTAGACATAATTTCATAAGCAGTATGTCCAGACTATATAAATTAATTATGATTTAAAACTATAACTGTGAAACTGTGCTCTTCCATTATGACTTATAATAAATGTTGAGAGGTTCCACTAAAAAAACACAAGTACCCACTTTGTTGTGTTGGAGACATAATAAGGGCACGATCAAACCCTGCAGGACTTTTCTTCTTTGAGCCATAAATGTTAGAAAGAGCCATGAACCTAGTGAACCATAGCTCCTGCCTTCTGGTGCCCTTGGTTTAGTTTTCCCTACTTTGTTAAGTTATTTTGTTGTCCTTTTCAGATTATTTCATGTATTGTGATTAAAATCTATTAGTGTAAGGGAGATTTAATTTTAAACCTTGGTCCACAAATATAGGTAGTCATACATGTGTAACTAAATCTCTTTTTATGTGACAGGTGTTTGTCTTCACACATATCATACATACTAAAAATACCATTTGACTCCCCTCAGTAGACAAAGGTGACAAGCTGTGTTTGATATAGACTAATCCACCTGGCACAAGAGTTACGTGTACTACAAAAGAACACTGTGTAATGTTTTCCTGATGTCTTTTCTTGCTTTGTTTTGCAGAACATTTTTACAGTTCTTACACATAACATATTACATATACATATATAAAAGGCTCTCAGGTTGAGATGTAATGGTAAATCTTTTAAAAAATGAAACAAACAATGTATAATTTTAATTTAGAAAAACAAAACAAAAAACGGGCACAACTCCTTCCCTGAAATTCACGGGGGCTGTAGTTTTAAAACATATAACATTCAAGCTTGAGCAAATGGAGAACATGCTGAGGGTTTATTTTCAGTCAATATTTCTAAGTACTCAAAGCCACTACGGTGGCCCCTAGAGACAAAGCACGTACAAACTCCAAAACACTTACAAAATCCAAAACACGTGCAAAATCCAAAACACATGCAAGCTCCAAAACACTTACAAAATAAAAAACACATGCAAAAGACAAAACACGTACAAAATACAAAAAACATGCAAAATCCAAAACACGTACAAAATACAAAACACGTGCAAACTCCAAAGCACTTACAAAATCCAAAACACGTGCAAACTCCAAAACACTTACAAAATAAAAAAACACATGCAAAAGACAAAACACGTACAAAATACAAAACACGTGCAAACTCCAAAGCACTTACAAAATACAAAACACGTGCAAACTCCAAAACACTTACAAAATACAAAACACATGCAAACTCCAAAACACGTACAAAATACAAAACACATGCAAAATACAAAACACGTACAAAATACAAAACACGTACAATATACAAAACACGTGCAAAATACAAAACACGTGCAAACTCCAAAACACTTACAAAATACAAAACACATGCAAAATACAAAACACGTACAAAATACAAAACACGTGCAAAATACAAAACGCGTGCAAAATACAAAACACGTACAAAATACAAAACACGTGCAAACTCCAAAACACATGCAAAATACAAAACACGTGCAAAATACAAAACACGTGCAAAATACAAAACACATGGAAAATACAAAACACGTACAAAATACAAAACACGTGCAAACTCCAAAACACATGCAAAATACAAAACACGTGCAAAATACAAAACACGTGCAAAATACAAAACACATGGAAAATACAAAACACGTACAAAATACAAAACACGTGCAAAATCCAAAACACGTGCAAAATCCAAAACACGCGCAAACTCCAAAACACATGCAAAATCCAAAACACAACGGAAGTGCTCCAGGACGCTAGGGGCAGTGTTGAGCTTTTGTTACCTAGTAACTACACAAGCCAGGAAGTACCAATGACCGGATTTGGGGTCTGCAGCCTTAAAGGCCGCATTTTAAGGCCGATTATGTCACAGCGACACGACAAAGACTGTCCCAATTCAAAGGCTGCTCGAAATGCGGCCCTCAAATGCGTCCTTAATTTCCCTGAATTTTAAGGATGGGTCTGTGTAGCCTTCATGGCCCAACATATCCCAGACTTCATAGCGCGGCGGTGGTTTGGATAATTTTGCCGAAAAAAAACGGCGGAAGCGGAGCGGACGAAGAGTAAACTTCCAGAAGTAAGTACTGAATATTATGTCACTTATTTATGCGCAAATGTTTTTATAATGAAGAACATTAAAACATTACTGTTGGCAACATGTCGGGAAAGTTATGTGACATTAGCGACGTTTGTACTAACTTGGTTTTAAAGCCTTCACTTCAAAATATTCGCCGTTCAATAGCTGACTTTAATCTTACAGAGAATGTGATGATTTTATGCGTAATTAAAGTCAGTCATGTCAGTCAGCTGACGGTTCACTCCTTAAGCTGAAAGAAAGATGCTTTAATCACAGGAGTCACACATGTGTCCACTGTACCATCTGGGAACTCTTCTTGTTTAGCACTCGTAATGACACAAACACTAAATCCTCCTTCTCTGGTGCTGTTTTGTAGCAGTGTGTACACCTGAGACTGTCACCTGTCTGTCTGTCCTGCACTCTCTCTCTGTTTCTTTCTCTCTGATTGTGGAATAAAAGTATGAACATGTATTTATAAGTCACACTTGTGTTTGAATCCTGCAGCTTATCACACATTTGATTTCTATGTGTGACACCTGCAAGTGTCCAGAGTGAGGACAGACTGAGGGACCCACTGCATTACATCATCTGTGAGGCTTTGCACCCCTGATGATCCACCAGGACAATCTCAGCAGTATGTGAGGAAGAGGAGGAGGAAGAGCCAGCAGCAGCTGACAGATGGAGAGAATAGACAGACTGTTCCCTGTTTGTGAAGGACTGCTAGAAACGTTTAAAATAACTAATTGTCTGTCCTGAATCAGTCTTATTAGGTAATGTTCAAATAATTTTATCATTCCAGTGTTTCCAGTGTGGGAGAAAGTACTCAGGGCCTTCAAGTTACGCACTATGAAAGGCAGCAACAAGTTTAATGTTCAGAAACCTAAAGTCTGTATCAGCAGCAGAATGGAACTAAAAATAAATGTTTGTTTCAGTTCTATGAAGCTTTGAGTATTTTGGATCAGTAGCACTGCTGTGTTTGTTGCATCATATTGCTGTAATTGTTTATATGCTTTATATATTCTGAGGTAAGTTGATCTATAGTGTTACATCATATTCTATAAGGATGTTATGTGTTTGTATACTTTCTGCCCAGTTTGACCCATTTAGCAGACGTCAGCCTGTTTAAAGCTCTGATATCTATTCTGTATGACTTAAAGCAGTTATGACATGGTCTGATTTTCTCACCCAATAAAGGAATATTTAATACATCAGTCTACTCTTCATTTTATCAGAAACATATATATACTATTATATATTGTACATATATTTATTAGTTTCAGATGTAGCCATTCTTGTATTTTGCTTGTTTACATTATTGTATTTTGCACAACTCTGTTGCTTGTGAAGCTCGCACACAAGAATTTCACTCACATGTGCTGTACCAATGTACCTGCACATGTGATGTGACAATAAAAGTGATTTGATTTGAAACAGCTCACAGCTTGTACATTTTCTTTTTACACATGTATGTAAGCATTTGAGCCAAATTTAGTAATGCCAACATACTGAAGGAACAACATTTGTCTCTTATATATGATACACCTATATATGCACTGTCAATATACATTTTGAACCAGCTGCAGATGTCAGAGTAACAACTGACTGACCCCCACATAAAGTGCGTTACAGTAGTCCACAGGGGAAGAAATAAAAGCATGGATCACGGTTTCAAAGTGCTGCCTAGAAAGAAACGATTTCACTCTTGCCAGTCGCCTTAAATGATAAAAATGGACTGGTCCAACTTAAAACCAAGGGCAGTAACAACAGGTTTAAAATAAACCTCCAGGGGTTCCAAATGAAAAGAAGAGGACTCACAGGGGCCACTGGGTCCAAACACCAACAAATCTGTTTTCTTTTCATTCAAATTTAAAAAGTTTAGAGCCAACCAAGCTTTAATGTCATCTAGGCATGTCAAGAGAGGTTTTATTCAGATGCCATCCTTCGGCTTCAGTGGCAAATAAATTTGGCAGTCATTCCTATATACTTGTCTTTGAGTGAAGATTTAAGGTGGTAAGACATGTAAATAACTGCAACTTGAATCTGTACTGAAGCTCAGTATTTGACAAAGAGTTCATGTTCACTGCTGTAATACCTAATAATGACTAATATAATAACCATAATATTGGCCATATTATATTTACATTACCAAAGTGATATGACTTTAGTCTCATGAACAACATTAGCTAATTGTTATTTACTAGCTAATCTTAAATGACTGTTCAGTACAGAAATGAAGCCCAAAAATCATGTTTTACTGTCCTGTGGTCTCAGCCTCAGATACTTATCAAATCACACAAAGCTCTTGTAGAAACAAACAAACAAATGAAAAAAAATATGTTCTCCTTCATTTCTGTCAAAAAAAGTTGTATGACACGTTTCCAGCTGTTAGTATCATAGTTGCTAGGCAACCTGGGAAGCGCAACGGAGACTAGAGCCCATGTGTTTGCAACAAACTTGCCGTTTATTTTACAAATCGAGCTCAACACTGCCCCTAGCGTCCTGGAGCACTTCCGTTGTGATTTGGAGTTTGCATGTGTTTTGAATTTTGTACGTGTTTTGGATTTTGCACGTGTTTTGTATTTTGCATGTGTTTTGTATTTTGTACGTGTTTTGGATTTTGTACGTGTTTTGTATTTTGCATGTGTTTTGAATTTTGTACGTGTTTTGGATTTTGCACGTGTTTTGGATTTTGCATGTGTTTTGGATTTTGTATGTGTTTTGGAGTTTGCACGTGTTTTGAATTTTGTACATGTTTTGGATTTTGCATGTGTTTTGGATTTTGTATGTGTTTTGAATTTTGTACGTGTTTTGAATTTTGTACGTGTTTTGAATTTTGTACGTGTTTTGGAGTTTGCATGTGTTTTGGAGTTTGCACGTGTTTTGGATTTTGCACGTGTTTTGTATTTTGTACGTGTTTTGGATTTTGTATGTGTTTTGGAGCTTGTACGTGTCTTGGATTTTGTACGTGTTTTGGATTTTGCATGTGTTTTGGAGTTTGCATGTGTTTTGGATTTTGTATGTGTTGAGGAGTTTGTGCGTGCTATTTGGAATTTGTAAGTGTTTTGGAGTTTATACATGCTTTGTCTCTAGGGGCCACCGTACAAAGCACCTGCAACAGTGCAACAGTTTCTTGTTGAGATGTTTGGAGGACTACGGTTCAGGCAGTAGGCTACTTCTAGTTTAGGTCTTTTGTTGGGTTTTCCTGATTATTAGGAAAGCCTCCTCCTATTATAGGTTTTCCTGTTGTCATTTCTGCAAAGATATATATTTTTTTCCGGATAAAGTATTCAACGTGCGCAAAAAAAATAAAATAAAAAATACAACAGCAGGATTGTTAAAAAAAAAATCTATCACGTAACCTCTTACAGTACCCATGCACGCAAAACATTTTGCATTTATTTTAATAATACTGGGAGTGTTTGCTTCCTCGTGCTACGGTCACATGGAAGGTAAACGAAGTTGTCAAAGTTGCGCATGTTCAAACCAAATCTCTAAGATGCCTTTAAGGGATACACTTAACGGGGGAGCTGCTATTGAAATAGATAAAATTAAGCGAAATTGAACTACTGAAAAGCTAAACTTAATTTGACTGCATATAAGCACGTTTTAATCATCCTAGTGGAAAAAGATATTATATTATTTCTTATATTATTATTTTTATTTGAAGCAGGGGCGCGTCGACGTAACGTTCGCATGTTAAAGTACATCTTTACGAGGTACACACAAACGCAGCACACAACAACCCCAAGTGAGAATTCATTCATCATGGGCTTCATGCTGTCAAGCTAGCCGTTGTATTTACGCGGGACGTGTGTAATAAATAGTTAGTGAACAGTAATGCCATTTGTAGAGCATCGCCAGTATCTGTAAAGCCGCAATATCTGCGGCTGGATGATTTCTAAGTTGAGCGACACTTTCCTGTGTGGTGTACTGGGAACTCACGTCTCGTGTTATGGGAGAGACACGGAGGTCAGACGAACGGTGGACTGTCAACAATAATGTCCGAGTAAAACGAGACTGCTGCTGCTTGGCCAGCTGTATGTTAATCTTCTAGCACTGGTAAGGATGCTACAGTCTGCACTGAAGACAACATGCTTATTTTGTAGCTGCATAGGTGGAGGCTTTGCCGTGTGACTGTAAAAACATGGCCGATCAGGTAACTAGAGCTAAAGAGATTCTGACTGCAATGCAGTTAACCTAAGTGGCTTTTCGTGTTAGCCTCGTGTTGCTAACTTAATCTAGCACACTGATAGTTTGTTTTTTGTTTTGTTTTGATAAACGGCAATCCTGTAGATAACCTCAAACCGAGTGGATCAACCTTTTTGAAAAACAAGAAATACAAATTCTAGTTTAGCTTTTAGCTAATTAGCTAGTGAGCTTGTAAACAGAGGAAGGGGCTCTGCACGTTATCACCAAAACATGTTTACCGACGCCTCGATGTTTCCTGTTGCTAAGGGCAGTGTTGACAGATTTAATTATATATGTTGACAGATCAGCGTAAAATTGAATCATGCCTGGGAAACTGAAGGCCAAAATTGTGGCAGGGCGCCACTTGCCTGTGATGGACAGAGCCAGTGACCTTACTGATGCTTTCGTAGAGGTAAGAGAAGAATTTATGTACTTAATTTGTTTACAGCAGTGTGGCTGTACATGAACTGTTTGTCCTAATGCTGATAGTCACTTCCCCTCTAAAATGAGCCAAGAAAAGCAATTAGGCATTTTAAAAAGGTGTCTGATTACATTCCAGGTCAAGTTTGGAAACACAACCTTCAAAACGGATGTCTGTCCCAAATCCCTCAATCCACAATGGAACTCGGAGTGGTTCAAATTTGAGGTAAAATGCCTCTCTTTGAACATGAGGGACCGATGTTATTACTACATTAAATTGCAATCAGATTCTGTAGATTTCTAAACTCTCCTCCTCGCTTTTGCCTCTTGTTCCTCTTCATGCCTTGCTGTCTGTAGGTCGATGATGAGGACTTGCAGGATGAGCCATTGCAGATCACAGTATTGGACCACGACACTTACAGTGCTAATGATGCCATAGGGAAAGTTTACATTGACATTGATCCACTGCTTTACAGTGAGGCTGCTTCTGTCATCTCTGGCTGGTTTCCCATCTATGATACCATCCATGGTATAAGAATCAGCTAATCCATCCACAATGATCACTAATTTTATTTTGTTTTCTTCATGGCCTTATCTATATTTCTATTGTTTGTCATCAGGAATTCGAGGGGAAATAAACGTCATTGTTAAAGTGGAACTCTTCAACGATTTGAACCGTTTCAGACAGTCTTCATGCGGGGTCAAGTTTTTCTGCAGTAAGTTTGGGTGGATTTTTGATTCTAAATGCGTCATAAGACACAATTTTCAGATTTATGTGAGGGAGAGCAGTTCATTAGATGGCATTGTAATCAAGTTTTTTGTGTCATAATGATCTTGCCAACAAAAAAAGGGGTTATTCCTTAATCAGCAAAATTATAAGCCGTGTCAGTGCCATCAGCACATCTGTAAACAAGGAAATACCACTTAAAACTGTGCAATAAAGATGGAATATCAGCTATAACAAACCTTTCTAGTGAAATCTAAGTTCCTTCCCCTCTGTTTTTGTATGGCAGCCACATGTATTCCACAGTGCTACAGGGCAACTTTGGTGCACGGCTTTGTTGAGGAACTCGTGGTAAATGAAGATCCAGAGTACCAGTGGATTGACCGTATCAGAACTCCCAGGGCCTCCAATGAAGCGCGACAGAGGCTCATCTCTCTCATGTCTGGTAAGGAAATTCAGGTGTGGAGGAATGAGTGCCCCAATTTTCCCTGTTTTGTTAACATGGCCGTGTGTTACCCCCCCCGTCCAGGAGAACTACAGAGAAAAATAGGGCTTAAAGTGCTGGAGATGGGTGGGAATGCAGTAGTGGGCTACTTGCAGTGTTTCGACCTGGAAGGAGAGTCGGGCCTGGTGGTCCGGGCCATAGGTACCGCCTGCACGCTGGACAAACTCAGCTCTGGAAGTGCCCCTAACACCAATACACACATGCACCCAAACACAGCTCCTGCTTCCAATGCCTGCAATTCCCCCTCTAAAGATGGAAAGGAGTGAGTATGAACCAACATCACGAGCATGCACACTACTACCTCTTTTATGTGCAAGACTGTGAGTTTTGGGAAAGACGATTGTGTGTGCACGAGAGGGAGAGTGTGTGGATTAAAGCGTGTACTGTATAAAGGTTTATGTGCACACTCCTGTGTGTGTCTCAGTATCTCTTGATTCCCCTTTGCACTTGGTGTGTCCATTGTATCACGTATAGTGCATCATAAAACTAACAGCACACGACATAACCTGAGACACACACATGTACAGTACACACACAGCCATCCTCAACCCCCTCCTCCTCCCTTGTCTGTGTCTGCTCTTTTAGACTCCTCTTGCATGGCTTTCTGCTCTGCCTCTGCATGTTCTAGTGCTGCATCTTTTTAGTGTGTATCTAGTACACATGTTCTGCTGTGCCTCTAACTATGTGGTTACTCACTTTTTTCTGCTTTTCCCATCATAAGTGATTTGTTTTGTGGTTTACATCCAGTTCCTGTAACCTTAACGACTTGGTGCGCTTGTGTGCCTCTTATTCTCTTCAAACTTTACATCTGTGTGTCGGCGTGTGAGATTTTGTGTAACGGGGATGTAAACATCTGCTGGTGGTGAGATGAAATGTGTGAATTTAATTGGAAAACTTTTTTTTTCGGTGAGGAGAACAGTCATGAATGTCCACTAAAAATAGGACAAAGTGATGAATCGAAGCGAGCGTAATTATTGTACCGGAGTTCATTTTCTTCTTTCTGTTATGATTGTCTTTCTTCATCTTTCCTTTAAGACTTACCTGCATTTTGGTTTTTCTTGCAATTAAGAAAGTGTTGTAAAAGAAACCCCTATTTCTTCTATGTTATCAGAATCTAAACAGCTATCTGTGGTTACACACATTCTTGATTGTTTTTAAACTGGTTATTCAATGAGCTAAAGCTGCCATGATTCGGGATTCTTGTCGTTTAATCTCTTTCGGGTATTTATTGTTGTTTAATTTACTGACACTGTTCAGCAGTAGTGAGTATAAAGCGAAATTCCACTAAATTAAATCCATTTAGTAATTTTGGGTTTGACCTCAAGGTCAGAGGTCAAGTCTTGTGAATTCAATAACTTGATAAGGTTATAATAACAGATTTTTAATTTCCCCATAGGTGTATCTAGGGCTGTGCGATATGACCAAAATCTCATATTCCGATATTAAGACATCTATCGTCCGATAACGATGTAAATCACAAAAATGTAACATTTTCTGTAAATTCTGTGAATCTCGGGCAGCTCGACTTGCCTGAAGCGTTTCCAGCTGGGCATCGTACCTGGAGTGCAGTGTTTTAACTGATGCATGAAACTATACATTTTTAGACATAAGTTGTAACGGCCGCCGTTTTCTTTGTGAGTATTTATTACACAGCGTGCTGCGAGGAAAAGCCTGTTCTAACGTTTGAGTCTAAGGTTTATTTTTTAGCACCTGACTGCTCTTTTTTGCTTCTCATCCGTAAACACTCTGCATCTTTCACGTGATTCAGTTTATTTTGAAAAGTCTCTACAGGATCTTGAGCTTTATTGTGAAAGGTTTATGTGGAACAAGCGGACACGCGGTGGATTTACCGTCGTTGTTGCTAACCACAATGCATTAAAATCAAACGCTTGTCTGTCTGTAGTGTGGTTATATTAAATATAAGAGAAAGAGAGAACTTTAAGAAATTAATATAGCCACTACAGTGACCATCAAAATAATGAAAAAATATTGCCGTAAACAGTTTATTTTGCGACACCACGAAACAAACGATAGCATAAAATGAAACTATAGACGTTTTTATGTCGTCATCCGATATATATCTTATATCAAACACTAGGAGGTTGAGGGGTAGCGCTGGCAGTTGCCAGTCATTTACAGTCTCAATTCCTTCTCTTCAATAAATGCACTTTTAGTTACTACAAAAAAATACAGTCACTTTTTTATTTAATTGTCTATCTATCTTTGCTTAGGCCTCCTTTACTTACTTTTCAGTAAAAACAAACAAACAAAAAAGACATAATGAGAACAAAATGGTGCCAAAGTGGAAAACAAGGTCATCAGATTGCTTTTTTTTTGACCAACAGTTCAAGATGTAGCGGTTGGATATTTTACACTATTATAAAATAAAGGACCTTTCTTAATCAGTTTGCTTAAAATTGATATCCACAGTTACTCCATGTATTAAAATGATTGCCGATTATTTTCTTTTACTTCTTTTTTTAATATTTCAGCCATAATGGAGAATTTTAAGGTTTCCCAGGGAGCCATATAAAAAGAAATTCTTTCCAGGCTAGCTTATTTTTGGTTACTTATCTGTACTGCTGTAGAGCTTTCGTTACCTTTTTTTCCCCTCGTGTTTGCATCCCTGCTCTGTATATGTGTGAGACTGAGATTTCAAACTGAGAGCTGCGTGTTGTTTTTGTGCTTCTTTCACATGACTTTAAATTGAATAACAGTGCAAAAAGTGGGAGTTTTAACAAAAAAAACCCAACAACCTCTTTTTGCTGTTCTTTTCCTTTTTTGTCTCCCTTTTTCACTCTACTGCAATGTTGTGTTGTGTTGGTTCTTGTGTGCACCTCTTTCTTCCTTTCTGCCAACATTTGGATTTGGACGTTTCTCACCGCTCGTGTCCATATCGGCCCTTCGTCTTCCTCTCTCTCTTTTTCTTTGTCTTTCTCTCTCTCTCTCTCTCACTCTCATTCTTTCTGCTGATTGGCCCAGGTCTCCCCTTGCCCACGGATGCCGCTCCACCCACAACAGCCCAGTGCATTCGGTCTGCAGCTCCCAGAGACTGTCCCAGAACTTCTCAGTCTCTGTACCCACACTCATCTTCACTGGTACGCAGAGGCAGGAAAGGAAATAGGTGCAGGAGAAAGGCAGGAAATCAGAAATGCAGTGTAGCAATAAAGCTATAAGATAGAAGCATCAAGGCAAAGAAGGTAGACAGACCCTTATGTCCTTAAAAATGATTTTAGTCTGGAATCCCTCCACTTCTCATTTTCTAATTACTGCGGGGTGGGCAGTCGGGTTTGCAGTTGCATCAGCATTTCTGAGGAAGGGCCTGTAATCACCCTACAGTCACCTGACCTTTGCTTCACTCTACTGGGACACATGCTTCAGCTCGTCATCCTCTGTTAATCTGATCTTTTTTTGTCTGTTTTGCCATATTGCTTTCTTTAGTTTCATTTATGTGTGTGTGCGTGTGCTGTTCTTCGTCCTTACTTTTTGCTTTTCACGCTTGCTTTTGTTTTTTTGTTTTCCAGCCATGCGTAGCACCTGACAACACACCTCACCCAAAGCAAACAAGTGTCACATTAAAAAGTCACCCTTCCACTTAACAACCTCGGTTCACTCTCACCCACATATGCGCACACATACAAACGCTCAGAGGGGTGCAGTGGTGACTGACGTGTGTGTGTGTGTCATGTTCTCCTGGCAGGCCGGTATTTGTTGAGGATCTGCCCTCGTCCTCCGGCCCGCCAACCCCTTTCAGAGCCCTTCCCACCTCCTCCTCTCCTCCCCCCTTCTCTCCCTCCAAGCCATGCAGCCGCCAGTCCTCATCATCAGACACAGACCTCAGTTTGACGCCCAAGACGGGTAAGAATACTTGGCCCCGTCCCTCTTTCCCATTCTCATCCCTCCCTTCTCCTACACTTCATATTGGTGCTGCTGTGTGGTTTTGTTTTTCAAATTCAGTTTATTCAGTTCATTTTTTAAGAATATTTTAACATTATTTTCTGTTGTAAGTTTTATTATAAATATTTATTAAGCCTTGCCTCGTCTCCCACTTGTCCTCAGTGGCCTGGTGTGTCTTCTTGTTTCACACTTTGAAAAACAAAACAAAAAAAAACAAAAACATTTTTAATATTTGTAATATGAAACATGTGCTTCATAGCCTGAAGGCACACCAGATCTCTGTATTTGTTCCGTCCCCTTGTTGTTGTAGCTTTAGAAGCACTGTGTCTCATGGGGGCTGTTGTTGATTGAAGGTCACTTCTCCATTAGTAGTCATTATGGTTAATCATCTCTGCCCTAAGGACAACTTAAGCACATTTTAACGCAGGCCACTAATAAATGCCACAAAAACTGAGGAACTTTTCACCACAGCTGCCCTCCCGAGCCCTCAGGATTGGACCTACATTTTCCCCTAATCCACATTCCTCCTTTCTTTCCACTTCATTATCTTTCTTGCTCATGTTTCCTCTTCTGTGCCTCCTTTCTTTTCCTCTTAAGCCATTTTCACATGTAGATTGCAGGAGTCCAGACTTGAATCTGATTGAATCTCTGGAGAGATCGGAAAATGGCTATGCACCAACGCTCCCCGTCCATTCTGATGGAGCTTGAGAGATTCTGCAAAGAAGAATGATAGAAACTTCCCAAAAATAGGTGTTCCAAGCTTGTGGCATCATACTCAAAGTTTTGCAGAGAAAAATGAATTTAATCAATTTTTGGAATAAGGCTGTAACATGGCAAACTGCTACAGCTGTGAATACTTTTTGGGTGCACTGTATAGCTAAGTCTTTAGGATTTAACACTTTTTCAATAAGATTTGACTGAGTTGTAGACTTTTAAGCTTTAATTCGAGGCATTTGACAAAGTTATTGCATTAACTTGTTAGGAATTACAGCCAATTGTTTACATAGTCCATTACATCCAATTTCAGAGGAATGTTCTTTTGTTATTCCGTGATAATTTAAAAGCAGATAAAAAAATCTAGGGCTGATTCCAAGTTTAGAGCTTGCATTTAGTAGCTGACCTCAATATGAGATCAAGAGATGTATAAATACAAGTTAAAGTGCTCATCATTTGGCTGAAAGACCAAAAGAAAACAGAGAGCATCAGCTTTAAGGAACAACATCTGGTGTATTCTTAAAAAGAAGAAATGAACTAGCCAGTTCAGCAACATCGAAAGGCTTGAAAAACCACAGAAGACAAGTAAAGTCCACTATAACAGAATTATTTCCATGTTTAGGAAAAACAGCTTCACATCTAACCGAGTGAAGAGCACTTTTGGTAAAGTTGGAACAATCAACGAGATGCCTGAACTGAGGTTTTCACAGGTCGTGACAGGAAGGCCAGATCAGACCGCCGGGAAACATCTAGAAGAGCCTTCACAGTTCTAGAAAAATCTTTGGACAGATTGAAACCAAGATCAACTTGTACCATAATGATGGGAAGATAAAATTATGGAGAGCAAGAGAAATGACTCATGATCAGAAGCATTGATTGTCTGGAGTTCATGTGTGAAAATGGCTTTTGCTTCCCATCATTCTTCAGCATTTTTCCTTTTTCTCTCTCCTTACAACCAGTACATACAGTGCACATTTGATAAATGTCATTAAATTATTTGAATCGAAAGTATATTTTGGGTTCTGCAACACTGAAAGTCATCAGTTTGTAGTTAGCATGCTAATTTAATTAAAATGTGGACCAGCCATGTAATGTATTGACAGCTGATCCGCTCACCAAGGTCAGTATCAGTACAATGCCCAGCTTACTTAATACTAGCTACCTACTTTGCATAGTTCATTTCTCTATGCTTGTGTCCACTTTCCTCCTCATCGTGCTCTTCTCCATCTTCTCAGTTGTTGTGCTTCTACCTACTCTCTTCATTGCTCTCTGCCTATCCATTCTCAATATATCTGTTTTCTTTATGCACCCTCCATCTTTTTCTCTGCTGTTGGATAGAGGAGCCCCATTCAGTGAGATGCAGACCTGGGATCTTCCTCTGCCCCAGCTCCCCCATCCTTTCCACAGACACTCTGTCCCTTCCTGGTTCTGGCTCAGTGGGCTGTGGTCGTGGCTCTAATCCCAGGGCAACCACCTCAGCCCCACTCTCCTCCATCCAGTCAGACTCTGCCTTGCTGAGAAAGAGCGTGTCCTTCACTGAGGACCTGCTGCTGGCAGCCTCCGGTATAGTAGGCCTGCTGTGTGTCACCGAGTGCCAGAACCTTATAACAGTGAAGTGTTGGCATCTCACTCATTTGATGGGTCAACAGCAGGACTGTTCACACCCAAATTGTCTTGACTGGTTTTGTCAGAAACACTAACTGCTCACAGTCCACAAAACTACTGTGAGAGTCCTATTCTGAATACCTTAACTCCCAGCATGTGGTTTGATGTATTTTCTAGTGCACTAAATGATCAGAATAAGTTAGTCTGAGGTTCATGAGGCTGAAGATCATTAGGTTTTTTTTCATCCAAGTTCAACTTTCTCTTGATTTGTTTTAACATGAATGCTGCAATGTAATAATCACCTGACAGTTTGTTTGTCTTTGTGTTCGGCTGACTTTTGTGTTTAAAATGACAAAACTGAAGCCAGGCTCTCCTCTGTGATCAGGAATGGGCAGTGGAGGCAGCGCCGGGAAGGAGGCGGGACCTCTGAGGACCCTCCTCAGACAACAGACGCAGACAGCTCTTGAGCAGCGGGTACGGTGACAATGGTGTCACTCATCGTCCACGCTTACAAACAATTAATTACTAGCTCACTACTGGTGCAGACACCTGAGACTGAAATGCAGTGTCACAGCTGACGAGCCATTTTGGAGAGTTGAGGGTTTGACATTTGTGTTGGCGTTGCATATCAGCCTCAGATCTCTGTGCAAATGGTGAGTTTTAACACAGGTGCATTCTTTGTGACAAATTCATAACTGACATTGGAGAGGTGTTTAATGGGGATCGGTCTGTGTAAGACCAAGTAATGTTCCATTTTTTGTGTCTCGACCACTTATGCTATTCAGGGAGCGTCTTCCTCTGGGTTATTGTTAAACGCCAGGGTATGTCCCATCAGTGTGACACCTTCTCACTCTCCACCTTTCCCTTGAAACCCTAACCAAGCGGATGACCACCACCTAGCCTGAGTCAACTCCTAACCTAGCTCTTTTTTTTTTTTCTTTTTTTTTATTGCTCTGCACCCTCCAAACCCTAAAAGATTGACAAACATGTAAGGCAGAGTGCCTGAGGTTAGGAGTTGGGCTCCCTTCTTGTTCGAAGGGGTGTGTTTGAGACTGTTCGTGTTTCGTCTGGATATTCATCTCAAGTGCCTCCCTCCTTCCAGAAAAATTTCCCGAGTTTGACTTTTGGTTTCCCGTATCAAAAACAGGAATGAGCATACTCATCTCATCAGCTCATTCTTGTGACCTGGCTCAGAGTGGGAGGAGCTGTCAGACAAATTGGAAGACATCTTCCTTTTGTGGAGTAGTGGATACGATTGAAATTTGTGGCATTCCCACCTGATTTCTGATCACTGAAGCCATCCATCACATACTGGTCCTGCATGGCTGGGAATCACTACGTCCCTCTGCTTTTCTGTAAGAGTGTTGTCTCTTCAACTAAGAATGAATACCAGCAGGCTTTGTTTCCTGCTCCTTGTGTGAGTGAATGCATGGATTTGCATCACATTACTTGGCTAGAGACAGAAGACCAGCTGTGTTCTTAGTGGGCAGAGACAAGCATGTAAATCAGAGTAATGATTCACAGCCGCAAACTACTTTGTCTGTCTTTGTCCTTCACTTTCAGCTCCAGACCTAATGAATGCATGTGTATACAGTAGACTCAAAAGAATTCAATCACTACATCAGTGACACTAAATACCTAGGCTTTCATAGATGTTTTTCTCAATCATTTCCAGCTGTATTTGAAATGCTTTTGAGTTTTATTCCTACATGGGTAGGCTGTAGTGGGGAATCTCAGTGGACAAAACCTGCATGGGGGGCTCATCACACTCTGTCCTTGGTGCATGTTTCCACTTATCCTATACCTGCTGTAACTTAAGTCTACATGCATCATGTTTTAGACTTTAAAAACAGTTTTGATTGATAATCACCTGCTTCAGTGTGTATTGGAAGAGGAAAAAATGTGAAGTTTGATATCTGGTTCTGCTTTAGGATTTTCCAATTTCTCAGTTTTTGCATAGAATTGATACTGTGAGGTTTCTGGGGTTGAAAAATATTAAAAATATAGGATGATCTCTATTCAAAGTATTTACAAATTAATTTTTTTTGTTATGCAATATAAAGATCTTATTAGTAGTGTGCAAAGGTCTTGAGCTAGCCCTTGTTTTTTTCTGGGGGTTTTTTGTGTGTTTTTTTTTAAACTAAATTACCTCCAAGCAGGAAGTAGGTGGTTTTGAGCAGTAGTTCTCCAGTGTTCTGAAAGTCTTTCTAGGTTTTTTGATTTGCATGTTGGCTGCTTTTTCATTCATTTTCAGTCCAGTCCTTGTACGTGATAGTTTTTCTTATTGTTTTTGTCAAGCCACTAAAAACTGATGTCTTAATCATGCAAACATAAAAAGGAATTTAACCCACATATGTCTGCACATTACAGTCAACTTGGCAAAGAAACATTTTTAAGTTGTATCTTTAGGGACTTTTTTACTAGCAGACCATGAGAAAAAAAACACTTTGTTCACTTTTATTTAGTTGACTCTATGAAAAATTGCAAATGTAACATGATTAGATAGATGTATTTTTGCACCAACAAGGTGATTTTTAAAGAGCTATTAGCTGAGAACCAGATGAACAGTAATTGAAATTCATATATTAAAAAAAGGAAATAAAATCCAGCAAAGACCTGACACAGGACCTCGCTGTGGCTTAATTTTTCAGCACAACAGTGATTCCAAACACAAAAGAGTTAAAAGCATACATGGCTAAAAAAAAACACATGAAGTGAAACATTAACACGTGAATGTTCTTTAAGAAGCCTGGAGAACTTTTCCTGAAGACTACTGAGAAGGACGCTTGGCTGAAAGACTTCACACTTTAGTGAAGATTAAAAGGGGTCCTATTGACCTTTCAGGCTAGTTAGAATTGTAAAAACAGTTTTTGCCTTATGTACTGTATTTCATTTATGTTTGTAGAATTCCCATTTTCTTGGTAAAATATAAAGAAATATAGGCTGACTCAAGACTTTTGCCCACTACTGTAGGTGTTGTATCTTATAGTGGTGTTTTAACCACCTACCTAACGCAGAACAAATTAGCCTTGTCAGCAAAAAGTAAATATTTGAACTCAGTTTTGAGTTGAGAACCTAATATTCACCAATGTATAAGTAAACATGAGACACAAAAATACTGGAAAGGCCCTTTCTGTAAGTGACCAGTGTGTGTGTGTTTTTTTTTTTTTTTTTTAATTAAATGTGTAGGAGTTCCCCTTCTTCACCTTGACGTCGTTCCCGCCTGGTTTTCTGCTTCATGTTGGTGGAGTGGTCAGCGCTCGATCTGTCAAATTACTGGATCGGATACACAACCCCGGTGAGTTCAACACACAAAAGCACACAAGTTCCTAACGTAGCTCGTCCATCGCGCCATGAAAAGATAAGAGTGAGCTTTTTCCATTGACCCTACAGTGTTGTGTGTGTTTGATCTCGTTGCAAATGGCTGTTAGTCAATGCTACCCATTATCCTCTTGTGTTGCCAAATTTTTCCAGTGTATGGTCCTACTCCCAATTTGTTTGCAAAGGAAAAAAAAAACAATAAGTTGACGGTCAGACTTAAGTTTATCTGCAAGTCCTGTAGGTAGCAGGTGAAAGCTGTTCCTGGTCACGCCGATAGGCTGCGTCTGCAGTTTGTTCTAAACTTTAGGATGGGCTATCATCACATGTGTCAAACATTTTTATGGATAGGGGCAACTTTCACCTTGTCGTTTGACTCACTGGCTTTATGTAATTAATAGTCTGTGCTGGTCATGTGGTGGCTCTGTGTGTGTGCCTGTGCTGTGGTTGCTGTGTTGTTGTCGTGCAGTGCTGCCCCCTGCGGCTGAATTGCAGTAGTGGCGCATGGCTCCAGTGTTTTGCCTGCTACTTCTGTTGTGTGTGTGGTTGGCTGTAGGTGGCAACATATCGGGGTGCTGTGGTGTCTTGATTAAGCTCTGCCAGCCTTTCTCTGTCTTTATTGAACTCAGTGTGTTGAATCTGTTCTTGTGTTAAGAGGGGCATAATAAATACACCTTCAAATGAGATTTACAGACATTTGCTCGTCAGGTGATCACCTGCCTGTTAACAGTGTTGAAATGCCTGAGTCCAGTTTATAGACTTAGTAGTTTTACCTTTTAGCTCAGTTTACTAATAGCCTACCAATATGAATGAAGGATGTCTGAGAATCTAATCAAAGGGGAGTGTTGATGAATGTGGGCTGGGTTAGGATAAGCAGGGCTCTTGTCAGAAGTGGACAGGGGAACTAAAATAAGACTGTAAAAAAGGTGCTGTGATTAAACCTGTAGTCTTGTTTAAATTAGACTCAATGACCCTGATTGAAACTCCAGGATTAACTTGGAAAGCAGTCTGAAAAGAGCCCTGTTCACTGTTGCCTTTCTACTACAGAAAAACATCAAAGGTACCCTGTGGAGTTTTTCTTCAAAAATAGCACCGGGGAGCGATATTTTTACAAGTGCATTACTTTTTTAGCTTGTTTTTACTTCGACAATAACAACAATAACTTAACAGTTATGCTCTGCTTAACTCAGGCTTGATCTGCTGGTTATTAGCAAAATACATTAGCTAATGCATGTAAAAGCACTTCATGTAATGTTTTATAAATGCATCCAAGGCCGTCGTTGTTGAATCACTGCAGCTAAATGTTGGCAACCCAGATGACTTCTATCACTCACTCAGGTTGGTCGGCCTGCTCCAGACTGGCACCGTTTGAACCTGTTGACTGATGATTTAAAATCGGAGCAGGGGGGCATTTACAGTAAGAACATGCCTGGTGCATTATGATGAGACGCATTCGTTTTTGTTTACGTGAAAACTCCACAGTGCGCCTACATGTACTTACAGTCGCTGCATGCTCCTTTTTGTGTTGTAGAGCTTCTCTTCTCCTTATGTTAAAAACAAAATAAGTAAATATAGCCTGACGCTTTTACTCATCTCAGTTCTCCTCTCTTCCTCATCAGTCTTTTTCTTCTCTGTCAGATTGTTTCAATAGGACCTAACTTAGTTTGTCGTCGCATTAGTGACTGTGAAGTGGTGTCTGTCTTTGCATAGTGATTGTGGAGTGCTTCCGTTGTGCTGTGTCGGTTTGTTAGACTGTCTCTTCTTTTCTTTTTCTCTCTTTTCTGTACTAACGGTGTGTTCTGGCCCAGCCTTGGGTAACACGCGCTCATACAAACTGCTAGACTGGAATAGTGTCACTGCAGGTATTTTCCCCCCTTTTAATGCTCTCACCCACAGGAATGATGGCAGCTCAATGAAATTAAACCCATGTCTGCTTAGTGTTAAACTATAACGCCCCCATTGAAAGCTTAAGTAGAATTCAGCATAGCCTCATATTGCTGAAAACTTCTGACTTCAGTGAGCTGCCATCTTCCTCTCTCTAATCTGTGTGTTTGCGTGTGTGTGTGCTGAGTTTAGTTGAGCATGCCCTGCGTCCCCACCCCATCCAGCCTGGCCTGGCTACCCCACACCCAGCTCATCCTGCTGCACAGAAGAGCTCCTGCTCTTCACTAACGTTGTCCCAGCGCTGTTTCTAACGCTTCCCGAATGAACATTGTGGTCAAACCTGTCTAGACCAGAGGAGGTTTAGGAGGTTTACTCTGTCACAAAGAGCCACTGAGGCATGTGCATCCTTAACTCACTGGGCCGTATTCATACTGAGAGAAAGAAAGCGAAAGAGAGAGAAAAGTGATGAATGGATGCATGGAAAGAAGTCGTTGGGGGGTGCAGTTGAGGAAAATTAACTGGATCTGGGACTTTACGGTGGGGATGGAGGGAAAGAGGTGAGCTGACTTAAATAATGGAGTAGATTTGATGGACTCTAGTGAATGAATATGGCCCTTCTCTGCCCATGACTGTGCACGTGGTCATGAGTGTGCACGTTGGTGAGCCTGTGCCTGTTTGACATAACTGCTTCTGGTTTAAAGAAACCCACCTCGTGGGCCTAATGCCTGACCATCAGTCATTGTTCTTCATCTCTTCAGTTTCACAGCCCATTCTTCTCACCCCCTCATTCATTCCTCTCCCCTGTCTCACCTACCATTTGAGTTTCTCTCTGTATTTGGGAGGCTCTGTCAGCATGTAGCGCTCCCAGGGAATCATGGGGTGAAGCTCAATACTCTAATGTAGCTTTTTTTTGGTCATGTCCTCTTTGTTCAACAGCCTAAAACAACCATATGAGTCAGATTAAGCTAGAGCTGGGCGATAGAACGATAACGATATGTATCGCGATATAACTTTTACTCGATAGAGAAATTAAGCTATCGCGATAGACCTCGCCGCTCTTGTTCTCTTAAAAAAAAAAAAAAAAAAAAAGGTCAGCCGATCCAAATTCAGTAGCGCAGAGCCGAACCAATCACAGCCGCAGCGTCACGTCGCGTGACTTGTTACGTACAGCACAAGTGCCAAGCCGCACGTGTGTTTGTTTGGGAAGCAGCCAGCGGGTAATGGAGCCAGCGCATAATGGAGGAAATGAGTGTGCCGACTAGAAAAATCAACCGAGCGTGACCGAAGAGAAAACAGATGATGGTTCCAATGCCGGAGAGATTGTCGAACGGAAGAGCCATAGAAGTTCCGTAGTTTGAAGGTATTTCGGCTATTTCAAGTCTGACAAAAAACAGAGTAGCGTGCACTGTAAATTGTGCCGAAAGCAAGTCTGGAAATACAATAAACTGGTGCATGCGTCACACTGTGCGCCACGTTATTGTTTCGGTGAAATGAATTTCTACAATACTGTTACTGTTAATTCTACTCTCTGCAGTGTTTAAATGCTTACATATACACACAGTTACTGTCCCTCCACACATACGACTCGGTTCTGCTTCTATGCCCCAGCTTTGTTTACTTTTTCCCACCGAGGCTTCTAGACTTCTGATTGGCCAACATTTCTGCACGGTTAGGAATCTAGCGCCACCTGCTGCTTTGGCATGTTCATAGCAGCGTTTTCCTTCATTTCTGCCTTTATGTGTGGACGGGATTATTTTTTAAAACGAAAACGGAAAATCTCAGTTTTCAAAAATACCCGTGTACATGTGGACGTAGCCTCAGTCTCTGACTGGAAGCGCTAATTCGTCATTCGGCTTTTGTCAGACTAAAGTAACTGTTAAAACTGTTTGAAAAGCTCAGCTATACAACAAGGAGAGATTGAGAATTTCCTTTTAGTTCTCAGTTTATTTGATACTGACAAAAGTTAGTCAGTTTTGTCTGTTCTTCTGTAAAACAAACTAAGATTTATTTTTAGAATTAATATTTTGTTTCTAAGTGGAATTGACAATTTAGTCTGTTTCATTTGTTCTATTTTGAAACTTAAACGCTTTAGCGGCTGCCTTTTGTGTAGTTTGCAATATTTGCCTTTATTTATCTGAAAAAGTCTCATGTTCCTTAAGTACATCTACCCTGTTGAACTTATTATGGGAAATAAATATTTAAAAACAAGCTGCTGATTATTTCACATTTTACTTGTGAGCAACGGCACATTTAAATCTTACAAATATAGTTATTTGGCTTATATCGTGATAGATATCGTTATCGCCTGAAATGAAAAAAACATATCGTGATATGAAAAAATCTCATATCGCCCAGCTCTATGATTAAGCTCTCAACTTGCAATGATTTGGCTTTAAAGAAAAAGATGTTTGGAGCAAAGCCTCATGAGAATATTGAAACACACCCATGGTTTAGCATAAGTATGATGAAGGCTCGATCGCTTTAAAATTACTAGCTTTGTCACCAGGATAGGAAAGCACGTTTAAAATTAGGCGTAGTGTCTTCTCTTATACCAGATTTTCTATCTATACTAGCAGAGCCACATAATGGCTGGTGGCTGTGTCCTTTCGGTTAGTGCAGCTGGCTGAAAGGAGACAAAGAGAAGGGAGACATGAACATTTATATGATGTCCACTAATGAACTAATCTTGTCTGACCATTGACTCTGCCTTCATCATCATCATCTCTCTGAAATTCTCACAAACCATTTTCAGTGTCAGTTTGTTTTACAAACTCACGGTTGGTTTTGGCCTGCTTTGATACACTGATTAACCCATAAAACATCAGAAAATACAAACTGTAATGTTGGCTGTTTGTTGATTTTCTGGTAAGTCAAAGCAGTCAGATTAGGCACCGGATTATGCACAGATTTCCTGTTAGTGTTGTTTGGATTTGTGAGGGTACTGCATTTTTAACCTATATTTTAGTGTTCAGTGAGGTGTTTTGATAAATAATTCAGTTAGAAATGCCTCGTGAAGGCTGTTTGATTTAGAATTGTGTGTTTCGCAGATGAGCCCGAGACTCGCGATGCCTGGTGGGAGGAGATTCGCCAGGAGATCAAATCTCATGCCAGAGCTCTCGGTTGCCATGCGGTTGTAGGGTACAGTGAGAGCACAAGCATCTGGTATGTACTGCGTAAACACACAGAAAAGTGATGCACTTTAATCCCGAGTTTGGTACAAAACACTTGGATCCTTGTGATTTCTCTCTTTGTGTCCTGCTCTCATTGCGCCTTTTTGTTTTTCTCTTTTCATTTCTCCCATTGGCTCAAAACAGCGAGGAGGTGTGTATTCTGTCCGCATCTGGCACAGCAGCCATCTTGAATCCTCGGTACATGCGTGAAGGCTGCCTGGACATCGGCTGCACCGACCACAGGTTGGTTTCTTTTTTTCTTATTGTTCAGCTCAAAGTCTCGGACAGTCTGAATGTCAGTCATCACGTGTTTATGACAATGCACCTTTTTGGTTTTTGTTGTTCTCCAGGTTTGAGGAGCCATCGCCACCGAACTGTGGCTTCTGTCACATCCCGTACGATGAGCTCAACATGCCCTTCCCTGCACAGCTCACCTATTGTTACCACTGTAGACGACAAAAGGTATCAAATACAGTTAATTTCTTTTTAGGTTAAATAAAAGGTTTCTGCTCTTTAAAAATATCAATAACTACTGCCTTTTTTTGTAAGGTTCCTGATGTGCTCTTCACAACAATTGACCTGCCATCAGAAGCAGCTGTTGCAGGAAAGGGCTGCCTTATCCAGGCCAGGTATAACACCTCACAAACCCACAAACCCTTCTTGATATTAGCAGAAAAGGAGTTAAAAGGCTTTAAAAAAATATTACTTAGGGAAAAAAACACACAAATCAAATCTATAAAAGTAAAGAATATTACAAGCATTTCACTCTATAATCTAGCTATAAATTATAACTTTTACAGTAGATATTTCAGATAACATAATTTATAAGACCCAATATTCTTCAGTGGTATCATGTGGACTAAACAATACACCTCAGACGATGCATTTTGACATCAAAGGAAGTTATCAAAGTGAGCAATTTTGACCAATCAAGGTCAATTTTAGACCTCAATTGGGTTCAGTCAAGCAGGTTTTCTATGAGTGAATCAATGCACCTTCAATGCCAGTGCCTCTTATCTGTCAGGCTGTGCCGTCTAAAGAAGAAAGCCCAGGGAGAAGCGAATGCAACGGCCATCTCTAACCTGCTGCCTTTCATGGAATATGAGCTACACACTCAGCTGATGAATAAGCTGAAACTGCGGAGCATGAACGCGCTGTTTGGCCTGCACATACAGATCAGTGTTGGCGAGAACATGCTCCTGGGTCTGGCTGTAGGTTAACCTTTCATGCTAACAAGTGATTATGTCGCTTTTATGTGTGGTGGATCTTAATCGAAGAAAACGTGTGTGTGTTCAGTCTGCTACAGGTGTGTACCTGACAGCTCTGCCTGCTCCAGGGGGTATCCAGATAGCAGGGAAGACTCCAGGAGACTTGAGCAGCGAGCATATATCATCCATTCAGAAAAGGATTAATGACACCATAGCTGTGAACAAAGAGCTCTATCAAATAAATCCTCCGGTGAGACAGTCAACACTTGCTGATACAGTGAACTTATGGAAGCTGATCTTTGTGATAAAGCCTGAAAAGTCTCACCTTTCAGGGCAGGTTTGTGGTAATGTAGGTTTGTTTCCAACTGCAGTAGCTGTGGTGTCATGTATGAAGCCTTTTAGCACAACAGAACTAAAAAAGTTAAAATTTATGATGTTCAGACATGGTAAAAACTTACCCTGATGAATACGCTATAACATCACTGTTTGTGGTCATTTTATACTGCAACAAGTGGGAACAGTTTTCACATTTTTTTCTACTTTGAAAGAAAAAATATCTACGGTCTATGACCAAGAATATTAAAGACTAGTGCATTGTCATCAGGCTTTTACATTGTATGGACAATACTAGTGTTTTCCATTATTTTGGTGATATTTTACAGTGTTAAAAAACATTTTATGAGACATACTATACAGTCCAGACTATAGTTATGTGGACAGTTACCTTTTTATTTTGTTCTCCAAGCTTTGTTGATTGGATACAACATTAAAGGGTCAAGATTTACAAAGATTCAAAGTGCCCGGCCAACTGGAAACTGTTTCCTGGGTGGCTGTGTGTCATGGCTCAGAGCTGACTATCAACACTTAACCTTCAGTTACAAGTAGAAGTTATGTGTCATTAAATGAGAAGAGAGGAATTGAACATGAAAGAGAAAGAACTCCATGTTGGTATTTGTTTTCCAGAAAATCTGAAAATCATGGTGAAGGGAAAAAAAAAAAACTTGCTGAAAAGCAAGCCAGAAATGCTTCACAAGTACATAACTTGTTCTCACCTTTTAAAGGAAGAATTCGTGACCAGATTAATTCATGATTAAAGGATCAGAAGAACAAAGGGGCCAAGTCATATGTGTATATATATCTAGATCAGGGGTGGGCAATCCACGAGGGCCGGTGTCCCTGCAGGTTTTAGATCTCACCTTGGGTCAACACACCTGAATCACATGATTAGTTCATTACCAGGCCTCTGGAGAACTTCAGGACATGTTGAGAAGCTAATTTAGCCATTTAAATCAGCTGTGTTGGTTCGAGGACACATCTAAAACCTGCAGGGACACCGGCCCTCGTGGACTGAGATTGCCCACCCCTGATCTAGATAGCTAGATAGATAGATCTTTTGACTTAAAGCCCCCTCTCTGTTATTGTTTCAGCCCATATGGCTGTGTTTGCTAATGTCATATTGCTAGTTGTTAATTAATTCACTGCTGAAAAAAAGCATAGGGACGAGTGTGCAGGTGTGCACTGTAGGTGAATTCTCTAGATGCATTAAAAATGGTCATCAGGCACATAGCCGAAGCAACCAAAGAGCCTTCCAGGGTGAAGAAGTGAGCTGTCTTTCAATCGCTGTGTTAATCACTTGAGCCAAATCTGTTTGAGACCTATTCAATTTGCTGAAGGTCAGATTAAAGAAAGAGTCCCTAAACGTTGTCTGCCGTGCATAGGAAGCAGTCCTTTCCATACTGATGCACACCTTCTCAAGTGAAATCTAAGACTTGACACTTTAATGTAGTACATGTCATCTTATTTAAATCCTCTGTGCTGAAGCTGAACAACTTCTAACTGTCCATATATGCCTGGGCTGTATATTCTGTTCTTTGTGAATCGTGATAAACTTACCCCTCTTGTCTCTCTCTGATCATTAAAGAAATTATTTGCCCTGGACCCTGAGGTGTTCTGCGGCATAAACATGGTACTGAGCATGCCAACCTTTAGCTGTGAGACGCAGCAAAGCATGACAAGTGTTTCACACTATTAATCTCACACTATTAATTGCAGCTCTTAACTGGGGACTTTTTTTGTGTGTGGGGATAATACATAACCCACACCAGAGTCACCTCTTCAGATGACTCACTGCAAATTCATTTTATAAGTTGTTAACGTACTTTGATTATGTCCATCTCCCCTGACCAATCACACTCTCCCCTGCATATATATTTGTGTGTGTGCGAGTGTGCGTTTTCCCAAATTAACACCAACCATGAGTGTGTGTCAGTAAAGTTGACTGGGTGAGTGAGAGCATGTGGATTGTTACTAACACAGTCATTCTACTAGTTACAGTACAGATGTACAGATGTTAGATACAGATGTGATCTTCTGCGGTGTTCTGGTTTTCTCTCTGACGTCCCGTCTGCTCGGACGCTGCGTCTGTTTTGCTTGCAGGAGCTTGCAGAGGAAGGGGTGGGCTCTCCAATCCCTGAGCCAAGGCATCGATCCAGACTTTTTCGCTCCCACTCGGAAAGCTCAGACGAGCTATCAGAACTGGATCTGTCCCACGGCAAAAAGGATGCCTTCGTCCTGGAGGTGTGTATCTGTACAAATCAAATCAGTACACGCCAGTTGTAAATGCCAGTTTAAATGGTGACAATGTTTGATCACTCCTATAGATTGATGACACCGATGCCGTGGAGGATATCCACTCCCTCCTGATCGATGCACCTCCCCCCACAGGTACATGCTGCACACTCACTCTGGTTCAGTTACAATGGATCGTTATGCACTGCACACAAGTTAATAATTCAGTCCAAGCTCTAGCAGGTGCCATTGTTTCTGTGCTTCATTGCATCTGCTTCAATGTCTTCAGGTTTCTACAGCTGCAACACTGAAAATATGCCTGGGATTTCTAACTGGACTTCAGGAGTACAGGTACGTACTGAACGTAGTTGTAGCAATACTAACCATTATTGCAGAATAATTATTTTAGAAATAAATACAATTAAGTATTAATTTAGATCTGTGTAAATCTGTGTCATCCTTTATGTTGACAGATGTTTACATCAGTGAGGGTTTTGAGGTTGAGCAATGCCAATCTTACTAACCAAGGCTTAAACAAGATCTTTACTGACCTCTGTGAGAACCTGCTGAAGGTAAGAAACCATCATGGAGCAGGTTTCACACTGGCACTGTTTTTTGGGGGGGTTTTTTTCTTAGTTGAACTTGCTATGGTTGTCTGTGTTTAGTTTTGGGTTTTACAAGTCTACAATTCATCATGTTTGTTTCAGAGTTTTTACTTCAAGCTGCGCTCTATGATCCCCTGCTGTCTTTGTCATCTCAACTTCACCGTAGCAGTGCCAGAAGAAGAGCTCATACAGGTGAGACAATTCAGGCTATCACTCATTTGTCAAGCTGCCAGAGCAGTGAATGTAATTGAGAGAAAAAATTTTATCTACTGCTGTTCCTCTGCTCGTCTCCCTGCGCAGGTCACAGTGACAGCCGTTGCCATGACCTATGACAAGGAACAGACTCAGGAGAAGACAGCTGAGAAGCCCGTCAACAAAGGTCAGTCTCTCTGTTAATTTTACTTCAGTTAAAGCTCTGCTCAGATGAAGGAAAGCTTTCACGTCCAGTTTAATACACTCAGTACTCATCAGTCAAGGAAAAAAAAATTCAAGCTGTATCTATGAAGTGAGCCACTACTTGACTCCAAATAATGCAATAACTCAGCTTAGGTAAGTTGATATCAATATTGAGCAAAGCTGAGAATTATTGCATGATTATTAGTGAAGTAGGAAAACAAATATTCTTTTAGGATCTAAGCCAGGATGTCAAACTCATTTTACACGATAGGCCACATACAACCCACTTTGGCTGATTCTGGCCCCTGAGGTCTTATGTTTGACACCCCTGCTCTAAATAGTGTATTGCTTTTTAGAAACATCCCTGCTAGTGCTGTGTGTAAAGTTGAGTGTGGTTTTTGTGTGTATCTTTTTAGGGAGCCTTGAGGCTGAAGAGCAGCTGCAGTTTCCCCTGGAATTGTGTGCAGACTCGTCCTCTTCCAACATTCAGACAGCATCCAAAATCTCAGGTATCTTTAACTGTATTTTTACCTCCCTTACCTCCGTTACCCTGCTTCACTAAACAGGTATCACCCATCTCGTCCACTAACACATCAGATACAGTCTCTTTATTCACCCCAGCTGCAAAGCTCTGCCAAAACCAGCTGCTTATAGTCCGATCAGCAGGTAAATGAACTGTAGTAGACAAGTGAGAGTTTGTTTTGCCGTGAACTTAGATAACAGTCTGTGACGCTGTCTAGAAGAGACTTTGTGTTGGTGACCCCCATTTGCATTAGGCTAACACAGCCATGGGATAATGGGGTGGGGGTGATGGTTAAAGCTAGGCAGCGCCTGCTGTGTTCGCCTTGTGGCAGTAATCGGTTGTTACTGAACTTTTCTCACCTTCCGACAAGGACAAAGTTAGACTGTGATGGTGTGTGTGTGTGTGTGTGTGAGACAGGTGTCGGACAAAGTACCAACATGTCACCCAGAGGTAAGCTACCTTCTTGTCTTTTATTTTCCCAGCCCCTTCTCCCGCTACCGAAACTACTACACTGCCCTGTTTTGACTTTTCATCCTTTAGTCTCGGACAGAGTTATCCTGCACAGCTCCCAACCCTCATCCAGTTTTGTTCTTTTCTGTTCGTTTGTTTTGTGTTCTGTTTTGTCTTTTCGTTTTCTTTTCTTGTTGTTGTTGTTGCTGTTGCGTTTGTGAATGCACGTGTGTGTGTGTGTGTGCGCGTGTGTGTGTGCGTGCGTGCGTGTGTGTTCTCTCCAGCTGCCTCCGTTGATTACGGTTCCTTTGCAGACAGATGCAGCACCTGGCTAGAGCTGCTTAGGCTGAAAGCTCACACCATAAGACGAGGATCAGTTAAGACAAGTAGGAGGACACAGTCTCTAGCACACTCTGGTGATCATACCCACAAATACAGAACACGGTTCACAAGCGGTCACACATACGCGCACACACCCCTCCATGCATGCCACTGGGGGGCGGAGCATTGTAAATCAAGCACCAGCTTTGTTTTTGTTTTTTTGGCTAGAGTGTGAAAGTTGACGCCCCGCCCCTCAGAGGGATCCACAATTTGCAGCTTGCCAAAAACAGTGTGTCACATTAGAAAGGTTTTTGCATTTTGTGTGCAGCATTTTTCTCAAATAGCTTGTTGGTTGCAGCAATTTCATGAGAACCTCCGGAGGGTTCCTTTTATTCCCCTCCCCTGCTTTTGCATCACTGATTCTTCTTATGCTTGGAAGATAGGAGGAGACACTGTATGAATGCTAAAGGATTTCATGTCTGATTTGTTTGGGAACACACTGATAATCACGGTGGGGCGGGGGTCAAAGCTTTTCTGCAAGAGCTCGTGTGACTTTTCAGATCTGTGCATGTTAAGTAAACTACAGTCTAATATGTGGCTCTGAAGGTTCCTGGTTTGATGGATGTAAGCCACATCAGGTAAATTTGCAATAAGATATTGGAGCATCTTTCACACTCTGGCTTGTGTACATGTGCCCAGCCTCAGCCTCACAGCTGTTTCTGTCTGTCTCCATGTCTGAAGCCTTCCTCACAAATGCCAACATATAGAATAAAATCTCTCATGTACTTTGCTGTAAGCACTCTATTCACACTTGTAAACAGCTGTGCCCAGGTCTGTCTCTCTGTCTGCAGACATGTGTAATTGTTTGTTTGCATCAACTGCATGATATGCATGGCAGCGCACACGCGCCAAGTGATTGTCTATTGCATTCTCAATGCTGCATGTAAATCTAACAAACACACACACATGCCTAAGCACATGTAAGTGCACATTTTACTCTTGCTGTGCAAACCCTAACAGCTGAGTTTCTGCATTTTCATTCCACTATGACATTTCTTTCTGCTTCAAGGCTCATGTCTGCTTTTAATCTTTCCACTAGTTTTGAGTTTTTTCTGGTATCTCCATTCCCGTTTTATCTCTTCTTTTTCTTTATATCCCCTCTCCTCTCTTCTTATTTTTCTCTTCACGTCTCCCACTTGCTTCTGCCTACACTCTCTCTGAACCTGCAGTCTCATCTTTGGAGCGCTGCAGTCCGCTTCAAGAGGGACGTTCCCGCTCGCTGCGCTCCAGTCGCTCGTTTGGAGGCAGCTCGGTAACGGTGGTGAAGATGACGCCGCTCTCCTTCCTTCCCGGGACACGCATCATTAAATACCTTGGCATTATCAACATGTTTTTTATCAGAGAGACGACATCATTACGGGAGGTACGAGCGACGTCAGTAAAATATCCAAAGTCCCGCGGTCATTTTGCGCAGTTTTAAACGTAAAGTGTGTTTTTGTTCTGTGCAGGAAGGCGGTGTCAGCGGCTTCCTTCACTCATTCATCGCAGAGGTGTTTGCGATGGTTCGAGCCCATGTAGCGGCCCTCGGCGGCAATGCAGTTGTGTCTTACAGCATGAAAGAATGTGTGTTCATGGAAAATCCGAATAAAAATCAGGTGATATAAACTGCACATTACTAACAGGCGGTTTATCTCAATACTGGCTGTTCAATTGATTAAATTTTGTGTACTTGTTCTTCTCTTAGGCTCAGTGTCTCATAAATGTAAGCGGTGATGCGGTTATCTGCATCAGCGAAACAGACCAGGAGTCCTCAGCATCTACGGCAAATACTGGACAGACCGGTGGCAGTGAAACTGATGGGGCTACATGACAATGACACTGGTCCCCAATTCTGGCTCCAAGAAACACACACTAAGTCAACACACTTTAAGTCTAGCCGTCCAAATCTGACTAACTTATGTTTGCCTTAAAACTCTATAAAAGATCCAAAGGCTTGGACACAGCGAATAAAGAACCATTGCTCAAGCATGCAAAGCAATCTATATTAATATAGGAGTGTGGGATGTTTCTTTTTTGTTTAAAGAGAACATATTTTGCAGGACATATTATGGAATTTCAAAGTATTTAAAAACATTTAATTTAAAACCAGTCACCGACTCCTTACACCTAACCTTCATATTAAAGCCATCCATGCTGGGGTCACTCGCAGCCACGGTATATTGGTCATCCAGTCGGGTATGAGTAAGGCAGCTATGACTGATTTGTCCATCCACGGATCACAGATGTCGCTCAATGACTGAAGTAAAAGGGATACAAGCTAATGATTTTAAAACACAGTCAAATTCTTACTCAGTTATTTTCATCCCATGTGTTGAGCACCAAGTGAACAGATTATGCATCAGGCAAGGCAAGTGTTTAAATTTCAACTGAGTGGTGCTCTTTCTTAAACTATAGAAAAAATAGCCTGAAGTGGAAAATTTTGAAGCTAATTCCAAAGAATCCAGGTGGACATGTGATCCGTTCACTGTTGTCCAATTTTAATGTTTTATGTCTAAACTGGGCTCATGTTGAATTTTTGAGAATCTTGCTAATTAGTTTTAAAGTGTTTCTCAGAGGAAGTCCAAAATTGTTCTGCAAGTGTGGAACGATGGTGTAACAGCTGTATTTCTGGGAGGAAACTCATGTTACATGCATATAGATAACACAAGCCAAAATTACAGGTGTTATATGCACATATTTTTGTAGAGCAATAACTCCCTTTAGAATAGCCATTACCATATATTCAGTATAAAGCTATTTAAAACTATTAGATTATATTGCTTTATCTTAAATTCAAGTGGCATAGCAGGTATGTTTTTTATTCACATGCAACTGGAGTGAGCAGGGAAATGGTGACAGGTGTGATGTCAGATGAATACAAACAAAACTGGTGAGTTGATATAAAGCGGGTCTTTGGGATGTCGTAGCAGGGATCTGTAATAGAATATAAAAAATGAGGTTGTTTTGAAGTATTTAAACCTTGATCTCTGGGTATCGAAGCAACTGACGTCCTCTTGATGCATTTATCTGTGTGTGTCAAATTTCACATACCTTCGCCAAGCTTAATCGCTGTTTCGTGGGCACTCGTGTTTATGTTTAGAGTCTTGCTGCTGGTCTTCTGTCTATTGTGGGGGGTGGGGGGGGGAGCAGCTACAAGTGTCTGTGCCACCTGAAAACAGACTGTAAATGTTCTCCAAAAAAAAAGAGAAAAAAAATCAGATTTCTAGTATTTTTGTAAGTTAAAGAGTCCTACTACTTAATTCAGCTGTGCAATGAGTTTCATGATGTTTTTGTGTCACTGTGTCAGAGGATTAGTGGTACTCTGTTTTGTGTGTGATCAGCTGTTTGTGATTAGTTTCATATGTTTGTGTCTAAAACTTGAATGTAAATACTTGGAAGCTTTGGCTCTTTGACTAGCAGCATGCAGACCCATTTTTTTTTTTTTTATTGCCATGACCCTGTATGCTTGCCTGATAGGTCTTGCACAATAAACCTGAGTCAAAGTGACAGCTATTGGTTTCTTGTTTTTATTGTTATTTGTTTAATTTGATGAGCTATAAAAATAGAACGGGATCTGTAGTTGTCTTTTTAAAGATTATTTCTGCCAATACAAAAACAAAAAAAACCCTCCCCAAACCATAATTTTTTTAAAAAAAATTTCATTAGAATTTCAATAAATAATGTATTTATTTATTTTTTGTAGCCGTAGAAACAACCTTCTGAAGTCGTGACCCTGCGTTTTATTTTATTTTAAACATTTTCAAAGTTTATTCTTCTGTTTGTATCGTTTTGTTTATTTTGCATTCAGCTTCATAGAATAAACGTGAGGTATCCCTCGAAATAAGTGATGAAAAATATCAGCTATATGAAAATATAAAAAATAAATGTATACGACATTGATTTGTTCTTGTAAAATGTATTTTATTAATTATGATCTGATCGTCAGAAACAAGCTAATCCTTAAATCGGGTTATATATCTAAATTCCCGTGTACCTTTAACGCACCACACCGTTCAAGCCACCTGCAGCGGCACCTAGCGACCATTCGGGTGAATTTAGCGTAAGCAGCTCGTTTCTACGTGTCCCCCAGCTACGTGAAATCCCGCTCCCAGCTTCCACAGGAGTAGCAGCGATAGGTGAAGGGGTAAAAAAGCAGAACGGGAGTCGGTCAAACATGGGGGAAGTTGTTCTGCCACGCCGCATGTTCCTCTGGTGCATGGCGGTCATCTACTTGACTGCTTTTGTTTCCCTCTACGTGCAGATACCAGGTGAGCCTCTCAACTCTGCAGCCCAAGAAGCGGCTAGCTGACTTCCCTTAATGTTATGTGTTAGCCTGTTAGCTGGGAACTTGGCGCTTCCTGTGTGTCCGTTCCTCTGCTTTCCACGCCGTTAGACGTGGTGAAGAACCGCCTGGAAGTTTCTTCATCCCGGGCACGGTCAGCCTGCAACTGGGCCAAATTTACAAGCAACCTGTTGTAAAAAAAAAAAGACATACGGTGGCATTTTGAGTCACAGCACACCCGAACTATGTTTTTAATGTAAGGGGTATCTCTGCAGCCCAGTTAAGTTAAAAAAAAAAAAAATTTCCTCCGCCCATATTTGAAAGGAAATGTATTTGGGCTATTTTTTAATTTAGTCGCAATGGTAACATGACTTTCCACTGCAAAGGTTACTACTGTTTATTTTCGTTAATTTTTACGCCATAGTACATACATTTGCAACATTGTTAAACTTGTTAAGAACTGGTGGTTATAATAAAATATTTTCATTCATTTTACTTATAGAACTGCATCACATATGTATGACCAGTGTTGTTATTTTTCGATTCCACCCAGCAGGTCACCAGATTATAATGACTCAGATTATAATCTCCAGCACTGAGAAGTAAAATTCATTAAAAAGAGTAACATAATGAATCCACTGCTCACCACCAGCATAATCAGTACTGTTGCTTTCCGTGTTTGTGTGCAGGTCTGTATGGAAATGAGGGGCTGCTCCCTGCCCGCTGGCAGCTGCGATACAGCGGGAAGCCTCTGGTGGAGCAGCTGCTCTCCTCTCCCACGCTGTTGTGGCTGGGACCTCGGCTTGGCCTGGACACTCACACTGCCATGGAGCTGCTGTGTCTTATCGGTGCGGCACTGAGCCTTGCTGCCACGCTGGTGGAGGCTTTTCGAGACAGTGTGGTGTTCTTCTGCCTCTGGGTCTTGTACCTGTCTATGTATGAGGTGATTTTGCACGGTGGTAATGCGCTCTTCTGTTTTTTCCTGTCACAGTATTTCTCACTAAACTTTTGTCTGTTACAGGTAGGCCAGGTTTTCCTCTACTTCCAGTGGTGAGTGCAATGCAGTTCATTTTTTTCCTGAATACCACACAGCTTCTAAAACAGCAGCTGCTTAAAGGAGATCATTTTATCAGTGTGCTGCAAGGTCTCTGCTGCTGTGCAACACTGTTGTAGATGCAATTTCTTACTAGTCTCTCCTCTTGCTTTGATTGCTTGCTTTTCAGGGACAACCTGCTCCTAGAGACGGGGTTCCTCTGTATCCTTGTTGCTCCCCTGACTTTAATCGGAGGGTCACGAGGGGTCAGAGAGCACGATCGTGTCACCTTCTGGCTTACTCGCTGGCTGCTCTTCAGACTCATGTTTGCATCCGGGGTGGTGAAGCTAACCTCACGTTGTCCCACCTGGTGGGGCCTCACAGGTACGGATGAGTGACTGTATGGATGCCATTTATGCTGTCTTTACACAGTGGTGTCATGTTTTCTTTTCCCATTTCATTCTGTCATTTTCCTCCATCTGATTACTCTCTCCCTCTTTTTGCTGTGTGTTGAGCAGCCCTCACGTATCACTACGAGACTCAGTGTATCCCAACCCCTCTGGCCTGGTTTGCCCACCAGTTGCCGGTGTGCTGGCAGAAGCTGAGCGTGGTGGGAGCCTTCGTTATCGAGATCGCTGTTCCGTTCCTGTTCTTCAGTCCACTGCGGAGGCTCCGACTTGGAGCTTTTTACTTGCAGGTGAAAAGAAATGAATTTTTTCACGTTTTGCTTTAGTTTCACCTGCAGTATTATCAACTTCAATGTTGGCTCTAAAATGAAATCAGTCTGTTTTCTCTCCTCGTGTAGGTGCTGCTTCAAGTCTTCATCATTTTGTCTGGCAACTACAACTTCTTCAACCTGCTGACTGTGACCCTCTGTCTGTCACTTCTGGATGATCGCCATGTCTATTTCTGGTTGCGCAAGGCATACAAGACTGATAACGGGAATGATGGTATGAAACTTCATTGCACAGCTGCAGCCCAGGCGATGTTTCGTAGGCTAAGGCGTAGCTGTTTGTCACGAAGAATGCACATTTTGTTTTATCTCAACTTCCTTCAGACTAAAAGAAATATTGAGGACAAACTTTGCTCACTCTCTCTCTCTCCACTGTATTTAGACTCAAAGCTGTGGTCGTGGCTGTGTTACCTGCTGGAGCTGGTGGTCTGGGCTCTGCTGATTGTTGGAACAATCATCTGCTTTGACCTGCAGCTGGATACAGCTAAGAAAGGCATCTCCTCGCGGACAGGTGAGTGTTTCTTTTTTTTTTCTTTTTATGTGCCTGTAACCAATTTTGCTTCTCTTTTTTCATGTTCCTTAAAATGTCCTTGGCAGCATTTACATACCACCAGTTTAACCTGTTTCTGAAGACCGTCACTATTCCCTGTATCTGGATCGGTGTCCTCTCACTCACCTGGGAGATGGTTACCTCTCTCTTCAGGTAAGATTGACCTATAAATGGTTGTGATGTGTTGCTTGTTGAGCAGTTGCCTTTTAGATGTTGTGCAACTTAACATCTAACTTTTATTTCTAGGTGTGCGTGTGTGTCTGGTTTCTTTAAGAGGTTTTGGGGAACGGTCCAGTGGACGGTGTTCGCAGGGGCTGCAGCTTCAATGTTCGCTGTCAGCCTGGTGAGTTCTGTTGGAAACATGGGAACTGATAAAGCTCATAAGCGATCAGCTGTAAATCGCCTGATTCTCTTTCAGGTGCCGTTTACCTTCATAGAGTACGATTCCAACTCCAGGTTGTGGCCAGGAGTGCGCCAAGCCTATGAGATGGTTGATCGCTATCAGGTAGTCAACTCGTACGGTTTGTTCAGAAGGATGACCGGAGTCGGCGGGCGACCCGAGGTTGTCATTGAGGGAAGCAGTGATGGGGTCACATGGACGGTGAGAACTTAAACAAGATGTAAAATTCTCTAATTTGTAAATTAGGAAAACTGCATATTTCATAACATTAACTTATTTTCATTTAAATCTTTTTTTCTTTATAGGAGATTGAGTTCATGTATAAGCCAGGGAATCTGAGTGCACCTCCTCCTGTGCTGACACCCCATCAGCCCAGGCTGGACTGGCAAATGTGGTTTGCTGCTCTTGGGCCCAATACGCAATCTCCATGGTTCACCAGCCTGATGTACAGACTCCTGCAAGGAAAAAGAGACGGTATGAACACGTAGAGCGGAGAGCTGCATTTTCCTTGTGCAGCTGCTTAATGGGAAGTTCAGTTAATCAAATTAGGGGGAAAAAATCCCATGTTGTTTGTTTATACGGTTTTATTTGAAAGCCACATTTTATGGTATTTTCAAAGGTGGTGCAATCAAAAGAAAAAGTAGCAGGAGGCAAATAAAAATCCACCAGAGATCCATGTTACAAGTTTTCTGTTCTACCTTAGTCTTGACTTAGACTATTCTACAGTGCTCAATTACCTTGGTCAGGAACAAACAGTTCTCTTAAAGTTTGCTTTGTGTTCTGCAGTTGTTGAACTGATCCAGTCGGATGTATCCCAGTATCCATTTCACCAGCAGCCGCCTGCCTATCTGCGAGCTCACCGCTACAGATACTGGTTTACCGAATCAAAGGCTGACAGGTCAGTGCTCTCTGGTTCTCCTCGTGCTTCATTGTGTTTGCATGCATTGAAGAAACTTCACTGGAAACATTTCACGGCTTGATTTATTCCTTTATTTCATTTTCTGGTGTTTAAAAAAAAAAAAAAAAAAAAAAAAAAGTGACTTTAGACATGCATACTAAATTTAATGCAGGTTTACTTATTTTATCCTAAAACTAGACCTCACCGACTCTTTGTTTGCAGCTCTTTCCCAGAGCGCTGGTGGAGGAGGGTCTATGATGAGGAGTTCTATCCCATAGTGCATCTGGGAAACAGTTTCCTAGAGGGCATGCTCAACCAATATGGACTTAAGGTAACTCTCGAAAATGCTTTCCTGTATTCGAAGAGCTTAATGTTCGCTCCTGATTAGATTTAGGCTTCTGGATAGTTGTTCCACAGAACCAGATTTTTGTGTTTGAAGCCCTCCCTGGGACAAAAAAGGCAGACCAGTCAGAAGAGAAAAGAGGACCCACTGTACACCAGTGTGTCATCCTTTTCAGATGAGTTGTAGAGAATATTACAAGTGGTCAAAAGTGTGGGGGAGGGTGAAAATGAGATGCGGCATGCAGTTCTATTTTCCTGCATGAATTAGACTACATGTCCATGACGTATGCCAGTATAGGAAGCAGTCGGTTTCATAATTTCAGTGTGAAAACAAAACTAACATGATTGGTGATGTGATGTAATAAAAACACAAGCCTTAGTTTTCCAGCTCAAAAGATCCAGTGTTAGCACCACCACTGATCCACACTGATTTCTGTTTATAGGACAAGTCTCCTCCGCGCCGTTTGTCCAACACCACTGTTGCCCAAGCGGTGAGGTGGGTGCGCTCTCAGGTCAGAGGTGTCCCTGCGCACACACTTATCTGGACCCTGATTGCCTGCAGTGCCACCTTCTGTCTACTTCAGGGATTGCGACATAAAAGCAAAGATGCAGAGAAGCCTTCAGACGCTCACAAGGCCACAGCGACCGATCGTACTGAAAATGCGGCCGACGGCTCTTCTTCAGACCATCATGAGAAGTCTGATGAACAGCAGGCAGATGAGGAGGCTGACAAAGAAGCAGACAGTGAAGACGAGGTGGAAGAGGAGGGAGAAGAGGAGAACGAAGTTGATGAAGAAGATGAGGATGAAGAAAGGATAGAAAAAAGATGAGGGCCTTGAAAAAGCTACTGGTAATCCATCGTAGACTGTTATCACGTCTGCCTTTATAAAATGTTACCAAGATGACCAAAGAAGATGTTTTCTGTATTTTTGTGTTTCCCGATCAGCCACTCGTTAACAACATGCCTGCCTTGTTTCACCAACACTTCACTGCACCACACTGTATCTCTCTATTTCTGCTTCATCACTTTGCAGAAGTTTTTTAAACATTTTAATGCCTTCCTTGTCAGTTCTGACATATACAGCTGAACACCTGGAGAAACCCAGTTTAAAAAAAACAAACAAATCATGTAGAATGAAACGAGAAACGATGATGTGGGCTCTGGTTTGTCTAGCGTTGACGCTACTGTTCGGCACAGTTTGTCTCCCGCCTGTGCTGTTTGCGTCTTGCTGTATGTACAGAACTAAATCACACAAGCACTTTTCCCCTTTTCTACAAACGTGTGTTTTGGGTTTTGTTTAAGATTTCAAATTAAACACATGGAACACTGTAGTGTTTTGAAATCTTTTTATATATATGTAACAGTACAATAAAAGTGAAATTTTGATTTGTACATGCTTTATTGTATAAAATAGGCATTATTATAATGATTAGAATATACAAAATAAGATTGATTTATCCAGTAAAAACTAAACTATATACAGAAAGACACCAAGTCCAGCTATACATTTAGTCAGAGTGTCACAATATAGAAAATCATTCCACTAACCGATTTCTAACAGTGTTGTCGTTGATTTTTCTTTTTAAGCGTTCCTTTTGGTCCGTTTTACCACTGCAGTACTCCAGGACAGTACTTGTCAATCAGAGACCGGTAGTACACCTTCAGGTTGTTGACGTCAGGCAGATCAGTGGTTTTTGTGTACAGGTCAAATTTGCTGTAGATGAATCAGAGTTAAGTCCTGGGTACAAAACTTGACTGAACACATTTTACATGTGTGTTTAAGATACTCACTTGAACTCTTTGACCCAGGGCAGCATCTTCAAGTCTTTATCGTTGCACAGATGCATGTAATCTCCATGGGAGTGCCAGGGGTAGAAGGAATGGAAGCGAATCATGTATAAGCCCTGGAGGGAGACACAAATTAGAGGTGTCTCCAGTCACTGTATGCATGGAAAAAACAAATGTATTTTTTCCACTATAATCGGGATTTATCCACTAATTCTTCTATTCTACCCCTTTTGTTCTGATGCCTAATCTTTGACCTTTACTCCGGTTGTGTTGGAGTTGCAATCAGTCTTTCCCCACAAATTAATCCAATTAAATGTTTGGTTCTTAAACCTGCTGAAATCTACCCTGGTTCTCAAAGAGCACCAAGCAGAACTGGCACCATGTCAGAGGAAAAGAGGAATTAGTGTTTAAGCTGTTAATTCAGAGCCAAGACTTTCCTGTTGCCTAACACTTTTGTGCCAACTATAAAGCTAATTGCCCCCGATAAAAACAATTTAAGGTAATAATTAACTCACCTCCTCTGGGATGAGGCACTTGTTGAACTTCATAACTCTATAGAGATACTCTGAAGACAAGAACGCAAGGGTGTAGATCACAGTGTAATAGATAAATGCTCTTCTATAGTAGTAGAACTTTTAAAAATAATTTAAGTCATGCGTGGCTGATGATGCTTCTTACCATCGTGGCCCCAGGACATGAGGACATTGTCAAGGCCACAGTTTGGTTCGTAGATCCCAAACTCAGTGCTAAAGGGGGAAAAAACATAACAGGATCAACTCCCTGCACTTTTAATAATTAGACTACAATTTACTGTCAGCAGTCATAATTTTACAAGGAGCATATTTTCAATAGCACAAATAAAAAAAATATTTTTGGTCAGCTGATTAACACCGACTGTGGACTGAACAGATGCAGATGTGTGTTTTTATGTCCACTGAGCAGTTTGCTTTCAAGCACACTTCGTTAACTTTTTTTTCCAATGTTCTCATCTGTAAAATATGTGCAATTATTTTGTGAAATTCGCAGAGTCAACGTCAGAATACCAACTTGTATTTGGGATTATTGTCATCTGGATTTTTCAGGAAGGTGTTGTTTCTGAACACAATGGAGTTTTGAAATTTGCAGCCAACGGGAAAAGTGTCGCCCACTACAGCCCACTACAGGACACAGAGACACAGACAGTTACCTTAGAAACCTATTAAAATTAAACATGAAACAAATGGGATTTATATAGTAATAATAACAATAATGAGCAATAAACTAAATGAACACAACTGTGTTAAAACTTCCGTTTGAGGAAAAGCAGCTCTGAAAACTTTGAACAGATGAATCTGCTGTGCCAGCTTTACCTATCTTGGACCCATCCCTCACCTGCGGTTCATCCCAGAGAGCCATGATCTTTCCGACATCATGGATCAGACCAACCAGCTGGAACCATTCTGAGAGGTACAGTAAGTACAAGATATTTACTCTATAGCATGAGCTTTTCCACAGTCTCGGTGCATTTCTGATTCTCTCTCTGCATTTTACCTTTGTCTGGGTGTTCTTGGCGGATGCCTTCAGCAGTCTGGAAAGCGTGGAAGGAGTTGGGGAAGTCCACATCGGGATCAGACTCATCCACAAGCTGGTCTAGAGACATGATGGCATCCATCATCCCCATCCGGGTGTGGTTACAACCGTTCCATTCAGTGTGCTGCATCAATATTAGACAGTTAAATAACTCCAAGCGGTGTGTGAAAAATGCTCTGGTGAACAGATAGAAGTGATGCTATTCAGCGGTCAAAGGAGCTTGCAAAGAAAAGCGTCTGGACTTCTTTAAGTTGCTTGAAGACGTTTCACCTCTCATCCGAGAAGCTTCTTCAGTTCTAAGGTCAAATGGTGGGGAGTCCCAGATTTAAACCTAGTGGGAGTGTCTCCCCACAGCATGTTGCTGGGTCTGAAATACACTGGGATGTCATGCTTGGAGAAAACTCTCCTGAGTTTTTCTGATACACCGGCTACATAGGGGATGACAATGTTGTTGCGTCTGTCTTTCTTATCCTCCCTCGCTGGTGTCTGATCTTCTTTTCTGTGCCTCTTTGCTGACTTTAAGAACGCCCATTTAGGATAGCTGCACGTTTTGAGTGCTTCCTTTACATGCGTGTGTTCCTTGCACATGCGTGTGAAGGAACACACGCATGTAAAGGTTGCCGGTGTATCAGAAAAACTCAAGAGAGTTTTCTCCAAGCATGACATCCCGGTGCATTTCAGACCCAGCAACACGCTCAGACAGAAACTGGTTCACCCAAAAGACAAAACTCCAAAACACAAACTTAGCAATGTGGTGTATGCTGTACAGTGCAGCGAGGAATGCCCAGACCTCTACATTGGAGAGACCAAACAGCCACTTCACAAGCGCATGGCACAACACAGAAGAGCCACCTCCACAGGACAAGACTCAGCAGTCCATCTGCATCTAAAGGACAAAGGTCACTCTTTCGAGGATGCCAATGTTCACATTTTGGACAGAGAGGACAGATGGTTTGAAAGAAGCCATCTATGTCCACTGTGAGCGACCATCTTTGAACAGAGGCGGGGGTTTACGACACCAACTGTCTGCCATCTATAATCCAGTTTTGAGTTCCCTCCCCTAGACGCCTTAACGACCACGCACATCCTGGGCCATCTGACCTCAGGAATTCTCATGATAAGGTGGGGCCAGGTTTCACAATGAGCTCACCCGAAACCCTGGCTGATTGGGACCCACACCCAGTTCCACACCTTGGCTCAGGCGATTAGAGGATCATCAGGGGGTCCTTTTTTCCCTCTGTGGGGGGATACTCCCACTAGGTTTAAATCTGGGACTCTCCACCATTTGACCTTAGAACTGAAGAAGCTTCTTGGATGAGAGGTGAAACGTCTTCAAGCAACTTAAAGAAGTCCAGACGCTTTTCTTTGCAAGCTCCTTTGACTACGATGACCTGGATGACTGAGAACCTTCACAGACACGATGCTATTCAGCAGTTAACACTAATATTCTGCCGTTTATAATAAAGCAAAAGCACATCATGTTGTCAAATATATGACAATATATTCAATGTATAACTTTGTGAGGAGAATTAGGTTAAGTAAACAATGTTAAGGCCAGAGACTGGTCTGTGATTCAGACCTCTTTCTTTTTTGTTTGCTCAGTCTGAGTCAAGTTTGCTCATCCAGAGGCAAATCCAGAGGTCGCACAAGTTCAGTGTGATTGACTAAAAGCTGCCATTCATGAATCTGTAACTGATCATTTCACACAGTGACAGACCTTATTTTTAATATCCAGGTCTCTTTTTTAAAATGTTCTCTTTGTACCAGGTTTTACTCACTGTTTTTTTTTTTTTCCTTCTAATTTTCTCACCTTTTGGTTTACAAACTCCACTGTTTGATAGGTGTGCATCAGGCTGTACGTGTTGAAGACACGGTCAATTAGGTTTCCGCTCTGAAAACACAGACCAACACCAACAGATTCTCAAAAGCAAAAACTGATTTCCAATGTTTCCGTGTGTTTTTTTATGTGTAATATCGTTACGTATGTTGCTAAATAGACTTCGGTGAACAGGTATTGCAAAGGGGTTATATACAAAATTTAAAAAAATTACCTGTTTCTCAATTATCTTTGTAGCTGTGTTATTGTACTTAATTGTAATCAATCAGCTTCCTTTTGTCCACTTACAATAAACAATAATTTTTTTAACTGCATAAATAAAGGATACATAAAAGTCCCTGCCAAAAAGTGATTGCGGCTTCTACCTTGTTACAGGAATGTTGTTTGTTGGTTAAGAGGACTTGATATAATTCACGAGAGATATATTTGACATATGTTTCACATATTGTAGATCAACAAGTTATTTATAGCAGTTTAAATACAAGCAATCAGTTTTTGGCACAACACCGGCCAATGATTGGTCGCTCAGTGGATCTAACAAACACACTCTAAAGGACTAAGTTCTGCCCCCACACCATTTATATATTACATATACATATGTACATATTAATTAAACTTATATTTACATGCTTTTTTTATCAGTATTTATTATAATTAACTTTGTTTTTATCAATATTTATTCCCATTGTGAGAGTATGAATATTTATACTTTTAATCCCGTTTTTAACACTGGGTTACATAGTTGTTTAGTTAGATCAGACCATCAAATCAATGAGCTTCTCGGAAAATCTGCATTAGACTGTAATGTTTGATTAGTTAAAAATCTGATGACATATGCAGAACTGTGTCAGCCTCTGCTGATAAAAACTCAACTATCTTTCAGTGAGTTGACCCCACTGTGGAAGCTTAAACTCAGTGAATGACTAAATGAACTGAGTGAATGATCTGCTGTTACAGAACTGATCAAATTAGCCAGAAGTCAGACTCTATTGAGTAGAAAATAAGAACCTGAACTCCCCTTGTGGTCAGCCTTGGGTTAGTGTTAGGCACATTTTGATATTTTGCTTAAGTTTTGGCTCACTCTGAAGCTCAGCTTTTTTTTTTTTTTTTAACTTAAAGCCAGTTATGTCTGCCTGTAATTATAACCTCAGTTTTTTCCTTCAACTCATAAATTAATGTGGAATTAAGCTGGTTTGTTTAATTACCTCAAAGTTTCTGTAGTCTTCCTTGTCTTTCGCCTTACTTGTCTCCAAATTTGGCCGATATGCCAGAGACGGGTCCGGACCCTTTGAGCAGTAAAAAGTACATTTTCAGATTTTACAAAGCTATGCAGCAACTCTGCTTTCAAATGAATGGTGTGAATGGGCAAAAATTACACTTACAATGTTAATGATCCTCATGGCTGATAGGTGAAATCACAGTTACTGTTGGGTTGTGATGGGTTGTGATGCGTCGATGCTCTGGTGGTCACTGTCCGCCTGCCCATATATATCCTCCTGGTTCAAACTGTAACCTTTTTGACGTGCATTGGGGGCTAGGTTTACAGCAATGTCCTGTCACACTTTAACCAAATTTTATGTAATGGGGTACGCTGTGTTGCACGTTGGCCTTGTTTGTGTGTTTTTGTATGTCAGAGTGTCTGTCCGTTCCAGGAAGAGCTTTTCAGTGATCAGCAGATTGCATGTTTGGGCTTATGTAGAATGACTCAGTACTTCTTTTCACAGTTAAGTTGTTTTTATTTTTTTTATAATTATCGGGGGAAAAAAGTTTTTACACATATGTAGATCTGTTTTTAATACTATGTATGCATTACATACAGTAGATTTGTCATATTTACATGTCTGCGAACTATATCACAAACTATTTAAATAGCAAAACAATTCTGCTTTCTTGTAATCTATGGGTACTGGTCCTCATGAAGGCAGGCTCTGACTTGGGATTTTTCAGTATCAACGGTCCTGTCTTTCAAGTATCAGCTGGTTCAAACGCAGATTAACAGAGGTAAAGTTGACAAAGATGTCCAAACAAGCGTTACTTCGTGACTTCTATTTTTTTTATTGATTGCTGTCTGTCACATAAACCAAATGCCTGCCTCTTTACCAGGTCACAAGGTGAACATTGTAAAGACTGAACAGACGACAGGAAAACCTTCATATTTTTCCGCTTTGCTGTGATGAGATATTTGGATTTGAATTTTGATTTGCAACCTTTACATTCCCTCGGAGAGGACACGGAGTACAACAGATCTTTACATTTTGTTTTATGTGTTAATAATACTGTACGGCATAAAAAAACATTTTTGGGCATAATTTTTTGGACACAAACAAGATAACTTCTCAGAAAAGCTTAAATATTTCTAGTTCTGATTTGCGTTTAAGGGGTGTATCTGGGGGTGGTAGAGGCTTGGCCCACTCTTAAATCTAATTGGCCACATTAAATGCCTCCCAAAACTGTTGAGAAACAACAGCCTGCATGCGATCAAGCATGGCACATCTGATGTTGCAATGTTGCAAACCGTGGGGTTTATTATACTTGTGTAAAATATGTTTTATATCTAAAGCTATTTGTGGCTGTAGAAGGAGCTGGATCAAGTCTGGTAGCCTCATTAGCCCCTGCCTCTGCTCTTTGTTTATGAACGTGACTTACAATGTGTGTTTTTTCTGAACATTTGAACTCTACCTGCTTTGTTCTGTGCATGTACAGGAAATGAAACGTGAATGTAAGTCACACTCACCTTTTAGGAATGGACAAAAAAGTGTTTCATAGTGAAAGAATAAAGGAGGCAACATGGATATGAAAAGGGTAAAATGATGCTGGTTTGTAACTTTACTTCATTTGTAAAATATTGTCAGTATAATACAGCATGAAATGTTCACAAAAAACTTCACACTGACGCCTCGATTTGCTGTTGACAGGTGAAATAACTATAAAGGTTTTATTTAACATCAGTGTTAGAAGAAAACAGCACAATGGTTTACAAAAGGACACTTGTGTCTTTGAATGGAGTGTATATGAAAACAAAGATTTACTAAAGTGTGATATTTACAGCAAAACTGACCCATTCATTTAAAGTTAAATAACACACCTTTAAAATTCAAGTCATATTGAATGTAAAGGATAATAAAGTGCTTTCATGCATTCCTAATAATAGCCTGTGTGAACTACCAAAACGGGAGTTATAATGAGCTGATGTGCACACAGAGAGAAAAGAATAAAACAAACTATAAAGCTTAAAAAATGATGGTCTAAATTCACTGGCATGCTTAATCTGCGCTGGTGAAAGGCAAAACACTGTAAGGCCTTATAAATGATCAATTAAGGCTCAAACTGATGCAGAGAATATCGAGTGCGGCTGTCCTCCCTCTGGTTTAATAGAGTTGAGACCTGCTACGGTGTCTGTTAAGTGTACAGACAGATTACGGATTAGGGTTAGTGGTTATTTTGGCTGATCATATGCACTGTGGGTTTTTGGGTGAAGGGTTAATTGGGTTTGATTGGGGGTTATTCTCGGGTTCTGTCTGCACTGAAGCAGAGAGGGATAAATGTGCTTTCAAGACACATTGTGGATTAACACTGAGCTCAGGTAAGTTAAGAGGAGGAGGATAACCATTCATCAGCAGACATTAGTCAGGTAGGGATTGGTTGAGAGAGGCTTGTCTGGTTACAAAGATAGTCGTGCTGTAAATGCCAAAACATATAGGACTCTAGTTTTAGCTCGGTATAATGCTGTAGCCCACACTACAGGTAATAATCTTTAAAAAGTGTTATTTTTACAGATTTGACAATCGTATCTGTAGCTTACAATAGCAATGTACTCGTCAGAATAATTGATAGATTCAATCTCAAATTGGTGATAATGAGTTGAAGCAGGAAGTTGTCTTGGGAAAGACTCCTGAGTGACCAAAGCACTCTGACATAAAAAAAAAAAAAGCAGTCTGCTGTTTCCAGTCAAGGGACTCTGACCTTTCCAAATGGCCTCTTAGTCTTTGCTGTTGTCTTTTTCATGATGTTGCCTCATTCAAAGCGTTCAACAGTTTACTCTGTGAGTACCTTGTTCTTATTACTGATGAGAGTTTTAGTCAAAACTATAAAAATAAGACCCAAGCTGTAAAAAACCCCACAACTGCTCTGTTAAGGAATGACAGCAGTAGCGATATTTTTGAGCCTGAACATATAGTTAGTGTAACAGTGGACCTGGGTAATTTGCCAGCAGGTGTTGATGAAGTTGTCTTGAGTGTGGGTGAGTGGGTGTGGCCTTATCCATAGCTGTGAGGACTGCGGGGGTTAATTGGGGAGGAGTCTTCCCTCCCACTCTGTCCAATCAGCTGGTACAGACGGTGGCTGAGGTTCTGAACCTGACAGGTGCCTAGGACACACCCCACCCTCATCAGGTGGGGGTGGCCCCTGCCTCTACCAGCATGGCGACGACCCCGTGACCCGTGCTGCCAGACTGGCACCTCCGGTAGCACGTTGTGGCTTTGGTCGACCAACAGGTCAAAGGGCTTTGGCGGGGGATCTTTGTGTGGGAGCAAGGCCCTCCAGATGATCTGTCCGTCTTCCTCTGTAATTTGGTTGTGAGCAGCGACAGAGAGATCAGACACAGTTGGCACGATGCTGGGGTGAAAGGACTTTGGGAATTTAGAGGTTCTGGGAAAACTCAGCCTGAGAAAAACAGACAGAAAGACAGAAAATATTTCCAGGGAATCACATTCACATACGTCATATAAACGTGACTTTAGGGTAATAATACTACTTTCAGCTGCTGCCTTATTCACAAAGGGTTGTCACAGTGGGTTTGTTGCATGTTTGACTTGGCAGGTTCCCTTATTGATGCAACCCCAAAGGGATATATGTCGCCTCTCAGGATCAAACTAAGGATCTCTGACTCTACTATGGAGCCCCCATGACTTTAGGGTACATTACGTTGGTGCAGATTCATTTCCTGAAGACTTAGTGAATCCTTTAGTATAACTTCAATTAACCTCATCCCCGCCTAACGCAGCAATTTAAAATTGAACAACTGTGTGGATATGAAAGGGTGACTGTGTAAACGCGCAACATTAGCAATACCTGTTCAAATGTGATGATTGGCAGTCATGCATGTCACCTGCTTGAGTTTCACAGTGAAACTGGATAAACGCCTTACAGGATTCACGGTTGCACTGCAGGAATGTCTGCTGTGCTCAGTCTGAGGTCTCATTTTTGAGAAGAGATGATAAAGAAAGACAGAGTGGTGCACAGGTAGTAGTTCTGCCTGTAGCTATCTAACCGTCTATGTGCATTGCTTAAACATTAAAGCACTGCTTTCCCCCATTAATCTTCAAAACACAGTTAAAAGGGTGATAAGTTCATTTTAGTCAATAATTAAAAAAGAATGCAACCAGTCGGTCTAAAATTTCTGCTAGCGACATCTAAAGGCTGCTCTGTTTCCAGCTCCCAACCGGACCAAAGTGGTTTAAACCAACAGAGTCGAGAACCAAGACACTGACATCCGCTCAGTCAAAAAAAAAAAAAGACATGGTTAATCAATAACAGTATGCAAGTCGGCAAATCTCACAACAGTTCCGGGAAGTGACAAAGCACAATGTAGATTGGTGGTGAGGGGCTCCTACACCTCCTCCACTCCCCTTGAGTGGGTTTTAAGTACTTTATTTCTCAGTCTCCTGCTGTCTGCACACGTTTTTTTCCCCTCACATCATCACAATACCTTTTCTATTTAAAAAAGAAAAAAATAATTCCCACTTTCTCCCAGATGCTCAAAAGTTCAAGTGCAAAGAGGGGGTATGTTTTGTCATGTAAGCAACCAGCGATGACATAATACTGCACAGGTAAATTAAAGGTTTGCAATAAAGCAATTGTCTGTTTATTCCAGCCCTTTTATACTGCTGACAGGAGCAAGTGGTTAAGTCAAATGACTGCAAACCCTCATCGTCCCTAATTCTCTTTAATACTTTTATAGTTTTGTCAAACACAACACTGCCTTACGCATGACTTATAATTCTGTACTGCAAAAAATGATATTGTATATTCAGTATGTAAGGAACAAAGAATAAAGGCAGAGGGATGGATGAAGTAAGATAATGTTTGTTTGTTTGTTGTGAAAAGTGGGCCAGATTACCATTTTATCCTGTAACTAATCCTGACTGGTATTCTGATCACTCTTCTGGCTGGACACCTTTAGCTCTCACTGCCAACACACACGAGAACACACATTCATTGTGTGTTATACCATTGACTTTAGGCTAGGTGAACTGAACTGGTTTTAATGGATGGTGAATGAAGCGTGCACACTTAGACACACACACACTGGCATAATGTTGCATGGTGGAGAATTAGTCAAAACACGTGACTGTGACACGTGACTGTCAAACTGAGATGCAGACTTTTGCATGCATGCGGTACACAGCGTAAGAAAACTCTTGGCTTTATTCATCTTTACATGCGTGTGCTGACATCTGTAGTTGCCTGTCTCTTTTTCTTTCTGCACAAAAAAACACACATTTGTGCATTTACTCACACACATACATGGTTGAATGGCCCCCTGTGGTGAGGTTTAAAATCAACTGCCAATGAAGGGAAAGGCACTTGGCACCAAACTGCCTCCCAGTAACAAGAAATCTGGGCCACTGAGCTACTTGCTAGTTTCTAACACATCTAATACAGGTAAGCTAATATACAGCAAAGAACCAATACAGTAAACACATATGCCTATTTTTTATTTTACTTCCAGTAATTTTTAGTGTCTGCATTTTCATTGTGGTGAAAAGGTTTTGCTTATCCACTGTACTACAAGATACGGGGATGGGTGTTCTTCTTCACCTTTCCACCTGTCTCCTTTACATGCACACAAATGTTCTGTCTTGCTTCCTCTGGCTTTCCTCCCTCTTCTCTCCAGAGCATACCTACATCACTCTAGACTCTTTTCCACCAGCTCCATACTCTCACTATGGATCACAATGCCATGTGTGAACATCCTAGTCCACGGAGACTCCTGCCTGACCTCATCTGTCAGCCTCTCCATCACCTTTGCAAAATAGACGGGGCTCAACCCCACCTTGAACTCCCACTGCGCACCTCACCTCTGTCTCGTTGTCCTCATGCATGTCCTGCAACACTCTCACACACTTCTCTGTCACTCCTAAATTCCTCATGCAGTACCACAGTTCCTCTGTTGGCACCCTTCCGCATGCTTTCTATAGACCTACAAGGACACAGTGCAACTCCTCCTGACCTTCTCCGTATTGCTCCTTTTCAGCTGTACTGCTGCTCATTAATCATTACTAGCTTCGGTCAAGCTTCAACAGCTCTTTCTCATATCTTTGTGAGTGGCTCTGTAGTTATTATAGCTCTGAACATCACCCTTGTTCTTGAAATTCAGTACACAACTTTTCCATCTTCTCATTTTTCAAGATTATGTTAAACAATCTGGCAAAAATAAGCAAACTCTCCTGTCTTCTCTCCTAGACTCCAGACCTGTGGAGGTATGGAGATACCTCCACAGGTATGCCATCTGGACAAATCAGCTTTCCATGTTTCATCGTCTTCATAGCACATTCCCTTGCCTCATTCAGACATTTGCATAAATACCACTCTTTCTTTTCTGTTTAGCAGTGGATGGGTCAGAGTGCAGTGAAAAACCATCTTGCATTCTTTAAAGTGCATCCTTAGTCTCCACTGGCTGTAGATTTATAGCTGTGAACATGAATTCACTGCATCCTGAGTTCTTGTAGATGAGAAACTGCCCACCAGAGGTGCATGCGAGCACAAAAATGTCAGACGCAGTTAGATATATGTAACAGAGAGTGAGAGGACCTCATGTGTCCTGCCTTCTTAGGCACCAACCTCACCTTCTTCCTTCAGAAGTGAGAACACACCTCACATCGCCTGCTGTGTGCTACATGTGAGAAGGGATAGCTTTAGACAGCATCTCACCCTGGCTTTGTTACAGCCAGTTACATTAAAAGTACGACTTTATTATGAGTTGACAAGATCTGATGATAGTGATATCCATTTCCCAGTCACAGTTTTCTTTGCCCACCTGGTCTGTTTAATGGCGGTACTAGCTGGAGAACAGAGAGGGATTGCTTATCGTCAATGAAACTTACTGTAAAGTTGTAAAAAAGTTATTTTTTGAGCAGCTGAGATGCTTTAAAATGAAATTTGGTCATAACTCACAGGAAGGAAAACAGAAACGATTGTTGCCTATAATATCTGGCAGCAATTAACACTCCATGATAGCAGTATGTAATAAGCTGAACCCCCTTTTGTGTTTTTCTTTCTATTGCAACCCCCATTCCCTCACCTCTCATGTGTGATTCAGGATGTGAACCTGAATCTGAGAGACCAAAAGGAGCGTCTCCAACATTCTTCCCCAGTTAGAGCTCAGCATGGGGCTGTTCACAGAGAGACTGAACACACATGCAGACACATACGTGTACACAGACACACACACCCTTTTGTCCCTATGGGTTGCCCACAGCTTCACTAACAGCACGACCCCCTCCCTCCTTTTGGCTCTGTCTTTTTTAAATTACAGCAGGATGCTTTCATTTTTCTTTCTCTCCTCTTTTATTTCTTTAGGCTCACTTTGCTGAGAGCCAGCAGCAATATTACGTTACATCCAACAGCACTGAATCACACTGAGACGTTTGAGATGGGGTTCCCCACAACCCCCACCCCCATTAGCCAGAGATGTTTAGTATATAATGCTACACAACTTAATCAAATTGATAATTCTTATTGGTGTTGTTGAGGAAAAACAATCAAATAAACAAGCAGGAATAGTTCTGAAAAAATAAAAATAAAAATAATTGTATGAAATGCATTGCCTTGATGCCTTTTTATCTTACACTGTTATTGCACTAATTTAGCTCTCGAACAATAGATAAGGTGTATTAACACTAATGTGGGATTAAAGCTTTATAAAAGCTGCAAATAAGGGGAGAAATCCCTCTTATATAACTTAGACTCAGGGAGCATAACCCCTCTCCCTCTCTTACGCTTTCTTTCTCACACACACAAAACAGCGTAAGAAGTTTTCTCTGATTAGATCTACCAAGGTAGCAGAAAACAAAGTAACGACCTGTGGGTTTGCATGTGACGGTAATTTTAAACGGCGTGCTGCTGGCCTTGAAGCAGCCACATCATAACATGTTCTTAAGGAACCTACAAGCTGCTGGTGTCTTATTCAGACTGCTTGCTTGCTGCTTGGCCCCTCGGTATGCGCATGTATCCTTGTCCCAAATCCCACTAAATCACCTTCACCTCTGTCTCACCTCCTGCTGCTACTGAGAGGAATTACCTTACTCTGTCACTAGACCCTTTTTCTTCTCTTTTATGTTTTTATTTCTTTCTTTCTTTTCTTCAAATGCTGTGATGTGTAGTCATTGTTTTGCCAAAGTTACCTTTTTACAAAGGCTTTTTATTTCTAAAGAGAGAGTTTAAAGGGTGTTATGTGGTGCAAATTTATTCACAATTACTCACAAAACCTTTTAACATTGCTTTATACTTTATCTTGTATGGGGGGAAAAGAGGAAAAATACAAAATGTGCATCAAAGTAAAGCAGCAAAATTAAAGTTGTTTTCCATTAAGGTTATTAGTTAAGAAGATATTCTGAATTTAACAATTTACTTAAAAACAAATAAATCCCCCTAAAAGTTTCGGGGTTCGGGTACCTGGGTCTGTGAGTTCTCTGCGGAGTCAGTGCTTGGGACTGGATCTCCAAAGGCAAGAGCCCGAGCAGCACGCACAGCCACGCCGGACGGAGGGTGCACATGACAGGGTAGCGGAGGCACACTGTCCGGGAGCAGTAAACCAAAATATTATTGATATTACCGGAAATGTTAAAAAGAATCGATTAGAAAAAAATCCGAGAATATGGTCTGTCTTTTTGTTGTTGTTTTGTTTTTACAAAATTATCTCTAACATGTAAAATGTCGCGTATTCATGAACGACACGGTCAGCATCATCTCTGTTTCCTGCATCTTCGGCACACTGACCTCCGCGGTGTAATCCAATGTGATGCTCACTGGGGCGCAAAGCAGGAGCGAATGGAGTGTTCTGGTTTATAAAGTCCGAAGGAGGAGGAGGAGGAGGGAGGAGGAAGTTTTATTGCGTGTCCTGCTCACCAACCTCACCTCCAATGAACCTCGCAACCTAATTAAACCTCAAGAGCTTCAGTCCTCTCACTAATCCTGGGTATGAAGTGGATCTGCCATATTTGTTTTGTGCTTTATGTAAGGTAACTTATATTTTTGGATTTCATTTCCCATTAAGCAGTGTCCTTGTGGCCAATGAGCCTAGGCTGACCCACTTAGAAATAACTGCTGAACCGATTATTATTAACACAGTGAAGTCGTATTAAACCCCCTGGAATACAAAGAAAATGTTATTTTTAGTAACAGGACTTCACTTATATGACAACCACGGGTTTTCATACAGTAGCCTACTCAATGCATGCCTGGAAAACTAACAAATAACTTCCTATAAAACCTGAAATAAAGTCATTATAAAAAAAAATAATTTTACTTTGAAAAGGTATTGCATTTTATTAGTCTAATGCTTTCTACTTTGCATAAATCTTCTATTTCTTCTTCTACCTGCTGGCATTAGTGGATCATCTGCCTCCATCTCACCTCATCGCTGGTATCCTCCTCCGTCATACCAACCTGCTCCATGTCCTCCTTCAATACATCCATTAACCTTCTCTGAAGTCTTGCTCTTATCCTCCGGCCTGGCAGCTCCATCTTCAACATCCTTTGTCGAAACCAGGTTTCGCTGTCGAAACCTGTCAAAGCTGTCTCACCAGCTATCCCATGTTAGAGTCCCATGTTAGAATGTCCGACTTACCATCATTAAAAAGCATATTTAAAGCTTAACACACATTAATATGAATGTCTATGGACAATTCCCCCCTTAATAACAACTATGAGTAGGGTAATTTTTTAAGAAATTTTTTTTTAAATGACTTTCTTAACTGGATAATTGAACTAGGTACATGTCTGCATTGGCTGATAGCTGTCTTGACAAGGGCAGCTACAGTTTCTGCTAGGCCTCATCCACTACCTCAAGTTGTTAAACTGGATCCTTTTTGTGTTATCTTTAATAGACTGGCTACTGTTATGGCTTGCTGTGTGGTTCGTACTTCGGTTTTGGTGAGTAACTTTTTTGTGTTTGTGTTTTCTGTTTGTTACCACTGATTAGCTGCATTGCACTCATACAGTTTATGAATATAGCTTGCTATGAATCTAGCTAGCATTAGCTAATAAATTAGCAGTCTGTTCTTTTGTTCATATAATATAATATCTGCTTCAAAAACCAACATGGCAGAAGCCAAAAAGCTAACATTATAGCTTCAGGTCAGCACCTACACAGGTATTTTGGAAAACATAGCCTTTTTGCCTCTTGCCCACATATTAGCACCATTTTAGGTCTTTGAAAACGGAGATTTCTGGGGGTTTTGTGGGTTGGGGAAATCACAATGCAACTTTGTTGCTTTTATTTTGAAGGTGACTGCTATTAGACGTGTGTGTGTTCAGTTGATACACATACCCACATAGCAAAATTGGTATGGCCCGGATCAGGCCCACACAATGTGCTTACATATGGCTAACATACCGCAAAGAACGACGGCCCTTTGGTGGCCCAGACCTGGTTTGCCCAAGGTTGCCCACACATGGGCCAGCACAAGGCCAGTTGCATACACACTGGTGGTCCTGTGCTGGCCCATGCGTGGATTACCTCTGGCAAACCTGATCTGGGCCACCAAAGGGCAGTCATTCTTTGCGGTATGTGGGCCATCTGTAGGTGGTGTGCAGCCACGGGCCAGTTGTAGACACACTGCTGGCCCAGAACAATTTCAGCTCTGGCCCCAGATGTCAGCCTAATGTATACTTTAAACAAGCCATGCAATAACAACATGTACCAGATGTTATGGCCCTGGCCATAATCTGCTTTAGTAGTTGTTTTCTTTGTCTGTGCCTTTAAGTCTTTGCAGGTCCCGGATTGGATGAGCTGACGGCTGCCGATTGGTCCGCTGATCATGTGGTCGCATTCAAAATCCATCACCAGCAGTTGTCCCAGGCAGCCACTGACAGCAGCAGCAGACCTGACCCTGGCCTCTAAAACCTGAGCCATTTGTGCCACTTTCTGAGTTCTGTATATAGTGTGTACATTAGTTTTCATTGTAAATAGCACCGGAACAGAAGGGGTGAGCTGCCTTATCGTTTTCCTTGCACTGTTTTCTCCTGTTTATTTCAGTTAGGGAGTTAGGTGTAGCGCTTGTCTTTTGTTTGATGTTTGATTTCACATAGGGTTTTAGATAACACCTCCTCCTGACTTAGCTTGTTTTGTTTGTTATTTTGGCCTTTGTTCACCCCGGAGCTTCATTTTTGCAGTGTAGATAAATAAACCACCATTCACTAAGAAATTGGTTTTCCCTCTGTGTATGGTTTTGGGGACCAGGGCGGGGCAATCTTTTCAAACTTATGTTGCGTTCCTGTACCCCTAGACTGGGGCGTAACACCAGAACATGCAGAAGTAACATGCCAAAACTCTGTTCAGACAGTGAGTGGACTGATTCTTATATAGCACTTTTCTACTCTCCCAGATTACTCAAAGTGCTCAATACAACATGCCACATTCACCCAATCACATACTTTTGCTTAACTGAGGGCTTCCTAACTACTTTCACACTCTTGACATGCAGATTGGAGGAGCCAGGGATCAAACCACTAACCTTCCAATCAGTTTGTGACCTGCTCTACCACCTGAGCTACAGCCTCCCACTGGCAAAGATGAGTAAGCCCTCACTAGGTTTTGGATAAAGTGTACACTCACAAACCTGTCAAACCTGCATTTGAAACATTGGCTACCATAGCAGTAGAGTGGCATTTGGGTCTTCTAACTAAAATAGGAAAATAGGAACATAAATAGTGCCATCATTGCCAGACGTGGCCCACATCTGGTTGACATACACTCTGCCAAAACACCAGTCAGTCAGAAGTGCCAGCTTGATTCCAGATCTGGGCCAGACCTGTTTTCTGTGGGCCTGGGCCACATAAACCAAACCACAATCAAGCCAGATATGGCATGCCATCACGTAGACAGTGCCATCTATGTCAGGCCTGGCCCATATCTGGATGACATACGTCTTATCATGCCAGAAGTCCGCCAGCAGTGCCGGCTTGATACCAGATCCGGGCCAGACCTGCTTGCTATGTGAGTACAGATTGATGCAGAATGTAGCGTTTTGAACAAGAGATGGTGTTAGAGATAAAGCAGTGTGCTTAGTTTGTGGTGAGAAGATTGCTATGTTGAAGGATTACAGTTTGAATTGCCATTATGAGACTAAGCACCTACATAAAAATACAAGAACTTGAATGATGCAGAGCGCAAACTAATATGTGAAGACAGAAGAACTTTTTTTTTACCAAGCATTACACATCCAAGGAAGAAGCAGTCAAGACCAGCTTTGTCTTTTCCCATAAAATTGCACAAATAGCAGTAACAAAGGTAAACTATTCTCCGATGGGAAGTTTATTTGGTGAACTGTTATTATGCCCATGAGAAAAAAAGAAGCATTTGAGAATGTGTCTCTATCCAGGCGAAGCATAACAAGACTGATCAAGGACACTGTGGGAAATCTGCAACTTACGCTGACAAAGTGGACACTTTGAACTGGACGTGATGTCTGTGACACAGCCAAGTTACTCATCTTTATGGATGGGAAAACTAAAGTGTTTGAGATTGCAAGGAACAATATTTGTTCATGGAGGTAACCACACGCTTGGGATGAAATGGGAAAAACTGGCAGATGTGACCCCTTGGGAAAATTAACTGCTCACCTCTGGTATACATACAATAAAAACTTTGTTACTGTAAGCTCTCGGAGGACATTTTATTAGATACACAGGCAAGTAGATGTGGTCAAGATGACCTGCTGAAGTTCAAAATGAGAATCAGAATGCAGAAGAAAGTTGATTTTAAGTGACTTAGAAAGTGGCATTGTTGTTTTGAGTATTCCAGAAAATGCTGATTTATAGAGCATGGTTCAAAAAAGCAAAAAATCTCCAGTGAGCCCAGTTCTCTGGGTGAAGATGCCTCACTGCTGGGAGAGGTCAGAGGAGAATGGCCAGACTGGCTTGAGCTGTAATTCAAACAACCACTCATTTCTACCAAAGTTTGCAGAAAAATATGTCATGTTGAACCTTGAAGCTGACTGCCTGCAGCAGCAGAAGACTACTGGATGCAACTTACTTCTGTCAAATAAGAACAGAAATCTGAGACTATACTTCAAATGCAACCTGATTTCTGCTGCAATATTTGGATTGTAGTATTAGAATATGGCATAATGGTAATGGTACACTTTGGGTCTCTTAGCACCAACTGAAGATGATTTAAACCCCACAGCCTGCCTGTGTATTGCTGCGGATTATGTTTATCCCTTCGTGTCCAGAGGGAACCCATCTTCTGGCTGTTTCCATCAGGATAGCGTGCCATGCCACAAATCTCACATCATCTCAAACTGGTTTCTTGAACATGACAATAAGTTGACTGTACTCAGATGACCTTCAAAGTCACCAGATTGCAATCTAATAGAGCACCTTTGACCTGTGGTCGAATAGGAGAGTCTCAGCCAACAAGTCTGCAGCAACTGTGTGATGCTGTCGTGTTAATATGGACCAAAATCTCAGAGGAATGTTTCCAGAACCTTCTTGAATCTTGTGCCACGAAGAACAAAGGTAGGTCTAAAAGCAAAAGGGGGTCTAAACAGATACTAGCAAGACATACCTAATAAAGTGGTTAGTGAGTGTTTTTATCCCAACATGCCAATTTAAATCACTCTCCCTGCAGTGTAGAGCAGGTTATTGTGACATTTATAAAGTTATCAACAAAAACTGACATTTGTCTTTACAGCCGAATATGGTCCAATCTAAGGAGAAAAAAAAACATTGCCTGAAAAATGACACCTCCACCATCTCCATTAAAGATGTGTTTTGTTGAAGAAACCTGAGTACAACAGCAGTATATGAACTCATATTGCACCCCAGTGCCTGGCTTTATGGCTGCTCATATTTTTGACCTGTAAAGAGATGACATTGTGCAAATTGTACCCACATGTTTCCCACATGGGGGTCAGAACTCTCGCATGGAGTTAATCTGAACAGCTGTGACATGATGCACGAGCCAGTTAAACGCATGCAAACCCAATGTTTTTATGTTCAAATTAACATCATGTAACAAGTTCAGCTAAGACAGATTGGCTACTGTTATGTCATCCCCTGATTATGAAAGTTCAAAAAAGTAAGGAAAACTAGAGAGAATCAGTCTCTGTGTTGGCCAGAGGCTGTCAGATACTGTTCCCTTCAGTTTCCTTGTAAAAGAACAACTCTTCTTTACTGTGAAGGAGGACACAGATGAGCAGCTCAGAGTCTGAACCTGATTAAAAGAATGCTCTGTATGTGGAGGTGGCTTCAGGTCTTAATTAAAGCGCCATGGCTGTGCTTGTCTGTGACTCAGCAGTTTGCAGTATTACCTTGTAAGCTCAGTTTCCAATACGGTGAGCCTTACCTCAGTCCCACATGTGCATTAACACATCTCCTATCTACCCAAAGAACAAACCTTTGTGTGTATGCGTGTGTGAGGGAGTGTGTGCATGTATCCAGACTTATCCTGCCTCCTCTCTGAAGGGTTTCAGTTTCAGTCTTTTGTGTCTGCTGAACACCTCAGGTTGAAATCTGAGTGGAAATCAGCCATCTGGCTGCAGTTATGAGCTGTAATCCAACTCAAATCAATCAGAATTCACATCGCATACACACTTGCAATACAGAACTTCCATTTTCTGTTGAGCTCTCTTTTCACTGTGGAATGATTACCACAAAACTATGGCACACAGTAGGTTCATCACAGTAAAAATCACGGAAGGAACTTCCACCAAGGCTTTTGTGTCTACATTTGCAGGTTTTTATGTGTCTAAATGTCATATATATATCACTACAATCAAACAAGATAAAGATTAAAAAACAAAGACAAAAACCCTTTATTTGGTCTGAAACACGAGTACTAAGGGTGTCTGAAGTATGTAGGCCAAAGGGCCTGTCTCTCCTCCTCAGTTTACGTCCCAAGTAAGTCAGTCGTAAGTATTTTAATGCATCTGCAGCACTCCATATAAGGCTTGCTTATGTGCTGAATAAACGTTTATTTTTAAGGGTGGGTGTGACCACAAGATGTGCTGTAGTAATATGTTGGTAAATGACTCATGAAAGAATAAAGTTACGTTGAAACCGAGCACACCATTGTTTTTCTTGTGACATTACCAATAAGTTTGATGTGTCACATGGCCCTCTTCCTATTGAAAAAACAAAGGTTGTATCCAAGATGGCCAACTTCTAAATGGCCACCATAGTCACCACCCATCTTGAGGAGTTTTCCCCCTCACATATACTAATGTTCCACAAACAGGACTTTAATATTACCAACCATTCCCGTGTTATTACGGTGTATCTATATAAATGGCCAACCCTGTATAATGAAAGAGGCATGTTTTCATTTTAATTTGAAAAGAATTTGCAGTTGAAATGAGAGATCAATCATTTTTTGCAACAGTGTTGTTCAGTAATGAAGTTATGAAATGAATAAATACATTTCTTTTAGGTTAATCATTTTTCAAATTTCTTTGTATTTTTAAGTCTGTCGGTAAAATGTAGGGGTTTTTGCTGCCTCTTTGTGGAGAAATATAGGACTACATGCTTATATTGGGCAAAGGAAAAATGTTTTAAATAAAAATAGCCAAGCAATAATATATCCTGATTATGTCTGTATCTGGGGCATGAGATGCGAGAAAAAGAGATGAAAACAGATTTTCATATGACCTGGAAGCTACAGAATAGAATAGAATACCTTTATTGTCACTATACAGACATACAGAGCATCTCCTACTCGGTGCAAACGTGGTGGGGGGTGCAGAGTTTCTGCAGCACTATATACATATGAACAGTATTTAGAGAAAAAATATATAAAATGTACAAATATACAATCGGGTAAAAATAGAAATATGTAAATAAATAGTGTTAATAAATAGAAGAGGGGGGGCAGTGAGGTGAGAGCTTATTGTTTATGGAAGCATAGCTGACATATATGCCATCAGGGGTAAGCACATCATTTTTAAATTACTAATTATACGTAAGGATAATTAGTAATAGTAGGAGCTTCAGGTGGTGCAGGGGCATCAAACGGGCGCTGGGTTTGTCCAGATGTTGCAGAAAGCATCCCTCATGACAGGGCCATGGTCTGTGTGGTACCAACTAGGTTTTTCAACAGGACAACGCTACAGTACACAATGCCCGCAGGACAAGGGACTTCTTCCAGGACAATAACATCACTCTTTTGGACCATCCTGCATGTTCCCTGTGAACCTTTGGGGATGGATGGATGGCTAGGGAAGTTTACAAAAATGGGCAACAGTTCCAGACAGTAGATGCCCTTCTTGCGGCTCTCTTCACCACTTGGAGAAATGTTCCCACTTACCTCATGGAAACGCTTGCATCAAGCATGCCGCAACAATTTTTTGAAGTGATCAACAATAACGGTGGAGCTACTCATTACTGAGTTAATGTTTAGAACTTTTATGGCTGATCAAAAGTTTAAGACCACATCTTAAAAAAAACTAAGCTCCCCCAAATCAGAAATCAAACAGCTTGATTCAGTTTAAGCTTTGTTTTCAATAAATTGCATGCTTAAAAAAATGTTTTGTCTCACTCCTATTTCTTCTTGTTGCATGTTGAAACTCTACCTGGAACCATGTTAAGATACAAATATGCAAAATATGATTTTTCGCTATTTTTAAACGTAAACTTTTGATCAAGACTGCATATGGCACAGGGCCCGTTAGGCTCATTTAATGCAGTGTGGCTCGAGTGGCCTGACACTTCCCAGAAACAACGCTGTTAACCAAGAAGAATGTACAGTAGAGTTTGTATGTTGAAGAGGCACATTTTCTATTTGTTTTGCAGCACTAAAAAGAAAAAAAGACGACTCTGAAAAGAAACAAAAATATTCATACAATTCAGTGTTTACAGTATGTGATCCCTTAGCTTTGTGGGCCTCAAACGGCGTTCACATCTGAAATGAGAGAACCAGTGCAGCCAGATGTTTTGTCAACACCCTTACATTAAAACAGAAAAACCACCATTTAACTCTCATAAGTCAGTTTAATCATAAATCCAGTATGTAAACAAATATTTACAGATGGTGCAGGGAAAATGTGATACGTGCTGGATTCCTTTACTAGCAGCAGGTGGCGCTGATTATAAACCAAAGACCTGAAAATATGCTAAATAAAACAGCACCAGCACCCACTTCAGGATCAAACACAAAGTCCCTCCCTGTCTTTAACCAATTCTTCCCACTTTTTTGCATTCACTAATTTCTCCAAAATAAAGTATGCATGCTTTTCAGTTCCACTGTACAGATAATGGCTCACAAATATTTATTACAAAGTACTCTAAAATACATGAAGATGCAGATGCAGCATTTTTGCACGGTGCACAAAATACAAAAATGGCACAAACTGGGTTTGTTTGGTTAAGTGACCTTGAAGATCTTGACCTTATCAAAGTAAAATAGTGCACCATTATGTTAAAAAAGCAAAAAAAAACCCAACAACAACAAAACAAAGCATGCAATAGTCATACACTTCAGCCCAATTCTACAGAACAGGAGCATTGTTTCTTTGCATTGCTCTCCTTATAGAGCTTTCTTTAAAAATCTATACTGGGGAATACGTTTAAATTTGGCCCAGAGTGGTGAGAGACAATCAGCTTTAAGAAATAAATAAGCGTGCAATGATGTGATTGTACAATATCTGCGGCTGCCCTTTAAGTTCACCCTTGTCGTCCCAAAGCTGTGATGAGGTCCTGCAGTGGCTCAGTGTCTTCTGGATCCAGCAGCTCATGGTGCCGGCAGAAGAGCGTCAGGTGCATGAAAAGCGTGTTGAGGTGCGGGTGCAGACCCACCTGCTGGGCCTGTGTGTAGTGAGACCAATAAATGTGAGCCATTGTCCTGAACAACAACAGAAACACCTTCTGGACCATAAACACGAAGCCTGTCGGAAATTTTGCACCTGGAGAAACAAGGAAGAGATGACAGTTTAAAACTAAAACTGAAACTGAAACGTGCCGTGCAATTAGGTAACACACGATGTAAATGCACTCTACCTGCTTTTGTAGGGAACACGTCTTCATCAGTCAGTAGGTCCTGAATGTATGACATGGCGTAGTCAAAGTAAAGTGGAGCAGAGCACTTAAGCTTCCTGCCATGGTCATCAGTCCAAACATAAACCCTGAGGACGAAAGCGTACTAAAAGTTTACACAACATGGAAACAACAGAATCCGTACTTGATGTTTTTTAAAGGGTAAATATTGTGATGTCACTCCTGGGCTGATAAAGACTGAGAAGCTGCACTTTACCCCAATGACTGCAACAGATATAGTGTGCAAGGTTACCCATATATAATATGAATATAATATTATATTATACATCAAGAACAGCTTTTGTATCTGCATACGGTGCCACAATTTGCAGTATAATACTGAGTAACTTACGCGTTGCCTGGTCCACAGGCAGTTGGGCATGTGCTGGGAGTGCAGAACTCTGATAGGGCACTGGAGAACAGGTTTATATGCTTGAAAAATGCCACAGCTGGAAAGAAAATAAATAAGCACAGCAACATTATATCTTGCGCACGTTGCTGTTCTCTCTTCTTCTTTGTTTTTGCAGAAAGAAGAAAAGTGTTGGGAGTTAAAGAGCTACAGAGAAATGAGTCCAAACACAAATCTGTTACTACTTACTGTTGCTGGCAAGCCACTCTGCCTTGTCGACGCCAGGCGGCAGAGCTATGAGGGCATACATGTCTGCATGTGTGATCCGCTGACACACATACTGCTGCTGCAGATATGGACGCGCTTCCTGGTTATTGTTATTAATCCCCCTTGAGAAGACAGTTCAGAGTTAATGAAGCCGACACAGAAAGAGAAAGAGTGGGAGACCGAAAAATATCGCTGTGTCTAACGACCAACGGGTCAGTGGATTAATGACTGCTGCTGCACTCAGTAGATATGATGTTTTAAGTTCTTTCATCTATCTTGCTCTGTGTTGGCTGACACACACACATTGAAACATACGAGCACTGCTGTGACTGCAGACCTAAACATCCAATACAGCAGCAGTTAATGTAATGAAGGCAGTCAATTCAGATCCAGCGTAATTACTGTTAATGAAGCAGACTGCTGCAGCGGTCAATGCTGGAAAGCAAATAACTGAGCAAGATTGTGCAGGATAATGTAGAGCCGAGTGCTGAGGCCAACCCTCTTTGGGAAAACATCTCTTTTTCCTACATCGGTTTATATACTGCACCTACTGATAAGCTACAGACAGGGCTTATTAATCAGGAAGGTGTGACAATATAGATAGAGAATACTGGGAATGTATGATGTTTACAGTGTGATGGAGAGTCAAACCTGGCAGCAGAATTTGACTTTATTCAAAGCAGGGATGCAGGATAGTTGCTCCTGATCAGAGCAGGCTAACTCAGACTTTTAGTCAAGACTTTGCAATATTAAAAGTGTAGTGGATCAGGCAGCTGTCACGCTCAGCTTTCTTACACACATGCACACACACACACACACACACACACACACACACACACACACACACACACACACACACACACACACACACACACACACACACACGCAACAGCTGAGGGTTTACTTAGTATGACCTTGCCTGCTGTGATAAGGAAAACACAGTACTCTCCATGGGGTTTCACTCCCCCCTGTATAAATGTGTTAGTGTGTGTGAGAGAGAGTGGCTGCCAGGGATCATTTGTGTAAAGGTTTAAACAGGAGGTCTTTTGTCAAGCGTGAAAGGTCAGAGCAGTCAGAAAGGGAGGAAGAGTGTCAGAAATCAATGTAAACATTAGCTGTGCAAAGGTACAGTAGAGCAAAGCTTTGCCAAGCCATGACAAACTTTCCTAATGTCCACAGGAACATCAGCTGCTCACATCCTGCTCTGTTACAGCTCACTGACATTAACTCAGTCACCTCCTCTCTTGGCTACAGGTTGTCAGCACACAAAAACAAAGAACCCAAAGCTAGTTGTCATGTTGTGTTTTTTGTGTAAACACTCTCCTCTGTGACCCTGCTCTCCTGCACTCGGCCATCTGTCCACTTTTACTTTGTCCATGAGCGGGTTTCTCTTCGCTACAGCGAGCTGGCTGTAAAAGATTCAACCTGGAGCAAAACATTTGCCTAGTAACTCAGATAAAACACATTTTCCCAGTGCCTTTCCTCATATTAGTTTTAACTGCTGCTCATAATGTGTTCCCGCTGTTAGAGGAATCCACCGTCACTGATGGCATCAGGCAAATATGTAACACACACGCACACGCACACACACGCACACGCACACAGTCTTATCTGGAGAACATTCCTGAGTAAACCATGTGCAACCAGCTTTCTAGTCACATTTCTTACACACCATTAACAGATATAAGTATTGTCCTCTTTTTAACATGAGTGTTTGTTCTATCAAAAATACAGAAGTAGTAAAAGATTGACAGGACAAACAAAGAAATGCAATAAAAAATAAAAAAAAACAAGGAGAAAAAGAGATATAACTTACAATTTGTCACTGCTGATGTCAGAGGGCTGAAGGGTCTTCCCGTCTGCTTCTTTAGCCGAGGGGTAACTATGGCACCCCCCCATGGCGTGAAGCTAAGAGCAGAAATGTTGATCGTGCCAGCTCCACTTTTCCATCCCAAACACACACACTTCTACACAGTCTGGGCAACATATGGCCACCACTGCTCCAACACAAACATGTCTCAGCTCACAAACCGATCCAAGGTATCACACCCCCCCTCAAAAATCTCCTCTACATAAAGTTTGTTTTCTCCAAAATATAGCGAAAAAGTAGTCCAAGAGTTGGGAATCGTCTCCCTTAGTCGTCTCCTACTCTTTTTTTGCTCCAGTGATCCAGTGTCAGTGTGTTTATGTCTCCTTTGTCTGAAGTCCCACACCCCACAGGCTCCTCCTCTCCCAGCTCCAAGCAGACAGGCAGGTTTCTCCACAACCCATTAAAAGTACAAAAACACAACTCCGCCTTCTTCCCTTTTCCACCCACTGCAAACAGACTCTCCTTCATGCACTCTGCGCAGAGAGAGCAGGCAGGTGTGGATCAAAACCTAAAAAGGTGTTTGTTTGTTTTTCCCTGGTGCAAAAGTAAGTAAGAAGGGAAGAAGGCAGGGAGAATGGTAGAAAAGAGTCTTACCTCTTAAGACTTAACAGTATCTGTGCTCCAGGATTAGTATGACAAACATCTAAGCTCAGGAAAGAAGCCATACACCCACGGGTAAAACGGTAGCTACATATAGAGAGGACCACAGGCTGAAAAACTGAAATGTAAGTGAAGCGAATGAGCACAAATGAAGGCTCTTCAGGTCCTTCTCAGCTGTTATGTGAACCAACTTTACTTGATGCCTGCAGCACACTGACATCTAACTGACAGGCAGGTTTATGTTTGCAGCAGGGGAGACACTGTGAGGGTGTAGCACTGATTGTATGTGTGGGAGACGGGGACCCAACATAATCCACCTGTTCAACTTCCCTTAAGGTAAACATATTCCAAAGACCATGTCCTGTTGACTCTTTCTCTCTCTGTGTACTGTGTGGTGTGTGTGTGTTTTACAGTAAGCGTCACACAAACAGAGGCGTATTTATCTTTGACATATTTATTAGGTTCATATCTGAATGTACAAGCTAAATTGACAACAGGTAACAGACACATTACTCTAAATGAAAAAAAGAACCCAAAAACAAAGACACCAGCATCAGTCCGCTTTACAAAAAAAGGCATTTAACCACACGGCTGTTTTTCCCACCACTCCCCCACACATCTGCACACACATGCCCTAATATAATAATAAGCTATAATGTGAGAAAAAACTTTGAAATGGTCTCAGTGTAAATAATAAGTAATTGGTAAGTAACAACTTCACACCCATTGTTTCTCAATAAAGTTCGGGGCACACACTGTGCAATACAGCGAATGCCCAAAAAGAGGTGAACGAGGCTAATGTGCAAACTTAATGGCACTTAGAGATGAATGCAACGTACCATTATGCATAATGTGACAACATACCCGTAGCTAAAACACTCAAACTGAAGGGGGCACATAAACACGCATTAAATACACATACACACAAATGGTATAGGCCAGAAGCACTGCTTAGGCTTAGTGACGGGTGGGATGTCATATTCTGACCATGTGAACAACCCTGACAAACGCAGCCCTATTTTTCCTCTTTTAACCCTGACAACGAAGCGGTGCTAGCTCTGTGCAGTTTCACTTCAAACGGCTCAAAGCGGTGAACAGATGAAAGCAGAGGAGGAAGAAAGAGCTGTGATCTAAGACGAATCTTCAAAGTCTTTCTTTGACTTGTGGCATTCTCTTCTCCAGCTAATAACTCCATCACATGATTCACAAAGAAAAAAAAAAAACATGAGCAATGGATCAAACAAAGGCTGCTTCAGATAAATCTACACCTCTAAGACCACTGCAAGAAAAGAGGCTACTTCACAGATATGAAACCCAGTTGTACACTGGTGGGAAGACACACTTTGGCAGAAAGCATTGAAGAAAAAACAACAACAAAAAGATATTCTAAAGTGTCTACGTGATTCACTCGTCAAGTCAAACATTCCCATCGCTCTGAGGGAGGGAATTACGTAGGGGCGCTTAGCGCCACCAAATTAAAAAACCAAAAACCAAAAAGTGCTTCTTGAAAAAGTGCTTTTAAAATAAATACAACAATCTCAGAGAATCGTTCCATAGGTAAATGCAATTTAATTCGACTCCTACCCTGAGAAAGAGAGAGACGAGGAGAAAGATGACGTAAAGGATGACTGTCTGGCACACACAGATTTTAAAGGATAATTCAGTACAACTTGGGTCACGTTTTCTTACGTATTGTGTTGTTTAATGTAATCTGATTATGACCAGACTGGATTAAACCGGTTAACTGTTTATAACAAGCATAGATTTGATGAAGCAGGAAAGATCAGACAGCTAACTTAATGGCGTGCCACCTCAGTGAGCACTGATGGTGTTGCTGCAACTAATGTTGACTTTCATTACCGACTCAAGTTCCCCCCCCCCCCCCCGGAATTCTTGGCCTCTAGCAGTTCTATCGCACCTTTTTCTGCGTCTTGCCATTGCTCCACTTGTGCAAGAATGTGAGTAATGTTACACATTCCTGCAAGTGGCTGCAGACACTACACTGATCGACAGGAAGAACAAGACTGCTACCAAGTAAGCAAGAATGTAAACAATGCTGGATTTGAAATATCTACCAATGAATTAGCATTGCAAAAGGAAATGCACTCCAGACGTTTCTTAGAGAACAATGGGTTTTGGTGAATGACACCTGAGGTCACAATATTTCCTTTGTAAGTAAACTCCACTGGGCACCTCTAATCTGCCAAGTAAATTTAAGTGTTTTGGTCTGACCGGTCTTTTGAAAATCCAAAATGAAGTTAAAGCAGGAAATGGAGCAGCTAAATTAGGCAACATTAATTTACCGATTATAAAAACCTGTGCCTAATGTGCTTCTGTTGATTTATTATTGCTCTAACAAACACATTTGTTCAGATCCAGTTTAAATTAATCACCGTTGTTACAGTGGAAACACATGCGTACACAAACGATATGATCAAAAAGCAGTACATGGACTATTTTATTGTTTATCATAATTTTCCCCCTGAATTTGACTATTTAAATTATGCAAAATGGGTTTAAAATTGATACAGGGTGGAAATAAAGAAAAAAAAAAAAAGACCCAAGTTGTCATTAACAAGAATCATCCTCAAAATAAACAAAATGGAAGACGTACCGTAGACGACCAACTCGTATTCACAGCATGCACACTCCTAAACTGCCATGTAGGAAGCATGTAGCAAAGAAACATGAACTGATGCTGGCCTATTAACCGAAACACAGACATCATTATTGCCTCATTTCGACAGTACGACACACATACGATACACACATCGCAACCTGCAAAACAACCGCCTTGCCGTACACTGGATTTATTCCAAAAATAGATATGATGTTTATATATATATACTGTTTACATTTATATTACGTTTACAGATTACCAAGAAGAGCCACAACCTAATACAGGTTCAAATTTCACAATATTACATTTAAACAGCTCTGAGGGTGGTATGAACTTATACGTGGGCTGCCATTTTTTTCCTTTTTTTTTGCATCTAGATATGGTTGTGTACACTTGTGTGTGTATGGCACTGTGTGTCTGCGTGTGTGTTACACAGGTGTGCTTTCTTTCTATCTGCATACCTCTCCTTTGACCTGAGAAACGTACTCTGTACCTCAGACAGAGCTCAAACACACACGCCGGCACACACGTCTATACACATGGACACAACAGTACACACACGCGTGCACACACGTACCCCTAAACTACTTGAATCTTTCAGGAGGAGGAAGTGACACACGCGAGGCCTCCAAATCCAATGCTCCAAACTAACAAATAGAGAGCACTTGCGCGTCATGTGATCAAAGGAGATAAAAACTTACTTGACTGAGAAATGATCAGATAAGTCGCATATTTGCTATAATGACCTGTCTGCCCGGCACGAAGACTGAAATGTTGTACACAAAATGGCAGCTAGCTAGCGCTTTGCAAGCATCTTGGCGTCTGTAATCTTGGCTGATTATTTGAATGCTTTTTGTTACTAAAGTGTAAACAGTCAAATGCTCTCCTAGAAAACAGAAAAAAATCCACTGGACCATATTTATACCTGGAGAGCAGACAGACCCAAATAATCTGAAATCCCGGTGCTTAATTTAATAAAATGTCAAATTTCAGAATAGGGTGTTTTCTTAACATTAAAAGTGCAGCTGGCACATCAGTAGATCCCGACAGATAAAGGTGTTTACATTTCCAAGTTTAACGGGAAAGAAATTCATCTTGAAAAAGTTCGTATGTAACACAGTTTGCCTTTGGTGTGCCTGGCACAATGAAATGTTTTTTATAAAACACACAATTCTTTTTGAAGCGGTTCATTTATAATGATGTCATGAAGGCGCATTAGAGACATCACTAGTACCCATGTGTTGATTTCTGGTATCCATTATAAATACTGCTCGAGCTCTGCACTAAGGATCTTCCATTCACTTACACGTCTTTTAGACACAAACGAGGGTATTGATGGACTGCTAACAGGAAGCAAAGGTGGCGTGGCTGTGTGTTGAATGATCAGGTATGAAGTGTGTTCCTGCACCACTTCGTTAGGCCGGTCCATTAGCGGGGGACTGCATCTCTCTGTCAGTTAAAAAAAAGAAAGAAAAAAAAAAGAGAGAATTCAGACGAGTTGGTTTCCTTGTGGCTACTGTTGCTATGCATGTCAAACGACACTGGCCCATTCAAGTTTGGAAATCCAGCTTGTTATCATTACCTTAGCACAACACCAAGGCTTTAGATCCAAAACCAACAGGTAATATCATGATGGGTGTGTACATCTTTTATGTACAGTCTATTTGTTCACTAGCCCATATTTTCACCTAAAGGAAGGAGAGATGATCTAATAAAAAATATTTTTTTAAAAACTGACAAGAGAGTAGGAAAATGGACTATAATATGCACTGTGGCTGCAAAGAAAATTCAATTGTAAAGCTGCAGAAAAATCTTAATCTTGTGAATTCATGACCATCACAAATGCACCATTCCTTGGACTCTACAATATGTGCTGCTGTTTGTTTCTAACATGGCAGCTGAACATTATAAACCTTTACAAATATAACCTTACAAACAGTTCTTACATTGTTCCACACATCCTCTTATGGCCTCCCTGTAGTTTTTTTGCGAGATCAAAGTGAAATAAATTTGATTTGTTGAATACGTATTCTTAACTAACCTGTATTCTATTAATTGATTTTCCAGCTGTGCAAAGGGGTCATTACAAAAGATTAGAACCAAGTATAATTTAACTTATGCTTATATATTTTACAAATCTTTAATTAAAAAATTTAAATTAATTTATATATTTTCTGCATCGCATGGTGAATACATGTAATAACTTTGCAACTGGGATTTATTCAGTGCTCAGCAGGTTGCATGTGTACAACATATTCCTTCAGCATGTAATCTATATTGCACTTGTGTCACATGTGACACGTGTCTCTAAAGAATAGATCTTTAAAAAGAAAAATTTGTACCATTTACATACTTCATAAACTTTCATTTGTTCCAACTGTAATTTGGGGTTCAGTAACTTTTACTAAAGAAAGAAAAACTGCTCAACTACAGCAGAGTATCCATCTACAGCCTATGCAATGATGCTGTATGTTGTTGTATGACAGAAACTAAATTATTCAACAAAGAGGCCAAAAATCTCCCATTTCTGGAATTGTAAATCACCACAACAGTCCTGTAAGTGATGTAAAATTGTTTATTTTTGGCTGCCCTGGACGTAGATAAAACATTCATGATTTAATACTCCTTAAAGCTTCTAAGAAATGCAGCCAATTAGATATGACAGGTTACACCTCTGTTCTTGAGGTCAGAAATGTGCGTAGGTTGTGCGGTGACTCGTCAAAGAGCTCTCACATAAAGAGGTGCTTTGACAGGGATGAATCACTGATGCAATGTTTGGTGATCTCATCCCTCTATTCATCTCTATACAAAACACACAAATGCAAACTTACTGTGTAACAGCAGCTGCCTGGTTAGCCGAATCAGCAGTAACTGGGCTGGAACTGTTCTCATGTTGCTTTCCTTTTTCACCTTTGCCACTTTCTTTATCGTTAGCGAGCCCTTCCACTGGCACGTCGCTGAAAAAAACAAAACAAAACAAGAATTACAGCTTTAGCTACGAAAACAAGTGACAGCTGAACTGAGTACTGTAGATGCTCCTTTCTGCTGCTTGCTAAATTGTCTCCATCTGCTCTGATCTGTGGCCTCTGTCCCCGCTGTCCACTGAGTTCAGATTGGACTTTAACTCCAGCATGCTCGTTGGTGCACTGTTAGTAATTTGCTAATGTACTGGTTTGTTAGGATGTTGATAAATTGGATAGGTGGCAACCTTTATTCATAGCATGCTATCCAACAGACCGTTAGTGGTGAGGGTTCTCTGAATGAAAAATCATATCGAGCCCTAATGTTATGATTAAAAATAAAACCAAAATATCACATCATTACAATCAGCACTAATATGCTACTCTTCTCTCATCATTATACTGTATAAAACAAGTAAGGTAACAAATAGTCAACCATCTTTTCTTTCATAAATGCACAGTGAATTTCTGTTATATTTGAGAATCACAGAGAATACAGAGACTCTACAAGTCACCAGGTTGGAGTTAGTGGATTTTCTTTTTTATGAATTAGGCTTGGCCTGAATTATGCCATAAGGAATCATTACTCCTCATCCTGTTAAAGGCAACAAGCAAAACGCATCTTAAATCCTTAACACAACTCCAGGAAGCATTCCACACTTCAGAGCACAGGACCTCAAGCACAACATACCGTCTGACTGCAGGTCTGAATACTCTGGAGTCAAGGGGAGATGAGAAAGGAGGGAACAAACAGGGGGAGGAGGATAATCAGAAAAAAAGCAGAGAAGGGGAAGCAAAATTGTACAGGAGAGCAAAGGGAAAGGAGGGCTTTATCAAAGCCTGGCACACTGGACCAGACAGAACAGGAGCTCCCTATTTGTGTGAGAGAATGTGCACCTGCTGAAGACTGCCCTCTCATTTTTGGCGTCAACGGTGAGCCGGATGGTCTCCTTGCCAGCACCTGTGGTGATGGTCTCTGTGGTGACCGTCTCACTGGATGTGGATTCTGTCTTTCTTTCTTCCTCATCGCTGTCGGAGCTGCTGGAGGAGGAGCTGTCTGATGCCACTAGTGGTGCTTTCCTTGCCACGCAAACACTCCACACACACGCTGTTGAGATTAACAGGAAAGAAACAGTTTGTAAAATTGATGCATGGTTATCTGAAAAGCTTACCTGCCATTAGGGCTGCTCAATTAATCGAATTTTAATCACGATTACGATCTGGGCTTTCAACGATCATTAAAAATGACGGAGCCGATTATTAGCCCCTCCCTCATTTATCCGCGACACCTTAAAGGCCGGTCCGTGAAAATATTGTCGGGCATAAACCGGTCTGTGGCGCAAAAAAGGTTGGAGACCGCTGATTAAGAGGACCCGAGGGAAGCTCGGAAAGCTCGGAAAGCTAAGCAGAAGTTATTTGGAGAGGAGAGTGACTGCTGTTGGTTGAAAAGAGAGGTAAAAAAAAAAAAAAACTTCAGTGGTGTTGCACACTATTTTATATTATTTTTTAAAGTCATTGTTAACCCTTTAAATCCGGTCAGAGCAGCATGCTCCATTTTGTGTAACTATTTTTAAATCCCTGTAGAACCTGAACCACGTAAGCTAGCGCAATAATTTGTTTTGCATATGAAACCGGAGGAGTTGTACTTACATCTGATGCCATCAGCTTGTCCTCGGTCACGGTTTCCTTCCACATAAAGCTTTGCAATAATTGCATAAAAAGCGCTTGCAGGAACAAAAACATAATATTCCAGAAACACGCTTTGCCGATCCGATCAGCTGTTCGTAACACTTCCCACAGTGAAACAGACGTCAGCGCGAACTGTCGCATGTCCGCCATTTCCTGGCCGAAACCGGAAGTGACGTCATTTTCGCGGAAATGTAGTTTTTTTTACTTGTAGGCCTTAAAAACATCTACTGGTCATGTTTGACTTTTCTGAATAGTTTCTGGGATGCTTGCACTGCTGGAAATAGTTTATTTTGATGCACATGCTGTTTTCTTTGCAAATTTGCATCATAGGATTGTTTTTTTTGTTTTTCCTGCAGTATATAAAAATTGGTGTATCTCCAAAATAAAACTATGAAGACACTCAAAATAAATTTCCTGTTGTTGTAAACTATTTTTTGCAACTTTTTTGTATTTAAAGTTTTGAGGGATAAACCTCTTAAATTTCTCCAAGTAGAAATATATGTAAAAAAACAAAACAAAAACGATATAAATTTTTTTGTAGTTTATTGCACTTTTTTGCAATTAATGTAGTTACTATGGACTTAATGCATACATATTATTAAAATATGGGCTATAACAGTTATTTAGCAACTTGAAATGCTCCCACAAATGGCACTACAACATGTAAAAAAATAATATAAGCTCTGGCGGACTTGGTTCTATGGTAGGTCTTAAAGGGTTAAATAAATATCGTCAAATAATCGCGATCTCAATTTCAGTGAAAATAATCGTGATTATCATTTTTGCCATAATCGAGCAGCCCTACCTGCCATAAAGTTAACCAACTGACTGATAGAGATGTTAGAGGCCTTGTCATTTAGATATCCTTCCTGTGGACCATGATATATGGAGTTGAATAGAAATACAGTGGAGACTTTTTACCATTTCTGTCGTTTTTTTATGTTTGAGTGAAGTGTTACAAAATATTCACAGTCAGTCATTCTGAGGCTACTTACGGTTTTGGTTTGGTTTGGGGATGTCTGATCCACTGAGCTCTGAGTCCACAGGTGAGCTGCATCTCGGGCCTGTTTCAGAGCTGCTGGACATAAGTCACACAAATAATAAAACAGAGAGAAAATGCACTGCATCTAATAAACTACACACACCCTTTGTATGTGGAGGTTGTATTTGTTTACCTGTGATACTTGTAAAATCAGATGCAAAATCAATGACTAGGAAAAGGCACTCAGTTTGTTCACAACAGCTAGCAAAGAACACAGTATGGCACTGCATGCGAATGTAGAGTAGAAGCCAAATCGCATAAACGATTTGTGTTCCCCACAACAGCTCAAGCTTTCAATGATTTAAACTAACACAAGTTAACATGTTAATTAGGGCTGTTCGATATAACGATATATATCGGATGACGATATAAAAACGTCTATCGTTTAATTTTACGCTATCATTTGTTTCGTGGTGTCGCAAAATAAACTGTTTAGGGCAATATTTTTTCATCGTTTTGATGGTCACTGTAGTGGCTATATTAATTTCTTAAAGTTCTCTCTTTCTCTTATATTTAATATAACCACACTACAGACAGACAAGCGCCTGTTTTTATGGGTTGTCCTTACCAACAACGACGGTAATGCCATCGCATGTCCGCTTGTTTATTTTCCACATAAACCTTTCACAATAAAGCTCAAGATCCTGTTGAGAATTTTCAAAAGAAACTGAATCACGTGAAAAAGTATGCAGAGTATTGACGGATGAGAAGCAAAAAAAAAAAAAAAAAAAAAAGAGTCGTCAGGTGCTAAAAAATAAACCTTTGACTCAAATGTTAGAACAGGCTTTCCCTGCAGCACGCCGTGCAATAAATACTCACAAAGAAAACGGCGGCCGTTACAACTTATGTCTAAAAATGTATAGCTTCATGCATCGGTTAAAGCACTCGACTCCAGGTACATGACGCCCAGCTGGAGACACTTCACCTACACGAGATTCACAGAATTTACAGAAAATATTAAATTTTTTGTGAGTTATATCATTATCGGGACAATAGATGTTTTATATTGGGATATGAGATTTTGGTCATATTGCACAGCCCTAATGTTAATCTAACAAAAGTTTTAATGTTATTAATCTGTACTGCCCCACTATGCTGTAAACAGTGACCCTGCCACTAATGACAGATGCATCAATGTTGAAAGGCTTATTAGCTATCACCTTTGATAATGAATACCTTGTCTACTTCACCTCTTAAAGAATCCACCAATCCAGATCAAAAATCCAGAGAAAAGTAATAAAGTCTCAAGAAGATATAACATCTGTAAAGCAAAGCTCTGCCTTGGACTTGCTGTTTATAGTGATTGGAATAGCCTACAACAGAATGTGCACTGTATGGAAAAAACCTTGATATGGAAAAGATATGGAGAAGTCCATATCTTTGTTTTTTTTTAAGAGCCGATCTAAATAGTTTCAAATAGAAAAATTATGCACAGTGTTCAGTGTTGGTGAACATATCCTAACAATACTGGTCATGTGACTAAAATGGTTTGTCGTTAGTTTTGAACACAAATGTTCTCCTTTGCACTACCACTTCAAAAAACGTGTCACTGGGCAGGGAGGAAATTTTGTAATGTTTTTAAAAAAGAAAAACTCATGGTTTTTAGACATTTTTGCACCTTTTTTTTTTAGTTTTACTTCGAGTTTCCTCTGAAAAGTACGTCTTTCTATCATAGAAAAAATTATGCCAAATGAGCATTTCCTTTAAATAAAATATTAATCATCACGAGATATATAGTCTTATAATTTTAATTAGATGCTTTTTAGACAATGAACTCTCCTTACATATAATGCACCCAAACTCACCAGCAAAAAGGCTGAAAGTCTGTGAACTTGGCCCATCCCTTCTCCTCGGCCTCTGTTGCAGCTGGCTGAGACACTGGAGCGTCCCAGGCTGAGAAGCCCGCTCCTGCTGCAGGAGCCTTTGAATTCACTTCTCCAAAGTCTGCTACCCATCCAGTGCCTGAAAAAACAAACAAACAAGAGCATACATACATGACATGTGACACTTAAAACCTGCTTTAGACCTAAAATACAACTACGGCAAAACAATTATACACGATTACACGATATATCATATCTCACTCGTTGTTGCCTCGGTCTGGTCCGGACTTGCAAAAGGGTCCAGATCATATTTAGGGTCTTCTCCCTCGTCAGAGTCTGAGTCTGCTGCTCTGCTGGAGCTCTCACAAGTTTCTGTCATGTCACAGGTCTTACTGGTTGCTTGGCTTTGGGAGGACTGTGACCCACCAAACCTTGAAACATATGAAATTTGCACGGAATACAAAACCATCATTTTGAAGCAAAAATAATGATAATAATAAAGATGTTGAGAGCATCTTTATTTAAAGCCATGTAGTTACCTGTTCCGGGACTTGGCTTGTGTTGCATAGTTAATCTCCTTCTCCTCCCAGATGTCCTCCTCCTCATCATCAAAGGGCTGAATCCTCTCTTTGGAACAAGCCTCAAATACAGCTGTGTTAGCCTGCACAAAAAACAAACAAAATAATTAGCTGTCAGGTTTGTTTTCTGAGCTTCAGTGCCTAAAAACAAAAAACAATGTATAGTTAAGAATGAACAAAAGTATTTACAGCCTAAGGAAAGAAATAAAACCCCTTTAAAATCAACTTACACTGTCATGGCCAGCATCAATATTGATATTAATCTCTGCAATCCGATCAAAAGTTGCCCTGCAAAAAGAACCAGGATTCACACCCTCCGCACACACGAGTGAAATAAGAATAAACCATCACTTGAGAAAAATGTCAGCTAATTTACCCAATGCTGTCATCATGATCAGTGAACTCCTCATCATTAAAGCCAAACTGATCCACAAAGTTAGCTGTCATCTGCTGGATCTGGTAGTCTGAAAAGGCCTAAAAACAGATCATAACAAATATAATTACAGCACAAAAGCCCATAAGAGAAGCAAGAAATATTTTAAATATGTGCTTATGTGTGTGTGTACGCATACCTGCTGTATTGTCAGTTCTTTGGGGAAGGGGCTCTCCATATCATCCTCTGAGGAAGGACGAGGGTTGCCAGTGCCAACCTTAACATGGAAAGATCAACACTTGTGCAGTGCTTAAAACTCTGAATGTGTGTGTAATGAAAAACAGGTTCTTAATTCTACAGATGTGCACGAATTAGGATTTACCAGGTCTATGGTGTTCTTTCTGTTGGTCTCAGACAGCGTTTGATCTACAAAGGTTTCCCAGCGCCCTCTGTAGTCCTCTGGCAGCTCTACATGCAAACACACAACAGCAGCATTATGAAAGCCATAAGCCAGTTTGGTGTGATTCGTGGTAGTTACTGCTTTCTTCCACACAGAAATGAGTCCATGTGTCCACAAACACATACACACCTGCAATGAGGCTACTGATCTGGGTGTGAACCGGGCCTTTCTCCAGATTGTGCACCACTGTGTTGGCGATCCTGGTCAGATGCCCCATGTAGCCTCGTCGCATACCACGATCTGACCTGAACAAATAGATATGACACTTGGAGAAACCCAGAGATTACCGCCAATTGCCACAAATTCATGTAAAGATCTCAAAGTTACTTACTGAATTTTATCATTTCCTTCCCAAGCCTCTAGAATCCTTTGGACGAGGTGGCAGTGCTGAAACAACTTGGGAAACAAAAACATTGAGTCAATCAGTTATTTATTTATTCCGAAAGAGATGCCACATTGCCCATTCTTGTAGATCAACCCTTCTACTTCACAAATACAAGCAGAGACACTCACATGAGTCACCATTAGGTTATGAGCAGAGTTTTCAGATCTGTCTGATAGTTCAGAAGTCGGGGTCTCGTTCAACTCCTGTTCTGGTGCTGCATCTGGATGAGGCTTGACTTTTTCCTGGGTAACCAAGCCAGGCTGAAGTCTCATTTCGTGGGCACAGGGCCGGACGATAGCAGCAACACAAAGCTCCACTTGGAGATGCAGAAAGTTGTTCCAGGTGTACTTGAAGAACAGGTCCTGTATTTTTCAAAGGGGTATTTAACACGTAATGTTTTCTCAACATAAATAAATTGTCAAAAGTGCAGCAGATTTTCTCACCAGAAGGAGGTTCAGTGTATTGAGTCTGCAGAGTTCCTGTGCTACGACTGCGTGGCTAGCAGAGCTGGTATAAAGCAGAGAAGCCACTAGTCTGGCTACGTGCAGACGCGTGTTCCCCAGCGGTTCCTCCAGCACACCCAAAGTTGTCAGCATAGGCTCTCGCTACATGGATAAAAGGCAGAGGAATTTGGGGAAACACGATCTAGAGGTTTTTGTTTTGTTATACAGGTCTGACTACTGTACAACAACGGCATGTAAACAGCAGAGACTCAAACATACCTGATAAAGAAAGAGGCTGGTGGAGCAAGCAAAAGAAAGCCTGCGTCATGCAGCATGACTTGAGCTAAAAGAGCTTGCACTTTTATACTGGGCAATTTCATCATTTTTGAAACTGAGCACTAACACCTTGATGAAATACACAGGGGATTCCTGATTTTCCATACAAAATGGAATGTATGTGGACAGACTGAATTTATTGATACCTGATTTCCTAAAAGCCCGTTCTCACCTAGGGAAACGCTCACACAACAATCTTAAATACCCTCAAGCGGCTACATTATCATTCATCATAGAAAGACTTGTTTATGTACCTTGGGTGGCTCCAGAAGTAGCTGGTGGAAGTGTATCAAGTGTGGCTGGATGGCCAACAAAATACTGCTGTTAACAGTGTAGCTTCTCTCAAATCCCTGAGCATCCATTACACCATCCACCCTGCCATAAAGACAGAGGAACAAAAACAGAAAACTCAAAATAGATGTTGGGAAGGCTTAATAAATAGGGATATAAAATAAACTTTAACAAATGTTTAAAAAGAGATTAAAATGCCCAAATTTTAAATGAGAAGGCTTGTCAGAGAGCTTTGTAAAGAGAAACTTAGCTGAAATAGCTTCACACTGTTAGAAATTGTTCGAGGTTTCTCACTTACACAGGCCTCCTGATCTCCAGTAAGGTCAGAAGAACCTGAATCCCGTTGACGATACAGCTCTCAGTTCTCTCTCCTGAGAACATATTCTGCAATAACTGCTCCACGCACTCCTGCCTGTATAAACAAAACGGAGTACGTTAGTATCGCTGCATCCTGTTTAGAGAGCATAAACCTGCGTGCATGTGAGTCTTTCCAACTTACGATTCAAGCACGGTCAGCAGTGGGTCAGGCTGTGAAATCTCTTGGAGCTGGCTGGCCTGGTCTCTGCTCAGACGAATGATATCACACAAAGTCTGCGATGCATTTGACTGCCTCTGTGTTGGGCAAAAATCAAACAAACAACAATCACATCTGGACACTCAGTCTTATGAATGGTTTCGTTGTGAATAAAAGCAATGGCACACTTTTAAAGACCAAAATAAAATATTTGTTAAATTTAAAAATTATGAAATTCTCCACTACCTCTTCATCCCTCTCAGGGTGAATGAGCTCTATGAGTCTCTGGGCCAGTTTTTGTTCATTCAGCCACTGTTGAGAAAAATATTGCTTTACAACTAGACAAAAATAATAATAATTAAAAAAAAAAAAAAAAAAAAAAAAAAATCAGATTTATGTGAAATTCTGAATGTGGGTCTATTTGTCTCGTACAGTAAGTGTCTCCAGTCGTAGAGGCGGTGGCTCCACACAGCTGATAAGGCGTAGGAGCACATCCATCATGGCTGACGTGTCAATATGCTTCAGGACCAAGGAAAGAAATCCATCCTTCTTCTGCAGGAAACTAATCACCTAAACAGTACAGAAAGCAGAGAAAATAATGATTATACAAAACAGGAAACTGAAGAATGGGATAAGGAGCTTGCTGTCAAACAAGTGGTATTATTTCTCAAGACTGACTCGCGCTGCATAAATGTGACACTATTTCCCAAACGATATACTGCTATTTGAGCAATACAACTTGAAATGCAATAAAATCTAACACTGTGGGTGACACCGTAGTACAAAGACAGAAACCATTATACACACACACACACACACACACACACACACACACACACACACACACACAGCAAATGCTTCTATTACGCCATCTTCCCTGTGCAATATTTGTTTAACTTCGTTCGAGCAACTATAACCACATAATTTCAAGTATTCTGATTCAGATTCAGTTCAATTATGATTCAATTCATCATGAGCAACTGTTCGGGTTGTACTCTGTTTCACCCGGTGACAGCTGCTCCAGTGACTGTCCCTTATGGTCATGATATAGGTGAGATAGTTGCCTTACTTAAAGTCTTAAAAAGCTACTCTAAAAAATCTGAAACCCCACATCAGAATCAAATGAGCTTCTATTCACACACACAAATATATACAAAGTTCAGAGCAAATGAAATGTAGAGGTAATAAGCTTTCTTTATGTTTTAGTTGGCTTAATACAAGCAGGAATGTTAGCCTTAAATGGAAGACTATATAAGCTGCAGTCCAGCCATTCATTTTTGAGTTAAGTTGTTTTGGACAATAATGGTTCACTAAAATAATTCCCTTCTGATACGGGACAGTTTTGATTATGTGTTGTTTCATAAACAAGCAATCTTACACTAAAATCATCAACTCGGACACTAAAAGGGTAAAATAAACCATGCATGTTGGCACCTCAAAAGAAACAGAATTTTAAAACAATTTTGGGTGAAAGTACATTTTTTGTGAGTATTTTCCATTAACTTGCCTCAGACTTATTAACTGAAAACAACATCACAAAAATGTAACCGTCATCTTTATTAAGCATGCCCTTTTGATGTAGCGGTGTACGTGTGTGTTACCTGCTCAGTCTTCCGTGTGATGAGGTTCCCAATAGTTTTGCTAAAGAAGGATGCCAGGAGGGGGTTAAGTGGGGATGGCTGCTCCAGGAAGGCATACAGGCTTTCCAGGAGTGGCTCCTCATTACCCAGCTTATCATTGATCACTCCCACATCACTTGTCAGCAGCTCACATGCTATATTTGGATACCTGTTGTAAATGGCATGGACATATATTGCAGTAAAATGATGGAGGAACAAAATTATTGCTATATTTTCCACTTCAAAGAAAAACAAAACAAGATAAAATTATCTGGACAGGACTTTCATTGGTTTGCTGGCAACCGGGCAATTAAATAGTTTTGCTAATTTAGGGGAATCATTTCTGTTCTTTTAGTCGGATTAAAAACATTGTTTAAGCAAATCTGAATCCTCTTAAAATCCAGGCTCATCTACAAAGTGGCTGGTAACAGATATAATGTAGTGCAGCACCAGGAATATATTTTTACCCTGAATATAATAAACTACATTAGAATATTCTACACAACAGCACCTACTTGAAGCGCTTTGTCTCCTCTACACCAGTAGGAGGCTCTGTAGTAATCAGTCGAACCAGCTCCTGCATGCTCTGGTCTTGGCACAAGAGCACAAGAAGCCTGCAAAACCACAACGGTGACATAAGATGCACAACTTATTAATTTAGTAAGCATTACAGCAAAGGTGATTGATTATGCGAAATGTGGTAATAATTTGCAGCTACACCAAAGTAGACATTAAACAGACCTCCTGTTTTGGGCCTTGCACTCCTGCAGCACATCCTCCTCATCCATGAGCTCAGCGAGAGTGACATCCTCCTTGTCCAGTAAAGCCTCCAGATGAGAAGATGTGTGTAAATCAAACTTCCAAAACATGACTGACGTCACCGTAGCATACACTCTGCTGTTGAGCAAAAGAGGATGTGGTGCGGAGATAAGCAACAGGATGGTGTAGAATGCATGCAACAGTTAATTTTTGATTTAGTTTAATTTATTTATGAATGCTTACATTTGGACAAGGAGAAGTATACTCAGTTGGATCTTGCTAAAGAGCCATTTGCCTCACAGACACTGTGCAACCTGTACATCAGAGACAATATTCATTTGAGTATAGCGAAGGTGGAAACACACCCACTTTACTCATTCTAAACACCAGACACACCAACCCAGCAGAGTTGCCTTCAACCCAAAAAAGGGAAGCAGCAAAATGAACAACAAATGTTGGAGAATCATTTACAGTAATATTGCCTCTGCCTTCTTCAGAGCTAGATGAAGGGCTGAACTCAGGCTAAGAGGCTTGGACTCCTCTCTGGAAAGAACAGGAAGCAATGCATCTGTAATTGAGTTACTGCTGCTCATTCGTGTATTAACATTAACCACTTTGCTTAGGGAAGGGACTCACACATGCACTTGCATCAGCAAAGAATGACTGGAGATAAGAAAGATGCACACACTGACCCTTCGGTGACAGAAATGCCTGAGTATGGGAGGTTTCTGGGAGCTAGCAAACTTGAGTCTAGGTGTGGTGGTGATGACAGCTGAATATTGTAAGAGGCAGGAAATGTTGCTTGCTTTGTTAAGGCTTTAAATATTCACCTAAAGCCACCCCACCCCGCAAACTAAACCAAATCAGACCACACTTTGTACGAAGCATCCATCATGAGTCCATTATCTCTTAGATGCAAACACATGTTTACAAACAAACTCTCGTCAACGCGAGAAAACAAGAGGGTAGCGTATCGTTTTACAGCACAAAATATGGCTGGAAATAACTTACACATATCTAGAGACCATTAAAAGTAGTTGCATAACATTGAACGGTGTCGGAGTACGCCACCCTTGTGCACACATCCCTTGAACAAACACGCAGGGGATAAACAGGTGTCTCGGGAATCTGGGTTTACAGATTCGTCATTGCCATCTGTGGATTTTAAAATTTAATACAACAGCATAACCGTGACAGGCCTGCCAAGGCGTCCTAAGAGCAGCTGTAAACGGTTACTCTGAGCTGTTAGCGGATTTTAGTTATAACAGGGTAACAGTCAAGTCAGCGTGGAGCCGTGTTAGATAGCGAATCCGTGCATTTAACTCCACGTTAACTTATCTCCTTTATCACTGTCTCCCTTAACCACTTTCACTTACCGTACCTTGACTGCAGATCGTAAAGCAGCCCGCTAGCAAAGCAAGCAGTGCCACAGTCGAGTTGCTAACAACCCCCCCCCAAAAAAAAAAAAAAAAATTATTATTATTTCTTACTGGAGACAAACCACATTCAGATTAAAGCTAATATAGGTCAGTATTTATCGCCGCTGGTGAGCTAGGTGGTCGGACGACGTGCTCCTGATTCAGACCTAGCTTGAAGTCACCGTCTTCTGATCGCTTGCACAGGCTTTACGCTGGGCTACACATGTTTACCTCCCAAAAAGACATACCACCGTTACCTTTGAGCCATTGTTTAATCTGTGGACATCTGGAAGCTGAACTGCAACTCGGCGACTTTGGTTGTCAGGTCACTCGGAGGCCCATCGCAGCCTATTCAGGGCTGCGCTGTTAGCTTAACGATACTACCCTTTCCACCGGCTGCAATGTCATTTACACAGCCGTGTTACTCAGCGGCTAGCTCTGCTGCTGCTGGGAGGGCTGTGTTGACACGGTGTAAATTATTATTCAGGAGTCCAAAGGACCAAATGGGGAAAAAAAATACATAAAAATAGTCAGGTTTGGAAATCAAAATGGCGACTACCTAAAACCTAAACGTAATCAAAAAGTTCGGCTGTCCATCAACTGTGTAAACATCCAGTAAGTCCATATTTATCTGCTGTCATCAAGCACTGCAGCAACATTTAACATTCACATCCATGCTCTCAAACATTTTTTTTTCTTTATGAAAATAAACACTTTAAGTTTAAAACTGGGGTGAAGAATGCAATAATGCATACATGAGCATTTATTTAATATTGCAGGAAAATTATTTAGTTGTGCACGTAAAGTAAGCGACAAGTGCAGGGACTGTCTTTTCCGGTGTTGTGCCAAAAAGTGATTGTCTGCCAAAAAGTGATTTCCGGTATTTGCCAAAAAGCGATTGCTCATATTTAAAGTGCTATAAGTAACTTGTTGGGCTATAATATGTTAAACATATGTCAAATGCATCCCTTATGGATGACACAAAGTCATCTTGAGCCACAAACAACATTCGTGTAACAAGATACAAGCCGCAATCAGTTTTTGGCAGCGACTTTTATATAACCTTTATTTATGCAGTAAAAAAAATCTCATTAACATTAAAAATGTATTTTGTAAGAGTAAGTTGCCCAACAGGACAGCAGAAATGGCAGCAAATATTACAATAGTTCTGTAAAAATATTTTAAGTGGGGATAAAGGACCGGATTGGTTATAATGTAAGTACAAGTTGTAAAGATACTTAAAAAACAGATAATTTTTTAATTCTTTATGTAACCCCTTTGTATCCCCTGTTCACCGAAGTCTATTTACGAACATACGTAAAGATATCACGCATAAAAAAATACACAGAAACACTGGAAATCAGGTTTTGGCAGACAATCACTTTTTGGCACAACACCGGCTTGATTTTTTTACGAAAACTCACACCTGAACATGTCCCTGTTCTACCTGCACATGAATTCCCACTGTGTAGGGTTACGGGTCTGAATATTCATTAATTATATTTTGTCTTAAGCTGCACCGTGGAGCTGTATCACAGGGTGGAGTCACTTGTTTCAGTATGCTTGTTTCAGTTTAGGTTTTATTGCTGAAAAATGTTTAGTTTTGCTTTAGTTTATTATGAATGAACGAGTTACTCTCATACAAGCTTTCTTTATTCTGCTCTTAAGGCAATTTAAAAGCCACGGTTGAGGAAATATGCTGCACACCAATCTGTCTAGTAACTCAGTTTCTTTTATATTTATCATACCATTGCATGGACTGGTTTATGTGTGCATATAGAATGAGATAAATATACAGAAGAAAGGAGAGGGATAGTCTGCATTGTGTCAAATGCAAGAGTACTTGGTCAGCATGTGTTATGGTTTCCTTCTTGTGTTGTGCAGGTAGTCATTCCTGTGCCAAAGCTCATGTTTTCGGTTCCTTTGTGCAGTATGCTCCATAAGTTCTTTTTGCTCGTGGTTTCTTGTATATATAGTCTGGACTTTCGTTGTTTGTTTACTGGCTTCTTTTTTAAAAGAAGAAGAAGAAAACGTTATCAGGCTTAGAGCCACTTGTAGTTATTAAGATTTAAGTCTAGTAAAAGCAGAAGAAAATGCATGAAAGGATGGAAAATCTTCACACTGACTGATATTTGATCAGTGATCTTGTTAAAATTACATTTATGTTGTGTCAGCCTAACAGCTATTAAGCATAGGCTCAGCTTAAATAAAGACTGCAAGGCTTAGAGCTGTTGAGCGTGGTGGTATTATGGTACACTCAAAGTTCTAAAAGAAAATAACCATAACATATAATAAGTCCGGAAAATGTATCTTCTGGGACATATTTTTAACCAGATTACCAATGTGGAAAGTGTGACTTTCATGCTTTAAACAATGTTTTGTAACAGATTAACACAGTCCCTAATGTATTTTTTTTTTGTAAACACACACAAAATCGGTCATTAATTACACGTATATCATACAAATTAAACGAAAATGTATTTGTTTTGGAATAATAAGTATGTGCCATGTTTCAGCATCTTTTTGTCATGGGGTGTTTGTCTGTGCTGCTTCTGGCAAAAGTCCGGACAGTCCCAGCCGGTAGATCCGCGTATCGTCGCACAGCTGAACCTCCTCCGGAGAAGGTCTCTCTGTAGTTGCCGGTTAGCGTCATGTCGGGCGTTGTGGATACTAAATTGTACGACATCCTCGGAGTTTCGCCGTCTGCGTCTGAAAATGAACTTAAAAAGGTACGTAAATGCTACAGTGAAATGAATGTCTTGGAGTTCAAACAAAATTGAAAAAAGAGGAAGAGAGGTCACCAGAGCAAATGTGGCCTACAAACAAGCTAATGGATGTTTAGCTAGCTTAGCCAGTAAAATGAGCTGGATAACAGCGGGATACATCACCGGACTTTTAAACATAATTTAAGCGACACATTGGCATTAAATGATTGCTTATAAGTGTTTCTAAATACGTGATAAGGATGAAGTTAGTCTCTTTGAAAACAGAGATAACACTGGTAAACACGAGTGTGATAGCTTGCCGGCTACTAATGCTAAATTCCAGCAAATAGTCCCCACCAACTCAGTAACGAAACAACACTCGCTAAACGAGACACTTAGCTTAATAAACTGCCAACCCCAGTGTAATACTTGATCATGCTTATCAGTATTGATGTTAGGCAACGCTATAAACAACGTGTGTGATGGTCACAAGCTAACGTTCATGCCACCATTCGTGCAGCTACATTAGCCAACGTCCAGGCGTTATTCCCTTTAAAATCCATTCAAACATCAAGCAGATGCTAATGGCTCATATTTGACAACTGCTGCGTCCTCTGCAAAACCCGACATAACACAACTTATACAGCTTGTGTATTCATCTTATTTTTGTCTCGTAATAAAGACCTTGTATTTCCGTCTATCGGGATTCAAAATAACGCTGGCAAGTCAAAAGCTGACTATTTGGAAGCAGTGTTGTTGAGTTTCTGACATGTTACATGCAACCATGATCTTGACTATATCCTGTTGTTTTAGACAGCAAGCTAATTGAAGCGTCTTGCTACAGGCACATGAGCTTAGGTCTGTGACCCAGCTTTCTTCACGCTGATATTTTTTTATTTTTTTTTGGTTTATTACAGGCCTACCGCAAATTGGCCAAAGAGTACCACCCTGACAAGAACCCTGAAGCTGGAGACAAGGTATGATGCACCAAAACAGTAGTGTTAGCAACAGCACCAAAGGATGCTCAGTTGATCAACAATTGGGCATGCAGAAATGATGTCGCCTCCATTTATAATGATCACATAGCCCAGTGCTTTGAGGATTACTCCTAGGCACAGATTAGAGTACAAAATGTGACACAGGCTTTCCACTAGAGAAGAATGCTTTTTAAAAATATATTTATTTCTCTATGACTCAAATCTTAAAGCCTCTTTTAAGTCCTTTGTGCTTTGTAAAAGGGAACTGTTGTTGAGGTGCACTGAATTTATTTTCTTCATGCACCAGTTCAACCTGTCTGATTGTGCTTTGTTCATTTTCCAGTTTAAAGAGATAAGTTTTGCATATGAGGTATTGACAAACCCAGAAAAAAAGGAGCTTTATGACCGCTATGGAGAGCAAGGCTTACGGGAGGGAGGAGGAGGAGGACCTGGCATGGAGGATATCTTCTCTCACATTTTTGGTGGAGGACTGTTTGGGTTCATGGGGGGACAAGGAAGAGGACGCAATGGAGGCAGGAGGAGAGGAGATGATATGGTACACCCGCTGAAGTAAGTGTTGTTGTTTGATGGATGCTTCAGTGGATGGTGCATATGTAATGCAGTATGTGTACTTACAAATCGTGTTGTTACAGGGTTTCTCTTGAAGACTTGTACAATGGTAAAACCACAAAACTGCAGCTCAGTAAGAATGTGCTGTGTAGTGCCTGTAATGGGTGAGTTTCCTTTTTGTTAAAATTATATTGATTTGTAGTTTTAAGGCTGTCTGATGAATGATTTGCAGTTGCTCTAAATGGATAATAATGCTGATACTTTACTGTTGGCTTTTAGTCAGGGTGGTAAGGCAGGAGCTGTGCAGAAGTGTGTAGCATGCAGAGGACGGGGCATGAGAATCATGATTAGACAGCTGGCCCCAGGAATGGTTCAGCAGATGCAGTCAGTCTGCACAGATTGCAATGGGGAGGGTAATGTATCCCCACACACCTGCAAACTGACATTAAAAACAAAGTTAATGTACAAACCGCAGCAAAACAGCTCTCTGAGGTCTTCTATTCTGTGTGTGTGGTTGTTGTCCAGGTGAAGTGATAAATGAAAAGGACCGCTGCAGAAAGTGTGAGGGTCATAAAGTCTGTAAGGAGACTAAGGTTCTTGAAGTTCACGTGGACAAAGGCATGAGACATGGACAGAAGATCACATTCACTGGAGAAGCTGACCAAGCACCAGGCATGGAACCAGGAGATATAGTTCTGGTGCTGCAAGAGAAAGAACATGAGGTACCCCAAAACAGACAGCTCCTATTGATTACAAAACTGTTTTTAATAATAGAATAACTTGGATAATGAATAAAGTCTACATTTATCCAAGCGATTTGATGTAATGAACCTAAGCAACAAATATGGGTTTTATATCTCAAATAGGATTTCCGCCGTGATGGCAGCGATCTTCACATGGTTCATCGTATCGGCCTGGTTGAGGCTCTGTGCGGCTTCCAGTTCACAGTCACACACCTCGACGGACGTCAGTTGCTTGTTAAATACCCACCTGGAAAGGTCATTGAGCCAGGTAAACATCTTCCCTTTACTTTAATTTATTTTTTCTGTTATGACATTCTTTCTTTTTTGGTTGGACAGAAGGAAATTTATTGGATGAATACTTATGTTTTACTGCAAGTGTTGGTGCCAGCATTTATTTTTAGGACAGCATAAAAGAGAGAATATAAACATCTAATGTGAACCAAATTGAAAACAAAATTAGATTGTTTTAACAAGTCACCTTGGTGTTGTAGAATTTTCTGGTAATTTCTCAAGGTTGTGCTATATAATTAACTGTCTTGTGAAAAAGCTGTCATTGTTTCAAGTTGTTGAGAATACATATACTTTTTTGGGACATTTCAAACTTAACAATGTAAAATCTAACACTAGTTTTCTAAATAAACATGTAACTATAAAACTGCATTTGAGTTAAAACTGTGGCATTAGCATGTATGATAAGCACAGACACATGTATAATCTAAGTCTTAAAATATCGTTTGCATGACAATTTTGACAACTTGCACCATAGTTTATATTATATTATATTATAAATTCCAGGTTCAGAATAAATATGGAAACCACAGGCTGTATATAAAAGATAGATGTAGCTTCCATGTCAGAAAAGTCGAAATGCTGATGTATAGTATAACTAATTTTGTCTAATGGGCAGCAGGGGGCGACGTCACTTGTTCCCAAAAAGAAGCCTGTTTATATTAGGAAATCAACCAATTAGCGAAGTTGAGCTATGAAATTTGTGATAAAGTTGTTTTGTTTTGGGTTTTCTTTTGGTGTCTCTAGTTTCAAATCTTACTTTTAACCATTCATTATTTTTAAAAAATTTTAAATGTGAAAATATTAGACCCTATCAGTAGGGGTGCAACGATACTCGTATCGATATTGAACTGTTCGATACAGTGCTTTCCGTTTGGTACGCATATGTATCGAACAATGCAAAATTTTTAATTTATTTTATCAACTTTTCTTCTGACGATGCTGTCTGTGTTGACAGCTCAGTGGATCTGCGTTCGACTACTCCGCCTAGGCTGCACTGTCGAGCGCAGATCCACTGAGTGCAGCGCAAGCTAGCAAGACAGAAGCTAAGCTCGTTACAACATGGCAAATTGAACCTCCCCCACCCTCATTCAGATCTGGCCTTTGGAACTATTTTGGTCTTCATGTGAAGTATGACCCTGAAGGCAAGCGCGTCATGGACAAAAGTAAAACAGTATGTCGGATGTGCCACGCAATGCTCAATTACATGGGTGGGAACTACTGCGTTAGCGCAGTTTGCTCATTAACGGAGATTTGCCGTGTTGTGGCGTTAACGTCATTTCAGATTAACCTAATAAAGGTTATCTTAGATTAACGCTGACAGCACTAGTGGGAACAAAATGAATATGACTGCACATTTACGCCGACATCACCATAGTGCAAAGACAAGTGGAAGCAGACAAAAACAACAAGCACACATGCTACAAACTTTACCCGAGTCATTTAGACAGCCGTTAGCACGTGATTCTCCTTATGGGGACCTGATATGTTTAATATGCTGCTGAGAATATAGCCCAGAAGAAGCGTATAGTATAGCTTTTATTTTGGAAAGAGCCATTTCTCTGTAATAAACTCTCTTTTCCAAAGATGAGTGATTTCTCGATCAGATTTATTATTTTATCCCTTTGTTGTTTCAGCAACATTAAATTAAAAAACTGTACGTTTGAGTTCAAATATATATTTATAATTTTAATAAATGACAAATTAAAAAAGCATGAACATTTTTTTGTATCGAAAAAATATCGAACCGTGACACCAAAGTATCGAACCGAACCGTGAATTTTGTGTATCGTTGCACCCCTACCTATCAGATTTGAAAGGACCATAAATCACAGTATGGTTTAGGGCAAGCCTACCTTGTGGTTGACAAGTCCCTAGGGTTTACTGTGTCCCCTGGTTTCACTGTCGGATCAATACCTCACTAACACAGCAACTGTGATAATGCTCAGTGCGAGAGATGATGTCAGTGGATGATATCACTGTGGCTAGATCCATCTTATATTTAGACTCTGTTGGAGAGCACATAGACCTCGCACTCTAGTGTACAATTGTTGTTGAATCTGTGTGCCGTTTCTCCTTTGTGTGTTTGTGGCAGGCTGCATTCGAGTGGTGAAAGGAGAGGGGATGCCTCAGTACAGAAATCCATTTGAGAAGGGAGATCTTTACATTAAGTTTGAGGTCCAGTTCCCTGAAAACAATTGGATTAACCCTGAAAAGCTGAATGTGAGTTGCAATAGAGAAAACAAAAATCACAACTCGCAAAATGTTAGAGTGAATACAATGTCGTGATGGATGTTTGTCTTCTTTCAGGAACTCGAGTGCTTGCTGCCTGCCCGTGCGGAGACTCCCGTTATTGCAGCAGATGCCGAGGAAGTTGACCTAACAGATTTTGACAGAAGTCAAGGTTCAGGAAGCGGAGCCAGGAGAGAGGCCTACAATGATAGTTCTGATGAGGAAGGCGGTCATCATGGCCCAGGAGTGCAGTGCGCACACCAATAGAAAGACTACAGACTTGCACACACATAGAAGCATAAAAACACAAAAGTCCCATTGCTAACACCATTCAAGATTTGCGACTCATACATTTTCCTCCTCTCAAGACTCACATGAAAAAGAGAATATATATATATATATATATATAATTTCTTTTTTGTTTTTTGTTTTTTAGTCTCACACAAAATTCCCCCCCCTTCGTTCAGCTCCATGGTGCCCATAAGACAGTGATCCTGGATGTGTTATGATCATTTTATGTTTATGAGCAGTAGTGCTCTTCAAAGCCAGCAGCAGGAAGGTGGCCCCATTTTCAGAGGTTTATTGAATTAACATGATTTAGATCCCTTTGTTTTCATCCTAAATGTTTAGACTCGTCTTTCCTATAATGAAAGGTAATGTATAAAATTCAATTTTTGTTGACTGTCTTGTAAAAAATATAGTTTAAAATCTTTTACACACAAGCGCATGCTGCCGTTTGCTAAAGAGCTTGCCCGTGTAAAACTAGGGTCCAGACATTACATAAACATCTGGCACCACAGGTGTTTCGATTTCAGTGTGTCACCACTATTAAAGTGCCCTGCTCCCATCAGCGCTAACCTGATTATACGTGTCATATTTTGAAAATGGGATTTGCTGGTTCTGTTCAGTTCCTAGCTGCCACACACACATATTAAAGGCCTGACTAAAGTTACCTGCCTGCCAGGCACATTTGTTTTTTGTTTTGTTTTTTTCTCATATGTAAGCTGTTTTTGTCTATGTAGGTGTGAATGATAAGCCCCTTTTCAGACATTCAGACAGAGATAACATTCATTAATCTTTAAAGTGAGAAAATTATGCTGTGCAGATGTATAGCACTTTAGTTAAGGTTCTTTAATTGAAGACAAGTAAATTTTCGAATGTTTAGTTCTCTCCAATAGTGTAAAAAGGGGCAGGTTCTGTATTTGTACTGCATGGTGCTCCTTGGAGAGCTGTACCCTTCCCCTAACACATCCACCCAGGGACAAACATTTCTCTTCTGGATCAGGAAAAAAGCATCATATACAACTCTTCAAATTATAGTCGTTACTGATTCAAGACACATGCACATTCACAGTCTTGCCATTATTGAAGAGAGACGATCAATGTTCAGACATGAAGCCGACAAGTTCAGTTGATTAATGGAAACAATTGCATGTCTGAAGCGGGGGGTTAGTGTGTTTGAGACCTCTGAACTTGAAGTTTTGTGTTCATTTGAGTGGAGGTCAAACTTGTATACTACTTGTATGTGTGTTATGCAGTGGCTCAGTGTGTGGGAGCTGCTGTGGAATGTTCCGGCTTATTAGGGTGGTAGGTATTCCTGCTTTATATTGGACTGCAGTGCGAGTGGATATTATATAAAGTTAGGGAAGGAGAAAAAATGTTTATTTGCTGAGAATCTTCCCCACATGGACAGTTTTATTCTCACCAGGACTGAGAAGTTCTCCTGGCTTGCAGGAAAACCACTGAGCCTGCACCAAACCCTCTATGTTATACATATCTCCCTATTCTTGTTAGCCAAACCTTTGTCCCTCAACATGTTATAAGAGTCCCACCCCCATATACCTGTAAATAAATACAGTCCTACTCCACAGGTGCATTCAGAGTCAACAGCAGTGTCTTTCTTTAGCCACAACTTTTTTTCTTACATAATGGTAATAAATGTTATGTTCAGATGAAGAGAAGTTAATGGAGCCACTGTAGACCGTTATCACGCACCTCTGTGACTCATTGTGTATTTAATTTAGCCCACGGGATAGTCTGTACACAAGGGTCATTGGTAAATTACATTATTGTTGATGCTTATGGTTGTCGAGATTATGATTAAACTGTACAATAAATGACTGCAAGTTCATTGAGCTGTTCTGTTTTCATATGTACAACCTGTACTGGTTTCTGAGCATTCTGTATAAGTTTTGTTACAACCCCGAACAAAAGGAAATACTGCTGATAGAAAATCTGCACCATTAAACCTAAACACATTAGACAATTGGTGCCTCAATATATTCAAAATAAGAAAAGCGTACATTTGTTGGTATTTTTGTGACTGTGTTGTGACTCAGTCTTCTGCATCCTCCGTGTCTCTGCTCTGGAGGGCAACTGGACCCAGGAGTTCTTTAAACCCTGTGGTATTTCTAAAGGATTAAAAAATAGTGTTGAAATAAATGCGGTCAATATTAATTTGGTGTTGACTGGCAGATTCAAGAGGGTGTCATTTACCTATCTCTTTTAGACTGCATGACATAAGAGCGCTCTCTTCTGAGTTGCTCCAGACGCTCTTTCACAACAGTCTTCTGCTTGTTCTTATCTTCCTAAAAAGTAGACAATATGATGATAAGATAGCATGCTAATTCATTGTTTTTGAGGGTTTTTTTAAGTATACAGTTCCTCAATATGTAGTTACCAGTGGTAGATCTTGAGTAAGGTGCTTTATCCTGTCTGTGTGTTTCAGGCCAAGCAGGTCTTCCTCTGCCTTTCTGTTCTGGATGATTGACAGGCGCTCCTGAACCTGAAAGACATGCTAACAATGTAACATCAATTCTGCTTTCATTTCTGAGTCATGAGCATGCAGTGTCCCTCTCTACACCTTGTCTCACCCTGAGCAGTTGCCTCTCTCTGTCTCTCTGTTGCCTTTGTTCAACTTTTCTTTGCATGTCCACTAGGTTGCGCATTGTCCTCTCTCTCTCCATTGCAGACACCGGTTCGCTCACTCGTTCTCTCTCCATCAGAGAAGCTTCCTTCTTTGCCTTACACTCTGACAGGCTATAGTCTACCTGGAACATGGTGGGAAAATAGCTGGTTGTATGTTTTAAATGAGAACCGATCTAACCAGAATATGTCAAGAGTACTCTTACTGTTTCTTCTGGACAGTATTTCTGCTCCTTATAGCAATCAAGTTCAGGGTCTGTCATGTCCCACTGCTTGGACTCTGTTTCCACCTCAGTCACAACCCTGTCAGCATTAGTTATGTCCTTGCATGTCCCATAGCAGAAGTCGTCTGCATGTGGGTTAGCTTCAGAGGAATCAGCCATAGGGTGTGGCTGTGCGGCTTCCTTGCTCTCTGCCACCAAAGCATGTGTTTGTAAGCCACATTCAAATACAGCTTCTCCTTCATTTGGTTGATCGGCTGTTTGTCTGTTACTGAAGGCCAGCTAATAAGAATTCAGAAAGTGAACACATGAGTTCAGTGACAGTCACAGTGAATTACGTTCTGCTACACTCTTATGAAGTACCTCTTCTACTGTGCTGCACTGCTGGTTTGCAGACTGTGTGTCACAGTGATCTGGAGTACCAGACTTCAACCCAGTAGGTTTCAGCTCTTCTCCACCTCTCTCTTGATCTGACACATCACATTGTGTAGGCCGTGCTTGCGTCTTCAGACTTCTTGCACCATCCTGAATCTGTCCTGTACACCCATCTGCAGGCTCTGCTGCGCTGTCTATGTCATCCTCTGGTGGTTTGCTCCAGGCGAGGGTGATTAAAGAGCCCTGTTTCTCACAGCTCTGGGGGCTCTTTAATTCACTGCCCTCTGCTTCCTCTTTGGCTCCTCCATCTGCAGCAAGACCCTCACGAGCATCTGACACACACAGGATCTCCAAGTAGGGCAGGTCCTCCATGACTGCTCCACAACCTGTTGGAGTTCAAAGCATATTATTCCCACAGTTTTAGGAAAATGTTATTTTATTAGGATAATTAGTTATTAAATGTTTTTAATACCTGAACAGAAATCGTGTTTGTAAGTCCCATCCGCATTTTGGACTTCATTCACTACACCGTTGCTGCTTTTGCTTGAATCAACCGTCTCAGCTTCAGCTGATCCCCCACTCATGTTTTGGACTTCTGCCTGTCCAGTGTAAGAGGACTGAACTATGATTTGCTTGCTGCTGCTGGTTTCAGTAAAGTTTGGATAAGGATTTAACATAGAGCCTGAACTAAGGGGAGCATCTGAGATCAGGAGGTGGAGCAGGTTGCTAAAGCACTGAGCTTGAAATTCAGATTTATATTTATCCTGCAAAGCCTGGAGAAGCTGTGCATTCTAAACAAAGAGACAAGATGCACCACTATTAACATTACAGCCTTTTGTAGGTTTTCTTGCTTTGACTTGTATGTTGTGATTGCCTCGACTCACCCCATCCATCATCGCTTGCAGTAAAGCAGAAGCTTGGACTTCCTGAAGTTCTGTTAGATGGGTTAGAAGAAGCAGGGCACAGTCTTCCAGGAGAAGTTGGGACCATTCTCTGTAGGCCTGCACTTTGAGCTGGGCCATCGGTTGTGGTTCAGGGTTAGTTTGCTGTAGAGGGCTCTGAGTACCACTGTGTGCCTGCAACCAAGCATGAATTTGATGCAGCCTTTTAATACAGCCATTCCTCAAAGGAACTTGATGATGATTGTCTGTCGAGGAAACAGGAAAGAAGATAATGAAGTGGAGAAATGATGGAAATCAAAAAGAAGTAAATTCTAAATAAATTCTGCTGGGAAAAATAAAACTATTTATTACCATATTTTGGAGGCACTGTGAATGCTGGTGCCTGCACATCCTTTATGGAGATTCCATGTATTAATGTGATAAGTTGCTTCCTCTCCTCCTCTTGAGTCAGCACCAGCAGCTGCAGCACTGACTGCTATAAGTGGACCAAAAATGTAGCTCTATTACTTATAAAAGTAATGTTAACCCACTAAAAAAGATCATGTATATAATCTGAGAGCAATATTATAACAGGAGTTTGCTGTCCACAGTCTGATTTGTAATACCTGCTCTATTGTCTCAAAGTCATACTCTTTCTCTTGTGCTTTTCCATGTAGCCACAAGGAGGCCTGCTCTGCTCTACGTGGACCGTTAACATGTGGCCTGAATGGACAGACAGTACACAAAGGATATGAAAACTTGATGATTGTGAATACAAACTGTTGTATACTCTGAGTGTTGTTTTGGCTCACCATGTCTCCCAGGACTGGTGAGCAGCCAGAAGAGCTGTATAGGAAAGTTTCTCTCTCTGAGCTCTAATAGTTGCCAACCTGACGTACAGACACAACAGTTTCAGGCTCTCCCCATGGAGCCTGGAAGATAAAAGATTGATGAATCAACCCTTTCCCTCTCAGGGTTTCATGGTGGTATTTCCCCCCAAAAAACTCTCTTAAGTCAAATGTATGAAACTACTTGAAATAATTTACCTCTCATGCAGGACTGTAAGTGCATCATGTTCTTGTTGACAAAATTTGTGCAACTCATTCAGAAGAGAAACGGCAGACCAGGACTGCTCAGGACAACTTCTAAAAGATGCACTCATACAGGCCCTGAAGGGAAATAAGCTTTACCATGGTGCTTTGGCTTAACATGAATCAAACTAAATGCTTTCCATCCATAATACAGACATAATACAAATATATGAATGCCATCTTAATAGTAGACCCTAAAGTGCCAGTACGTATGAATGTGAGTGTGAATCGTCTGTCGCTTTTTGTTCTCCCTGTGCTGAACTTGTCCAAAGTGTATCCTGCCTGTTGGCCTATGCCACCTGAGATGGGATCTATCCCTTTTCAACCCTTTAGTTAAATAAGCAGTCAGGAAAATTGATGGATCTACAAATTAACCCATCTGTTTTGATAAACCATTTTCTTTGCCGTTACGTGTGCTATTTAACAAAGTTGTTTATGCACATCCTTTTTTAGTTTTTGGATAACACACTGACTCCTTATATCCCCGACCAGTGGCAGTGTAGCCAAGTTCAAACACTCAAGCAAAGTAGCAAAAACATGATCTATGTGTGTTACTTGTACATCCTGAAAGCTCCTGGCAGCTCAGCTAAGCTGAGCATATCAACAGATGCCAAAGCTTCATCTGCACGATCCTCCAACTGTTCTACTTCCTGATGCTGTTGCCATGTCGGCATCATCTCCCAGACGCTCTTAGCTGTGGATCAACAAAGAAGTAATGACAGAAACATGAAGCATCCAAAGCAGACTCCTTCATTGTGATTAAGGTGTACTTAGGTGACAGTGTAGAGGAACATTTCCTTACTATGGTGCTCCTGAAGCATTTCTGTATACAGCAATTGAGTGACCACATCATACTTGACATCCACCAAGAGGAGGACGTCTGACAAGGAGACATGGCCCCACGCCTGGCCTGTAATCCTTTGACTTTGGTTCTGCCATGTAGAGGGCAGTATGCTCCACACACCCTGTGATGCCAATCTTAGTAGAAGCAGACACATTAACAACATAGCTATTGCAAGTAAGCACTTCACTATAAAGGGGTGGTTTGTAATATTAGAAAACTGTATATCTCTGAAATGCTCAGTTGCTCCTTAATACTCAGGTTAAGTAATATTGAATAACCTCTGAAAGATAAAACATCCTCCTTAGTAAAAAGCTGTGTTAACTGGCAATACAATTGTTGCTCACATCAGTACACCCAGTTAAGCTGCAGTCACCGAGTTGTTTTCTACTTGCTTTAGCGATTTGATGTGCTACATGCAAACCACAATTTAATATTATTGAATAATGCACAGATTTGCCACAAGGACTAGGGTATTAAAGAAAAAGCAGTTACGAATTTTGCTCCTTTTAGGTTCTTTAATCTTTGGCTTTTCACACATGCAACACAGTAATCTGGGTGATGTGGCTGTAAGTCTAACAACGGTGTACTATGTGGTTCATACATACACACAATAAAAATCAATACATGTACAAATTTAATATTAAAATAACACATTTTGCTATAAACTGAGTAACTTCTCACCCTCAATAAAAGATGCTCACCTAGCCCAGTACTGCCTGGCTGCTTTTTTGAGCCTTTTCACACATGTCTTTTTCCCAGAGAACTCTTTCCCCCCTCCCCATCTTCCGATCTGCGGAAAGCAAAAGAGGGCAAATAATGAACTGCATTAATGCAGGAGAAAGTGTACAGTTCTGCAAGTACATACCTGTACCAACCTGCTGTAGGGATCCTAAATCTGAGGTGTATGCCTTTTCGAAAGTATTAAAGTCTGTATTCTGGAGCAGGGAATCCATCGTGTGATGAAAAGCATTGGGATTTCCAGTATTTAGTAGCAGGAGGTCCCAGTATAGCTGAAGATAAGAGTATTTATAAGAGCAGTAGTAATAATATTTTGATTATGGAGTTAAGCTACGATATTATCATATTAAAGAAGAAAAATTGTACCATTTCCTTCTTTTCCCTTTCCCTTTCCATTTCTAAGAGAACATCCAAAACATTTTCACCAATACAGGTCCAGCTACTGTCTCCTCCTGCAATCTGAAGCACAAACAGCCCCATTGTAGTATTCTGTTACTATTTGTTTGTTTGTGTTTGTGTCTAATTATGTGTGAGCTGGTACCTTCCTCATAGCTGTATGTGCTTCAGTGATGTTGGAAGAAAAATGAAACACTTTGCTGTAAAGGAGACTCACATCCTCAGGGGTAAACTCTGCGCCAACAGACATACCTAGAGACTGGTAAAGACCAGCAATGTAATCCTGAAGCAAAGCACATGGTTGTAATTACATTTATTTTCAGTTCATTCAATTCAACCTTGTACATACAAAAGGAAAACAAATGCATTTCTCACACAGCCACAGCAAAGTATCCTACCTGCTCCATGTTTTCAGGTTGATAAATTATGCAGCATATTACTATGGTTACGGCAGTCCTCTGGGAAACAGCTGGATCAGCTTACCAGCAACAAAAAGTGACAGTGTATCTGTCAGAGAGTGAAAGGTGATACATGACCACGTGATGCTTTACACCTGAGTGTAGTGCTCTGTAACATTTAACACGTAGTGAAAGTCAGTGGCTCCATGCCTTTTAGTGTTGTGTTGTCTTTATTTTAAAGTCTGTGGTGTCAAATGATTTATTTACTTTATTTTTAAGGCATACAAAGTCCTAGTATGTGATTTAGGCTTCTGTTCTCTTCAAAAGCTGTATGGTGGATCAACTTAAAAAAAAAAAAAAACTAACCATTTTGGGTTTTATTAAGCCTTAAATGTAGGGGTGTGGGTGCTGTGATTGACAGGTATGCGTTGCCTGGGTCTCACCTCTGTTTGCAAAAGTTTATGCTCCAGTTTTGTTGTGTAGAATTCTAGTATTTTATCTGTATGATACTGCTATACTATTTGCATGATTATCAATAATTAAAAGGAATCTGCTTCCATGTGATGAACCCATATACCTTATATATCTTGTTTAACAAGCTTACTAGTTATCTGATAGCTTAGCACTTAACCATTTCACCTGTTGAAACTTCAAATTGTCCAGAGTCCAGAAAATAATAGATGATATCATGGTGGCTACATACAACTTTTATATACAGACTATAGTGTTGTAAAGTGGCTGTGTTTCTTTGTCTTATTGTAGAAAAACATCACTGTTAAGAGGAAAACAAAGGGATATGAGCCGGTTTCTTTTTTTGATTTGCTTAAAGTTATGACATATCTAGGGACACCAGTGTTTTCTTACAAAGCACCCTGGACCATGGACAATTTAGAGAAAGAAGTGAATGTAAACATGTCTGGCCAGCTCTCCCTAAAAAAAAAAAGAGAGACCTCAGTGGGATTTCTTGGTCAAATAAAGGTAATAATAATGAGGTAGTTAGGTCTATAAGCAGTTGATCATTGAGAATCACCCTGAAATAAGCTGATTTATTATTGAAAACTGCTTACCATATTTGTTGAATTGTAAAGCTATTTCACACATTTTCATATGTGTAGCTGACCTGATGTGTACTCACTAAAATACACTCTACTCAAATAAATACAATGTGTGCAGAAAGGACAGTGTTGCCAAATGGGTGATTAAATATCAACATGAAGTTTGTCTCTGAACACAGAAAAAGAAACAACAGAAATATTAGTGAAACTTTTATTTATAAAATGGAGAAGGAAAAGATTACCTGAGATTATATGGCTTCCTGTATGAACAGTCAGACATTGCACAGTGCTAAAAATGTAACCTGCATGATAAACAACTTTAAATAATTGCTAATACTGTTAAAGTAAATGTGTGAAACAAACTAGGTATGGAATTAAATGACAAATCTTTAAGTAGTATAAATATTCAGTGTTACAATATTTATAAAAACCAACAAACACAGTATGTGGAGTCCACAGGTCATGGAGGTTCATCTGGAAATCTTTCCATTGTATACAGTAACATGGGGCTGATGCAGTGACAGTGCATGCGTGTGAAATTATAAGTGAGTGTCCACTTATTCAGTAACTGTGGCATTTGAGGAGCTGCCATGAATGATCTTTGGACACTTCTCTTGTGGTATGCAGTAGTTGTTGTGTAGGACCAGACCAGCAGGACACTGACATCCTGGAACACAGGGCTTGAAACAGTGGCTTTCTATCACTCCCAGAGGTACATCGACATTAAAGCAGGTTACAGGACAAGGGGGGCCGCACTCATCAAACACAAAGCCCCTCTCCACTGGGCAGCCCACAGCTGTGGAAGACAGGAGCAAAGAAAAAACTGTGAGCACTATAGCTTCAAGCATATGTCTTATTTTGACCTTTACTGATCCTCAGCAGAAATTTCCGGGTGGCTGACAGCAGTGAGGCCAATGGCTGTTTATTTTTAATTCAGAATGAATCATATTGCATTACTTCCTTATAACATTAAGCAGTTTATGTCATGGAACGCCGTGTGGCAAGCAGACTGTGGACCCAGAGGCAGGACACAGGAAGAGAAATAAACTCAAAAACTCAGCTTTGCTTGCTGGCAAATTACAGAAATTACACAAACCAAACCGAAAAATAGGACTCTAGGAGAACACACGGACAAGAGAGCGCACAGCAAAAGGGAGGACGTGACAAAGAACACATTTTAGTCAAAATAGCCAAGAGGAGATTAGAGCAAACAAGATGAGAGACTATCAAAATAAAACAGGAAGTAGCAGAACATGAGAACAGAAACACAGACCTGAAACAAAGACAGAAAAGGAAACAAACACAAAGAAGGAAACACCAAGGACAAAACACAGGGATGAGGTTAGGACACACATGGGAACATTAAGAAGACAGGAATACACAGAAACTCAGGATATAAAACATAAACTGAAACCAACTGAAAACTAGACAAGACCCAAAATTTAAAAAGCTGGGCCCGTGACAGTTTAAAGTTGGTTATGAAGCTGACAGCTGGTTGCCGGCATGCACGCTCGATGTGAAATGATAATATACATCCTAGAGTATATTTGCCACTTTCTGGTGATTTACTCACCACACAGAGACGCGCTCCTCCACTGCACGATGACTCCTGCTGCTCTGCACTGGCTCGCGTAGGCCTCCAACGTGTCACAAAGACAGTCATCAGTATTGGCACCGCAAGCACAGAGGTCGTAAACACAAGCTCCGTACCACTGTTCAGGAGGCACCACGGGATGACAGGGCTTAAAGATGGCAGACTTCAGGATTTTACAGCGAGTGTTGGCCCCCTTTTTGGCCTGGTAGCCTGCATCCTTACAAGGGTCAACATTCTCGCCAGGACGACAGGAGGAGCGGAAATGGGTACCATTTGTGACCTTAAATGACAAAAAGTTATTTCATTTGCATGCAGTCAAAATCAGTGATAAGCTATGTATTTTATAGAGTCTCTGTATTACTGCTGTGTATTGATTTTACCCTCCAGCTGTTTCCAAATTCAGACTCAGATAGGGTGATTCCTCCATTTGGCATCCGGAGGTCATCCTGGTAGTAGTTGTTGAAGTTTCCACAAAGACCACAGGTGTGGCCCTTATAGGAGCCTGGCACACTTACTTCTACATGTGAACGAGGACTCCACAGCACCTAAGGTGGGCGAGTGGATGTACCAGTTTGTTACAAAACTGGGAGTGACCAAATTTGTGAGAAGGTAAAGAGACAGAAAAACAAAGAGTACTGCACCTTCAGACCAATGTTAGTGTTGAGTAAAATTGTGTTGGTTTGCCGTTCGATATAGATGTATGGTTCCCTGAGAAATGGCAAAGTTACAGCCTCATCATTCACCTGGATAAAAGAGGAGATGGATGAGTGAATGCACTAAGCATAAAATTCACTGGGTAAAACCCTTTATGGTCTATTTACATACAAACCTTCACAATCCAGTCCTGCAGTAGCTGCACTGTGACATCACCCAAAAACACAGTAACCTCTTTAGTCCAGGACACTCCTTTACGTCCACGATCATCATTTGTAGCATGAACACTGTAAAAACAAAAATGTGCTTTCTTGTTTTGTTACTTGTTACCTTTTAGCAAAATTTTGTTCTTTAAATACAATAACAATGCATCTATTTTCTGAAACACCTCCAGTTCCAGCCAGCTAGGATGTCCAAGACTATTTTTTCTGTGAGGCAATGATGGCAACTGCACCTCTTGGGGAGGTACTCCATATCATCAACCTCAACACAGAACCAGTACTGTTCTGGTTTGTTTGAACAGAAAAAGAATCTCTTTTTCATTAGTGCTGTCAAAATTAACGCATTAACGCAAAATAATCCACCATCATGCTTAACGCGTTTATAAATTTTAACTCGATGAACACATCTGGAGCACACAATGACTCAAAATACTCGAAACGATTCTGTCTATGTCTAATATATATATATATATATATATATATATATATATATATATATATATATATATATATATATATATATATATATATATATATATATATATATTAGCGCCACCGAAAATTAACGAGTTAACGCGAATTAATCCCCATTGCGATTAAAACTTTTAACGCAATTAATGCATCCGGGAGAAGATTGAAGAAAACTATTCAAATTCTATTTGAATTTCTTGTTTATTCTACATTTACTTTATTATATTGCATAAATGTCAGTTAGAAGCTTAAATATAAAGTTGAAAAAAATCAAGTTATCAGGATCAAGTAATTGCGATTAATCGCGATTAATTACAGATAATTGTGAGATTAATTTGTTAATTTCTTTTAATCTATTGACAGCACTACTTTTTATACAATTAATTATTATAGATATTGTTTGGGATGAATTTCACCTGAAATCTCCACTCTCACAATCCTGTGTCAGGACATATGTGCACGTTCCCTGGAAGTGCAGCATGCGGCCATCGAAGGTCCGGTAATGAGGATCGCCAAAGGCACTGCAAGTAGCTGGACGAGGAAGGCAATGAGGACAACACAAACCTGGGATAACTGCAGGCATCTCATCCTGGCAGTAAAACACACAAACAGACTGTGTTAACACTGGCTGTGTGAGAATATGATGAACCTAAAATGATTTAAAAAACAAAAAGTCTGCAGTGACAAAATGTGCTCTGTGAAAATAGCCAGCGTGTGAACACAGATGAGAAACGTCAGATAATAACTGATTCTCTGCAAATTGATGGGTGAGCATCATGGGAACATTTCAGATAATCATGAAACGCCATTAAAAAATTTTTGTGTGTGTGTTTTTCAATAACACTCACATTTGCACAGGTGAGGGGAGGGCAGCGTTCACTGCGACAGTGTACGTCTCCAGACAAACACGTGCAGCTGGTGCATTCATCCACCTCCCAGTGTTCATTGGAGTGAAACACTGTCCCCTGGTACAAACACGACACCTCCGAGTCTACAACACATATGCACAACAAAGTTTAATCTTTGTAAAGAATACACCCCATCCATCTGTCACATCATTCCAGTGTCGAATACCCAGAGGTGAAAAGCCAGCAGCTGTTTTTATTTTGTGATACCTTGACATTCATAGCAGCATCTCCCAGGAAGTTTCACTTGCTTTTGTCCTTCCAGACAAATGGCAGGTAAACACTCTTCAATGCTGCACTCAATGTAGCCCAACTGAGGATGCAACCACAAACAGACTTCTTAAGAAAATAATCTCAGTAAATAAAAAAAGGTCTATTTTAGAAATGCTATTTTTTTTAAATATAACATTAGTGGCAACGTGCTGGTGTGCCTTCCACCTAAGTCTGTGGCCTTTCTGTGTGGAGTTAGCATGTTCTCTGCGTGGGTTCTCTCTGCATTCTCTAGTTTTCTCCCACAGTCCAAAGACACGCATGGGTTTAGGTTAAGTGTTAATTTTAACCCCTGTGATTGGAGATCTTTCCAGAATACCCTGCCTCTCGCCCTATGTCAACTGGGATAGGCTCCAACACTCCCAAGACCATGAATTGGATAGGGGATAAGTTGGATCAGATGTATGTATGTGTGAATGGAGAATCATATTAATATTATGTCTTCAGTTAGGTGAAATTTAAGTGTTTTCCTTAGCTTAACGATCAAAATCAACCCCTCAGTATTTGCAGCTGGAGAGCGCTGGACCCTTCTTTTTGTGTCTTTTAAGTCATTCCTCAAAAACTAAACCCTTCCACTTGTATTTGTGTACCACATTATTTTTTAACATACATACATACATACATACATACATACATATATATATATATATATATATATATATACATATATATATATATATATTAGGGGTGCAACGATACACAAAATTCACGGTTCGGTTCGGTTCGATACTTTGGTGTCACGGTTCGATATTTTTTCGATACAAAAAAAAATGTTCATGCCTTTTTAATTTGTCATTTATTAAAATTATAATATAATATAATATTGCACTGCGCTCAGTGAATCTGCGTTCGACTACTCCGCCTAGGCTGCACTGTCGAGCGCAGATCCACTGAGCGCTCAACACAGACAGCATCGTCAGAAGAAAAGTTGATAAAATAAATGAAAAATTTTGTATTGTTCATACATATGCGTACCGAACCAAAAGTACTGTATCGAACGGTTCAATATCGATTCGAGTATTGTTGCACCCCTAATATATATATATATATATTAGGGGTGCAACAATACTCGAATCACGGTTCGGTTCGGTTCGATACTTTGGTGTCACGGTTTGATATTTTTCTGATACAAAAAAAAATGTTCATGCCTTTTTAATTTGTCGTTTATTAAATTTTCACGGCACATTCCGCACCACATCTCTGTGCGTTCATCATTTGTTTGAAGCCAGCTCACCTCCTGCAACTACTTTTCCGAGAATACGTGCTTCTTTTGTGGTTCGGACTCCTTCTGACATTTCTTTGGAGGTGGAGGAACATCACAGTAATTGCTTAAAGGAGCTTCTTCGACATCTTTAAGAGTTCTAAACAAATGTCTGTCCTCCTCCTGAAAATCTTATGTAGCAAACACGCGTTGCAACTTCTTATCTTGTGCGCGTTTTTTATTTTGACAGCGAATGCGCACCTGCGGACCACTTATGTGCACCCCTGGTTATTTAGCTCGTCATATTGCAGCCACAGAAATTCTTTTGTCCATGAAACCATAAAGCTGCACTTTATTTTTGCCTTATAGTCTGATTTGTCATAACTTTTCCATTTTGTGGTAAGCTTTTCTTTGGCTGTCACTTCTTTACCCTGACCTGTCTTATTTGGCTCAGCAGAACTAAAATATATATCCTGCTGCTTTTACACACGCACTCACACAACGCTCAGCGATTCTCTGCGTGATCAACCTCTCACATGTTTAAGCTTGCTGCGGGAGATTTCACTTGTCATGTTTGCGTAGTAAGCTAACGATTGATAAGACGATGTCAGAGGAATTGGTGCGCAAATTATCATCACTCACCAATCAGTGCTGTCGCTCTCTATACACAGTTCGCGCGATTGCAAAGTGAAAGCAAAAAACAAGCACAAATTCAAACGCGATTTCAATATGTCACATATTGACAGTGGCTCACCGATGCCAATGACATAATTACCCAGCTACGTTTCCGAAAGAATATATATATATATATATATATATATATATATATACATACATACATACATACATACAAATATATATATATATATATATATATATATATATATATATATATATATATATATATATATATATATATATATATATATATATATTCTTTATGATGGGTGTCTATATTCTTTATGATGGGTGTCTAGATTTCTGTTGACTTACAAAACAGGTGCATGTGACACAGTCATCTTTGCTGTCTTTCCAGCTGGTGCCGTTCACAACACGCCTGTTCTGATCCTCAATTACACAATCTGCGAAGAACAGAGGAGAGCCAACATATACAGAGATGTATTAATACCAAGAATCTAAATGTTAAGACTGCTGCTGTTCTATCACATTATACCTTTACACACTGGGCAGCATGAGTCTGGAGGGGTGAACTGCTCATTTAGAGGACAGGTGAGTAGTGGGCAGACTTTGTGTAAGCAAGTCCATGTCAGGTCCTGTACGGGAGATCACCCAAAGACAGCATCACCCCATAATGAAACTCTGTAGTTGCTGAAATATCCTAACTGTAAATATTTTATTCCATATCTGTGAGGTATCACACCAAAGTGTTGTTGTTTTACCTTACACTGGCAGGTAAAACAGGGGTCATCTGTTGCCAACACCTCATTACCAATCAGTGCAGGGGTACAGTTACTGAGAGGCTCTAAATATAGACACATATGTTAGAGAGCTCAGCAATACTGCAGAGATAATACACATATAATTTATTTATTCATTTGTTTGCTACTAACGTGCACAGACAGGACAGCAAGAGTCCGGTCCAGAGAACAAGATGTTGCCCTTAGGACAGTCAACCAGACTGGGACACTGCTTTCGGTAACACTTCAGGTGCTGTTCTCCATCCGGCATCACCTGAGAAACACACAAAATGTCAAGAAACTGCTTCAGATTTTACTATTACAGCTTCTATCACTCCATTTATCCATCTATCTATATTTATTTAATGATGAAATCTCACTGAAATCAAATATCTTCCAAAGAGAAATCCTTGCATTATTTTTACGTTATTTCTGTCTTTCTGTTTTTACTGCTTCAAGCAATTTTGCTACAGTAAGTAGAACTGAAGCTTAACTGACTTTGAAAACATCATTCATCACTTTGACTTAAAATACTAAACCCTGCACGGATCGCACATTGTGTGACACAAATAGGGTGTGGGAAGCAGACTGAACAAATTCCATAAATGGTAAATGGTAAATGGCCTGTATTTATATAGCGCTTTACTAGTCCCTAAGGACCCCAAAGCGCTTTACATATCCAGTCATCCACCCATTCACGCACACATTCACACACTGGTGATGGCAAGCTACATTGTAGCCACAGCCACCCTGGGGCGCACTGACAGAGGCGAGGCTGCCGGACACTGGCGCCACCGGGCCCTCTGACCATAAAGCAAAGTAACAAAAACTAAAGGCACTTAGTAGAAAAAAACGGGAAACACAACTGGAAGTATAACAGACGGCACAACAGAGAATGAAGAGAAGATAGGATTTATATATAAAGATAACTGGCTAAGTGGGGACAGGAAGGGAATCAGAAACAGCTAAACATAATCAAGGTAATCAGCAAACAGGAAGCAAGCCCAAGACAACACACCAAAGAGATGCTAACTGACAAAGTGAAACAGGAAATCTAGAAGATAACTAAGCACAGAGACACACAAAGACAGGAAAACTGGGAAACAGTATTGAAAAAGCATTCCACAACACAAGGATCAGATCTGAGAACTGTAAAAACGTTTATTCTAAGGTTGTCACATGATATTTTCATACCACTTTTATAACACACATGAGATAATATCTTGTCATTTGTGTCAGTACAGTAATGGCATATCTAGAATCTCACTATCAATCTGAGTAATGAAACTGTAAGACTGTGAATTCCCTGTTTTAAACACAGATTTAGTATAGCCAATAAGTTATAATAAAAAAATTACCTAAACCAAAATTTCATGATCCAATACAGAGATGATTTTTATTTGTTTCATACCTCACATGTGCAGATCTGACAGGGGTCATTGGCTGGATGGAAACTGTCCCCTGGTCCATATACTTTGCCCTCAAATACACAGTCTGCTCAAAAAATAATGACAGATTGTGACAATAAAAGAATATGAACACATATATTTTATATTAAATGTATGGCTTTCACTACTGTATGGCTACGTATGGGTTTCACTACTGGGAGAGACTGCAGAGAAACAGAAACTAAGAAAATGTAAGGCGAATATGCTTACCAGCACACATTGGGCAGCACTCCCCAGGCACACTGATGAAGTTAACACATGGAGACAGACAGTGTACTTCAGAGCAGGTGGTCACACCATCCACGCACATACATGTCATACATGGAGTTGAGTCTGCAAACCAGCTGCTGCCCTCTGTATGCTCCTCTCCCGCATAAACACAACCTGAGAAGGAAAAGTGAGTCACTGACAAACTATTCCACCTGTGATCAGAGCTTCCATTAGTTTATTTACCTCTACAACGAGGACAGCAGGCTCCTGGATCAGTCACCTGATGCACACAAGCAAGCTTAGGACACTCAGGAACTGCACAATGCACCTCTCCTGCCTGTGAGAATATCACAGATCAGCACTTCAATACAAGAAAGGAAATATGGAGAAGAATAAAATCTATATCTGCAAACAAGATTTATAAAGTCAGACCTTACAGATGCAGGTGGAGCAGTGGTTTGAACTCAGGGTCCACGTCTGCCCATCACTGAACTCCTGTCCATTCAGCATACATACTGAGTCACATGACCAAGAGTAGCAGAGAAAGAAAATGTTGGAGAAGTCAGTCAGAGTTTGTTCTAATGTTGTGTATATTACAGTACAGGGTGGGATTACCAACCCAGAGTGCAGGCCTGGGAAGGTAAGCCGACAAAATATGGCATTAAGACTGATGAACAAGCGACTGTGAGTGGGCCATGGTTTAAACATAAATGTTAAAAACTGACAAAAAGGTAGAAGATTGAGTGTGGAAGAAAAAACTGTGTAAAGTTGTAGTGTAGGATATATTATTAGTTCTGTCAGAATTACTTATATTACTTCTCTCTCAACTACAGTAATTTAAAATTGGACACAAGGGTTTTGAGCCTCCCCATCATTCTGCATGAAAAGGGTAAAGGCAGGGAGAGCACGATCAGGAGTCCTGACAGAACAGAGCAGGTTATCGGTGACAATAAGCATTGAATTAAGTCAGAAATAGCATTAAAAGCACAAAATGGAAAATGTGGGTGTGTAAAGGAGCTTGTGGGGTAACAGTAGCTGTTGCAGGCTGAAGCAGCTTAAGTAGCATATCCCATATGAGATATGGCCAATAGAATGCACAGAAGGGTATCAGCTGAGCCTTCACCTGATGTTGGCTGTAATTGAAATCATCCGGGTTTGTGAAATTATACTGCAGGCAAAGCCATCATTGGGACGAAAACACACACACTGCAGCTGCCAGGGAATGGTGCAAGGTGGTGATATGTGCTGGATGATGGTCATGACCTCTTTCTTCATTGACCAGTAGAAGGTCATACAGTACACCTGGAACTTCCTCTGTTAGGTATCTATATTTTCAGCTTGTTCTTCAGCCACATGTAGGCTTTGAGTCTTGCACCACATTTTTCACTGTCTGCATTGCCTTATATTGTGGTACCGATAGTGATGAGTAAGTAGAGCCCATGTGCTGAAGAGACCTGTTAATCTCACTGATTGATGTTTGGGCCCCACATTTTTTTAAATGAATTTCTTTCGCTTTCAACCTCACACTCATTCTCAGCATTAAGAATGCTCCACTAACTTCTCCTAAAGGCTCCTTTCATCCCAGCAGAATCACATTAATATGTTCTTTGGTTTTTCTTGTAGAACTTTGAAGGGGGGAAAAGAAAACATCAAACGACATTTCACAAAAGAAACAGACAAGTTCTGACAAACAAAAGAAAACATGCAATGACGTCACAACAAAGAAAAACACAAATTGTTATGATGTTTTCCCAATAATCTCTAACTTCTTCTTCTTTCACCTGCTGTCATTATGGGTCACCACAGCGGTTTATCAGCCTCTATTTCACCCTATCCCCAGCATCTTTTTCTGCCACGCCAACTCTCGGCATGTCCTCGTTCACTACATGAATCTTCTCTGTGGCCTTCCTCTTTTCCTGGCAGCCTGGCAACTCCATCCTAAACATCCTTTGCCAAACATACACACCATCCCTCCTCTGCACATGTCCAAATCATCTCAGCCTTGCCTCTCTAACCTTTCCAAAATGCTCAACCTCAGCTGAGCCTCTAATATATTCATTTCATATCCTGTCAATTCTGGTTACTCCTAATCAGAATCTTAGCATCTTAACTCTGCCACCTTGAACTCCGTCTCTTGTCTTTTTTTTCGTTTTTTTAATAGTGCCACTGACTCTAAACCACTCTCACTATAGATCACAATATTGTCTAGAAATATAAAGTCCACAAAGACTCCAGTCTGTCTTTCTCTGTCAGACTGTCCATCAGCATTGCAAACGAGAATTGGCTCAAAGCACATTCCTGATGTACTCCTACTCCCACTATGAACCCATATGTCATTTCATTTTTCTTAGTTTCTTTTTTCTTTTCAAACTTTTAAAACTCTCAGATGCATTTAAAAAAATTTTTTCTGTTCTTCAGTCCTCTGGTAACTAAAATGTCAAAACCTTAAGCAATTTAGTCAAATCCTAAGGCCATGCAGTTCCACAGACCTTAGACAGCACACAGGAACAATAACTGTGTTTTCAAAAGGATCACTGACCACTTAGTAACAGTCTCCAACTAAACGTATTACCAAATGGATCACGGGACCAAACTGTTGAAAGTTTGCTGTGGTGGTATGTTTATTGAGTATTCTGGTACCAATTCAGAGAGTGGGTCTGGGAAGGTAATCCAACCCTGACCCACTGACAAAACACAACATTTATACTGGTGAACAAGAGTATGGGCTGGGTATGGTTTACATGCAAGTGTTAAACAGTGACAAAACATATAAGGTGGAGGGTCTGGAAGACAACAACTGGGTGACAAGATCAAGGACTAAACAAAGACTTATTATGACAAAATAAAGTGGTGACAGGGTCAAGGGGTCTGGGTAGACAACTGACTTCTTGTTACAGGGGTTGTAACCAGGAACAAAATGATAAAGGTCAGTGATTCAGCATCTCAAGTTAGTGAGCGTCTTAATAGTCTTCGTCCAAAGGAAGCAGATTTCCAAATTAGTCCATAAAAGGTGAAAATAACGTGTTCCAAGTTGTTGAGATGTGTAATTTTTGTGATCAGGTGCTTGAATTCAAAATGGGATTTATACTCTTTGTACTTCTGTGACATTTCTGTTTAACAGTGTGAAAACAGTAAAGATTACATACTAATGCAGGTTAATTTTCTGTGAAGCCCTTGTTATATTTAAAAAGTGAATACATACGGGATCCTAGCTTTCTTTATAATGAATTGTTGGCTGTGTGTTTATCGTTTCAGGATGTACCTGAGCACGGCTCTGACATGGAAACGTGTTGAGCGCAGGGTGCTTGTTGGCAGCCGTCGGACACACATTCAACAGTGCCCGCGACACAGGTGCAGCTCTGGCATTGGTTTGATGGGGGCCTGAAGCTTTCGCCGTTAGAATAAACAGCATCCTCATAGAAACAGCAGTCACAGATGGGGCAGCATTCCCCAGGACGTGTCACTGGATTGCTACAGGTAATGCTTGGACAAGATTCCTGCTCACATACCACACCACCATTCTACACAACACACATACAAACACACACAAAAAAGCAAGTGCAAATTAATGCCTGGTAAAAAGTCACTTCTAATATGAAGAGTTATTATAGTTTTAAATGAGTTTTTAATTTTATTTCATTTTGACTTTTTGTTTTTACTTCAGTTTTAATTCAGTTTTTTGTTTCGGTTTAGTTTTTATTGTTTGAAAATATTTAATTTTAGTTATGTTTTTATTAGTTTCAGTGTTAGATTTAGTCTTTTTGAATTGTGGATAGATACATATGTTAGAGACAAGACTTTTTTTTACAATAAAAACACATAACCTTTTGAAAGTAGTTAAACCAAAGTCTTTTTAGATATAATAAAATAAATATATATAAAAATAAAATATCCATCAAAGCCTCATGAGGGAAACTGTAATAATATTTTTTAAACAAACTAACAAATATTAAAACAACAGGGAGTGAAAACATTTCCTGGCAGTTTTTCAAAATAAAAGAAAAATTCACCAAATTGTAATGTGCTGATGGGGTTAGGGTTGTGCTATTAAACAAATTGTTAGCTAAATGTATCTTCCTTAAGTAACATATACTGTTTAAATGGTTTACATGTGGTTACAAAACATTTGTAGCTTGCTTCTTTTAAGTCCTCAAATGTTTCTTTACAGCTCTGGTGACTCTGGAGGCTATGTGACTACAGTGAACTTATTGTCACGCTCAACAAACCAGTTTAAGATGATCTGAGCTTTGTGCGTTATCCTGCTCAATGCAGCAGTATGGTGCTCTGTGGTCATAAAGTGATAGACATGGGCAGAAACAATACTCGGGTTGGTTGTGGCATTTGAACAATGCTCAGTTGGAACTAGGGAATCATTTGCAACTGGTGCATATCAAATAACATCTGCCATCTTCTGTGAAAAAGCAAGCTATAAACTTTCCGAGCATACATAATCTGAAATGACAGATATTTGCAGGTTTGGTTCTTAATATAAGCCTGTAATCTCTAAAGTTTCTGATTTCTGATTTTTCTGTGTATACTGAATGTCACAGTTGATAGAGCTGAAAATGATGCATGGCAGTACCTGACAGGAGCAGCGCTGACAGCTATCTGTAGGGTGTGCAAATTGCTCCCCACTCAAACAGTCGCGTCCATAGAAGTTACATCCATCACACACTTCACATGCGCAGCTGTTGAGAGTTGGATGTGGGCATGACACAGCAGGGCATTTTCTTTGCTCACACACTACCTCTCCTCTCTAAAAAAAACAACCAAAACCCAAACAAAAATAAAACATGATGCCATGATGGTGAACTTAATAAGCGGTTTAAATAATGCGTTGCTCTCGCTCACTGAACATCTGCAGTCCTCGCACGCTTTTTCTTGTTCAAGGAGAATCTGTCCATCAGCATAAGTCAGACCTTCAAAACGACAACCTGCATACACAATAAAGCATCAGTTACCTACTTATTCTACTTAACATGAGCTGCGATGTGTTGATCGCTGATACCTCCACAAACTGGGCAACCACAAGCATCAGCGACTGGATTAGGACAAAGGGCTTCAGGACACCGCTTCCTCCTACATTGCACCGAGCCTCTCTGTAAGAGAAATAAGCATGACATGGTGTCTAAAGCTAATAGGAATGTCTGTGTGGGTGTGCTGATACTACCTGGCAAATACATTCATAGCAAGGGTTTCCTGGGTCAGGAATGGACTGTCCATTGATGAGGACTGCGCCATTATAGGAACAGCCTGTCAAATAAAGATGTGTTTAGTTGGTCAAATTGTAAAAATTGGGGGAAAATATCAGTGTGGGCACAGTTAGTTTATTAAGCGTTCATACGGTCACATTCTCCACAGCATTGTCTTGGTGGTTTGTAAGGGTGACTGCACTTTTCATCACAGGGTATCCTGGAGCACGTGACATCGCCTCCGTAACAGTGACAGACAACACAGGGGTCGCTGCCATCATGAAACTCAGTGCCGTCAAGATATTCTCTACCATTATACATGCAGCCTGCAAGAAGAAATTTACAGTTTAATACATGCAAAAAAAGATCATTTTTAAATGACTTTAACTGAGGCCAGTGATTGGTGCATTGGCTCAGGTTCTCACCATCACAGGACATGCAGCAATCTCTCTGGACTGGGTGTTTACAGTTGGAGGGAGGACAGCGTTTCCTCTGACACTGGACAGAGCCGTCACGGCAAGCACACTCAACACATGGCTCTGATGGGTTATCCCACATCTCCCCATTAACTCGCTGTTGATCTTCATATAAGCAGCCTGAGAAAAAGAGAGAGAGAGAAAAATAATTGATAATAAAGACGCAATAAACAACTGCATCAAATATCAGTAGTGTTCTGATCTTTAATTAAGGACATGACAACTTGTACCTTCGCAGCTCCGACAGCAGTCTTGTTTGATGGGGTGAGAACAGTGAGCGAACGGGCAGCGCTTTCGTTTACAGCGAACTGTCCCGTTGGTGCAGGCACATGATCGACAGTCGTTATTGGGGTCGCTGAAATGCTCCAAGTGACTGTAGGAGCTTTGTTCATACACACAGTCTGACTGAGGAGCTGAAGAAAACAAAAACTGTGAAATTATTTACCATAAAAACTTTCAGGAGTCAGCTTCATAGTCGTTGGTATAACTTATATTTTGCCATCACCAAATCATTTTTGTATTTATATTTAAATTATATTATACTATTCTCTCATTATATATGTATGTAAAGCATACAAACACAGTATTTGACCAGTTCCTATTTGCAGTGTAGTCCTGAAACTGCTATTATTCCTCTTCCTCCTCCATCGTCACAGCAGATTGTCTGCCTCCATTTCACCCAATCTCTAGCATCCTCTTCAGTCACACCAACTTTCTCCATGTCCTCCTTCGCTACATCCATGACACTCCTCTGTGGTCTTCCTCTTTTCCTTCTGCCTGGCAACTCCATATTCAAAACCATTTACCCCTTACATCCACTCTCTTTCCTCTGCACATGTCCAGCCCATTTCAAGTTCGCCTCCCTAGCGTTGCCTCTAACCTCAACCTAAGCTGTTCCTAATATTTCTAATCCTGTCCATCCTGGTTACTCCCAACAAAAATCATAGCATCTCCACTCTTGGCCGTTTCCCTCACCACCTAAGTTTTAATTTCCCGGTCATCTGCTAATTCTTTCCTACGACCCAGAGCCTGCCTCAACTCCTTCCTGAACTCTGCACTCTTTTTCAACTCCCATTATTTAATCCTTGCCTCTGCCTTCACTTGCTTTCTGTTCTTGATTTCCAAATTCATCCTACAGACTACCTAATGAAGCTGCTTAGCTACATTCTCCACTTGCAGTCTCCAACCTCTTTCAGATTGCACCCTCTGCACAAGATGTAGTCCGCCTGTCTCCACTCTTTCCTATCTTACCCTATCCTACCCTGTTCTTCTCCCTTCTTGAAATATGCTTTCCCAAAAATTTTCATCCTTTTTGCAAAGCCAACTGCCATCTTTCCTTCCACATTTCTCTGCTTATCACATACCTATCCAGCACCTCACTGCCTCGGTTGTCAATATCTACGTGTCCATGTAAGTCTGTTCAATCTCTCTTCCTTTGAGATTATCCCCCCTCCATTTGGCTCCTTATTGTCACCATGGTAGAACAGTTTAAATCCACCTCCGATGCTCCTTGCTTTTGTGCACACAGCCTTCCTATCTAGCGTCCTTTTTCTCCATCACATCAGCCACCTTTCTTCCTTTACCAATCATAATTCCTACATTTAGAGTCCCTACTCCTACCTTTCCCCCTCTTTTGCTGCTTCTGTATATGCCTTCCCCCACTCCCCTACCTTTGTCTTCACTCAAAAAAACTATTACTAGATGTAGTTTACATTACTAGTGTAAACTTTTGAATTGTGGAGTGACGAAGAGTGCCTTTTTCTTGGTTCAAAGTAGATTTGTGAATTTTTTTATTTGAGGGGGGTAACTGTGCTTTGTACTACTTTTTCTAGATATTTTAAGTAATCAAAAAAGATAAAGAGAATTCTGCAAGAGCAAAAATGGCTTGTATAACAGTGAAAAAAGGCTTTTTAAAACTCTATTTTGTGGCATATTTGGCTGGTGATTCTCTCATGCAATTTTACTGTTGCACTGGAAATTCATTTAGCTAATGCTTTAAAATAACTTTTCAAACAAGCGCCCCAGAAGGACTCTGTTCTTGCATATCCTTACCAGGACACTGGGGACAGCACTCTCCTTGTATCACATGAGGGTTAGAGCAGGTCAGTGGTGGACACCTCTTCATCAGACACTGGACATTTCCATTCTATGACAAACACAAACAGAAATGAAAACCTGCTTTAAGAAGGCAACATGTTATTGAATTAGGTGTTGTACTCATTATTCTTACAGTGCAGCTGCATGTCCTGCATGAGTCAGTAGGATGGGGAAATTGTTGTCCATTGGAATATTCTTTCCCTACATAGCTGCAGCCTGCAGCAGTAAAACAAGCAATGTTGTAATTATGAGATCCTAATTTCTCAGAGTTGTTTATTTTCCTTACAGCAAATGTAAACTTTCTCACCATTGCAGTTGTTCTGGCAGCACTGCCCAGGCATCGGTGCATTACAGCGAGGCTCAGAACATTGTGCCTGATGGCAGTCAATCCTTCCACTCGCACATGTGCACTCCTCACACACACTCACGGGGTTGGGAAAAACATCTCCATTCAAAAACACACGGTTTTCATAGGAGCAGTCTGACAAGAACAAACACACACATTACAGTCACCTCACTCAGAATAGATCACGTTTACCTATGATAAGAATCACAGTCTGAGTTTTAGGTACCTCGACATCTGGGGCAACAGTCTCCAGGTGGGGTGTAGGAGTCCCTGCAGTTAAGCTGAGGACAAGATTGTCTCTCACACTGAACAGTGCCATGCTGAGCATAAGATGAAAGGAGAAGATGTTAGCAGGTGCAAAGATAAAAAGTGATAGGGAATGTGTTAATGAATGGATTCTTACCAGACAAGTGCAGGTGTGGCAAGGTTGGTCAGGGGTCGCGAAACTCTGACCATTGCTATAGACACGTTGGTTATAAGTGCAGCTGTCACAGACTGAACAACAGGAGCCTAAAAAACGAGACAGAGTATTCAGTTTGTTAAAGTATCTCAAAAAATGTGGAATTTGTGAAAAAGTTCATTTTTTCCATAATTTAATTAAGAAACATAAACGTAATATTTTACACATTCATTTCACAAAGTTCAGCAGACACAACCACACTCATGGGGAAGCCTGCTGACTTGAAAATGTCCACACTCCTCAAGGAGAGTAAGCCTTTGCCGAGTAGGCTGGCTTGACTGATCATAGTTTGATATATAGATGCCTGATTTTCACCAGACACACGGCCTAATCATCAAAATTAAAACAAAACAAAAAAGACATATTTCAATTAATGTGTAATAAATATAGCATTTATAAGAGTTAGGGTCACAGTCTTACCAGTAATCCTGGTGGGATGCAGACAGTTGTTGGCAGCACACTGTGTGCGTGTGCATAAGGCCTCTCCATTTGCACAGGTACAGCTGGAACAAGGACCCTCAGGCTGCCAGTTGGACCCCTCATCATATTCCACTCCATCCAGTTCACATGCTGCAATGAGAAAAGAAGGTTTTCATACAGGACACTCACTCGTATGAACCTGCACTCTAAATGTGTATGAGTCAGAAGTTACTTTTGCAGACTGGACAACAAAGATGTGGGTGTCTAATTGGATTGGAGCAGCGGACAGGAGGGCACTTTTCTTCGTTGCAAATTACATTTCCACTCTAAACCAGAGAAGCAACAAAAGAAATGTCAAAGATATTAATGGGCATAAAAAGTGCTATGATCTAGAAAAGAAAAATGCATGAAACAAATGAAGAATCATGCCTCCTCTTGAGTGAAAAAACAAAGAGATTTTTGCACTAGACACACACTTTCTTTGGGTGTATATTGCATAAACTTGCCTTACACCTGCACTGCAGGCAGGGTCCACCCCCAGAAGGGCTGAAAATTTCCCCATCAGCATACACCCTCTGTTCATACTCACACTCTGGAGGAACAAACACAGATAGCTGATTGGTTGTTTCTGTGAAAGTTGAAATGTAGAGGGAACTAGATGCATATTTTGACACTGACCATTGCATGAGGCACAACATTCTCCTCTGTGCTTAGCTGGATGAGTACACTGTGGTGTAGGACATAATGCAGCCATGTGTTCACATGACACTTGACCTGCCTAGCAAAGAAATTGAATATGTATCACTTATTCTTTTAACCTTAGTTGTCACAAATATCATGGCTACTCTGTAAGTTTTGATACATTTTTATTCAGACTTTGTCAGTTTAAACTCACAGAGCAGTAGCATTGGAGGCAGGGGTCTCTCTTTGAGGTGAACCTCTCTCCATTCACATACACTTCGGACTCATATTCACACTGCTCGCATCTACAGGTTCACGTAAACATTGATTAAATATATTTAAAAACAACAAAAAAGGTGAAACTGTACAGGCTTAAATATGATACGGATGATGGTGGTAGGCGGGCTTGTTACCGTGGACAACACTCCCCAGCATGATATACTGGATTGTTACAAGATGGAGCAGAACAGCGAACGCGTGAACACACCATATTTCCATTCTTTGAGAGAAAGAACAAAAAAAAAAAGATCCTCAATTCATTTACACACATGAAAATCAAATTTAATTGTAACTTATAGACACACCTCACATCTACACTCTTCACAGGGGTCTCCAACAGGGATCACAGCTCCATTAGGGACTTCATGTCCATTCACATCACAGCCTACAAGACACACAAATAGACACATTATGCCTCTACAGTCTAACACATATACAAACCTTATTACACAAGGCAATTAAGCCCACCTTCACAGACTGGACAGCAGGTATTTGGAGGAGGAGCAGTAGGGTTTCTACAGGGAGTGTAACACTGCTCCCTCTCACAGCGAACATAACCATCCTGTGATGAAGAGTGAACAGCATTATTAGAGATGAAGGTGAGTGACCAGATGAAAACCTGAGCATGTAGTTGCTGTCAGACCCACCAAACACTGGCAGATATCACAAGGACTCTCCACCGACCTCCAAGAGTCTCCATTGTTATAATTTACACCAGAATGGGTGCAACCTGTAAACACACATCACATTATTGTACTATTCCTGTGCTTCTAGGTATGAAGATATTAATCTGTACATCTAAACAGATTTTTATCCACCCTAAACCTTTCTGCAAGAAAGATTCTCAGTACAGAGTTCCTAACAACCCGAAACCAACAAGAAGGTCCATTTGTTTTCATATTTGTTGAGTCCTGTCAATTTTTGTGACATTGACAACTGGAAATTTGAGTATATGTGATTAGGACAGCACATGCTATTTGTTATAGTAAAAAAGTGGAACGCAGAATTATTTTGGATAGCTATAAAAATGCCAGTGTAGGCTTACAAGTTATGCACCATGGGTGATACAGTAAAAAGCATGGATGTGGTGAAGGGGTACATGCAGATGGTTGGTATGACAGAAGAGGATGCAAGGGATAGGGTGAGATGGAGGGAGATGCTCTGCTGTGGTGACCCCTAAAGGGACCAGCCAAAAGAAATAAAAAGAAATGATACAATGAATGCCAGACAGAGTTACCAGTGTGCATAAAATGAATGAATGTGTACCTTGCCAAATAGGCAAGTTTAGTTCCTCTCAAATGTATTGTTTAGTATGCTTTATCTTCTCTGTACTTACCTGTGATTTGCTGGGCACAGCCTCCAGGTACATTCCCCTGTGGGCAGTCTTGAGGGGGGCACTCCCTGTTATCCTCCTATTCAAATTAAGAGAAACACAAAATGAGAAAAGGAATGGAAAAAAGGGCCAAAAGACTTCTTAAGCTTATTTAATATTTTTGATTGTCATTTATTATGAAGTAAACATCAAATACTTACATTGCACGTTTGTGTCTGACAGCCAGGTACATTTTCCTCTCTGCAGTCTTGATTAGGGCATGGCTGTTGAGGGCACTGCCTGTTATCCTATTATTAAAAGGAAGACAAACAAAAATTGAGAAAAAAGGAATGGAAAATAGGACCAGCAGAATTCTTCAAGCTTATTAAATATTTTTGATTGTTATTTATTATGGAAAAATATGAAATACTCACATCACACGTTCGTGTCTGACAGCCAGTTACATTTTCCTCTCTGCAGTCTTGATTAGGGCATGGCTGTTGAGGGCACTGCCTGTTATCCTATTATTAAAAGGAAGACAAACAAAAAAATAAAAAAAAACTAATGGAAAATGGGACCAGCAGACTTCTTCAACCTTATTAAATATTTTTGATTGTTGTTTATTATGGAAAAGAATGAAATACTCACATCACATGTTCGTGTCTGACAGTCAGGTACATTTTCCTGTGGGCAGTTTTGAGGGCTTGGCTGTTGAGGGCACTGCCTGTTATCCTCCTATTTAAATGAAAAGAAAGTAAAATGAGAGAAAGATCCATCCATCCATCTTTTTGCGCATTATCTCTAAGGGAGAGGCCAGCCACCCTTCAAAGGAAGCTCATTTCTGCCGCTTGTGTCCGTAATCTGTTCCTTCAGTCACTACCCACAGCTCGTGACCATAGGTTAGGGTTGGAATCTCGTTCAACCGGTAAATGGAGAGCTTCACGTTTACACTCAGCCCTCTCTTCACCAAGAAAGGACCGGTACAACATCCCCATCACTGTAGCCACAACACCAACCCGTCTGTAGATCTCCCGCTCCCTTCTCTCGTCACTCGTGAACAAGACTTCAAGAAACTCCTCCACTTGGGGCAGGAACTCGTCCCTGACCAGAGTGGGCACTTCCCCTTTTTCCAGCTGAGGACCATGGCCTGAGATTTGGAGGTGCTGATTCTCATTTTCATTGCTTCACACTTGACTGCTGCGAACCATTCCGGTGCGAGCTGGAGGCCATCGCCCGATGAAGGCAACAGAACAACATCAACTGCAAAAAGCAGGGATTTGATTCTGAGAACACACAAGTGGCCACCAGACGCTCACCTTCAGGCACCCTCCCCGGGCCTGGCTTCAGGGCGGGGCCCTGGTGACCATACCCTACGCAGGATGAATTGTTCCCTTGATCGTATACTCACAGGGGTCTTTTATATCGCTCTTTGAAAGAATGAACTGAAAGCAGTGCCAGAAAAGTTCTTTAAATTCATTAAATGTTTTTGACTGTCATGTGGTTAATTATTAAATACTCACATTACACGTTCTTGTCTGACAGTCAGGTACATTCTCCTCTCTGCAGTCTTGATTAGGGCATCGCTGTTGAGGACACTGCCTGTTATCCTCCTATTAAAATGAAAAAATAAGAAAAAAGGAATGGAAAATAGGGGCAGAAGACTTCTTCAAACTTATTAAACATTTTTCCATTTCTTATGGAAAAATATGAAATACTCACATCACACGTTCGTGTCTGACAGTCAGGTACATTTTCCTGTGGGCAGTTTTGAGGACGGCACGGCTGTTGAGGGCACTGCCTGTTATCCTCCTATTTAAATGAAGAGAAACAAAAATGAGAGAAAGAATCAACAGAAAACAGTGTGAGAAAGGTTGTTTGAGCTCATTAAATGTGTTTGAAAATCATCTGTTGTGGTTAATTATTAAATACTCACATTACATGTTCTTCTCTGACAGTCAGGTACATTCTCTCCTGGGCAGTTTTGAGGAGCGCACGGCTGTTGAGGGCACTGCCTGATATCCTCCTATTTAAATGAAGAAAAATAAACATAACATAAGCAATGAACAGGAAACAGGACCAGCAGATTTCTTTAGGTTCATTTATTGTTTTTCATTATTATTTTGTTGCGACTGAATATCAAACACGTACATTACACGCTCTTGTCTGACAGCGATCTTCAGTACAGTTGGACCCATTGTGAAAAGGACAATCTGACTGGACCCCTGGAAATCAAACAAAGTCTTTAGATCACAATTTTTTTCTGCGTCTTTAATTGTAAGTTAGGATTTTATGCAGGCTTGGAGTTTTATTCTGCTTTCTTTCTCTGTGTCTCTCTGTCAACCTTTTTCTCTTTACTCTTTGTTGGATCGATCACCTCTGATTCTGCCCATGGCTTGCTTCCTGCACCTGCAACTCACTGCCTGCCTCATTAGTGCTGTTTTTAACATAGCTAAATACTGTGTTTTTACAAGCAGTAAAGCTTTCATTTCCTATTGAAGTTTACAAGTTGAAATCTTGTTGTAAATAAACCTTGCCAGTTGCTTGACTCTGCTCTTTGGTTGTGTTTATGCTGGAGTGTATACTGTAAATAAGAAAATCTAAATTTTTCTGGTGCCACCCTCTGCCATCTCTGTCTGTCTCCACAGGTTTTCTTTACCTTTTCTCACTGAGTCACTGATGAACATCTGGCTTTGCTCCCTTTCCAGTAATAACAAACAGCATGGTTCTCATGTGATATACACGGGCTTGCCTTTACACACGCATACGCATTTTATGGACTGTAACCATAACCAGAATTGTCTTCATACTTTCCGACGTTAAGTCAGACAAGTCTATTAACACTGCAGGATATTTACTGTGGGCGAAACAGAATGTTAGTTTTCTGAGGGATTCCCTACCAAACAGATGAAATCACGGTCTTAATAACTTCCTCTATTATGTCTTTGTCCATTTAAAAGATTATGTTTATAGTACAGCAATCACTGAAGAGAAAAGTCACATTTATTATAAGCATTTACATTCCTCGTTGAATATAATTTGCTGACCTTGGGTATTTCAGCCTTTAATCAATGTAATGACTCAAACAATGTGTTTGTGTGCAAGAGAAGGCAATAATCACCGCGCAAACAAGAGGTTAGTAAAGCTGCCTACTGTGCCTAAAGGCATTTCCTTTAGCAAGCCAAGAATGCATTTGCTAAAAGTGTGAGTCCACAAGTGTGTGTAATCATGGTGCCCTTGCAGCTGTCTGTTCTACGTATGTACTAGCAATGAAGCAAGTGCCAAAGGTAGGTCAGTGGGGTGTAAGAAAGGGGACAGTGGGCTAAATGTGGGGGAAAAAATGGGAAAATCAAGAGAATACTTAATTAAAGGAATCCTTAATGAGGCTAGTCCAACATCGGCAAAAGCCCCATGTCTTTGTTTCATATGCACATGTATTTTTACACAGTTTCTTCAAATGCACCAAGGAGAACGCGCAGGAACTGCTTAGTTTCAGTGTAGCAACACATTACTGACAAATTATTCAGTTAAAAGATAGACATATTGTTGTTTGGATAGTTTTTTTCTGATGATGGAACGAAACCATTTGAAATCCTTTTTTCCCAGTATTTTCCTGGCTTTCTCATACCCTTTGGGCGATGATGTGGATCGTTTGTGCCCATGTTCATAAGACAGCCGTATACACATAATCACCCCCCCCCCCCCAAAAAAAAGTAGAGAATGAGAATGAATCTAATGAATCTAAGAGGTACTGCAGAGATCATTTCTATGTTGTCACTACAAGTGACGCATTATATGGAATTGAGAAGTACAGAGGTGAAAACACATATGCTGTTTTTTATAATTTGCTGAACTTGTCATTTTCTTCTGCTCACATAAGAGATGCCTTGATTTTAAATGTTTACACATGTAATGGAACCCTTGCCTTTGTTTGCTGATACAGCATCCTCCCAACATGCACTATTTCCAACAGGGACCAAATGAGAGGAAATTAGTGCTGTTCCCAGGGGAGAGGAGGAAGACTTCACAGAGTAGGGGCAGCAACTCGTCCCCGGCCCGGGATGGGCATTCTACTTTTTGCTGGCTGAAAACCATGGCCTCAGGTGCTGATTTTCATTCCTGCCGCTTTACATTTGACTGTGAACTGCTCCAGCATGCTGGAGGACATCACCCGATGAAGCCAACAGAACCACATCATCTGCAAATAGCAGAGATGAGATTCTGAGGCCACCAAAGAGGAACCCTCCTGCTATCTGGCTATGCCTAGAAATTCTGTCTAAAAATTGAACTAAGAAGTAGTTTGACGCAAATCCAAAATTTTGGTTTACTATGTAGATACAGACAGAAAATATAAAACACAATAAGATACATAAACTTGAACAGGAAAGGGTGATAAAATCCACTGACTACCATATATGAGACTAAAGGTTTGCATTCTGTAAATAACAAATCAAAAGCCGATGACAATGAAAGAGAATACTTCATACACTATTAGAAACTAAAAGAAAGCTATAGTAATACAAAACCTGAAAGAAGGTGGCTTCTAAGCTTGCCTTCATTAGCAATTGTGACCAACCTCAAGCCGTTCTGAAGCTCTGCCATGTAATTCAACATAAGGAAATAGTCAAGTAAGACATATTTGGATGCAAATGATCATTTCCCAAATGTTGCCAATACAAACAAATGCAGTAGAATTTTAAACATAGTTTAAAAGATAAAAGCCATTTTATGAAAGCTTGACCTTATTTAACCTTGAAGAAAAGATCAGAGGTAAAAAGTAATGTAAATGGTCTGTATTTGTGTAGCGCTTTTACTAGTGCCTAAGGACCCCAAAGCGCTTTACACAACCAGTCATCCACCCATTCACACATTGGTGATGGCAAGCTACATTGTAGCCACAGCCACCCTGGGGCGCACTGACAGAGGTGAGGCTCCCGGACACTGGCGGCACCGGGCCCTCTGACCACCACCAGTAGGCAACGGATGAAGTGTCTTGCCCAAGGACACAACGACTGAGACTGTCCAAGCCGGGGCTCGAACCGGCAACCTTCCAATTACAAGGCGAACTCCCAACTCTTGAGCCACGATCGCAATACTTAAAATCCCCATATGCCCTATTTTATACTTATATGTTGTCAACACAAATAATGGCAGTAAGAAAAAAAGTTTTAAATAGTTCTATGTAGCATTATCATCACTTTGACCTTTGGATCAATCTATTGATCTTGAAGGAAAGGTCAGAGGTCAAATATGACATATTTTAAATCTTTATATGGTACTTTCTCTACATTGACAATACACACCACACTTAAGAATTATAGTTTCTAATTTATTAGGCTTTTTGTCAGTTTTTCACCAATAAAGTTCACCTTGAAGACCTCGGTGGATCTAAGCCAAATTTTAAAGGATTGTTAACATCACCCCACGCTGGACTTTTACAAAGTTTTATCAGCGATCATTCAAAACCTTATGAGATTTTATATTTACAGACAGTATAACAGACATACACAGAGGAGGAAGGAGGAATTCTCTTAAGGAATCTCTGAGAAACACAAATTTAATGCCAATCTTTTCATGTATAATTGTGTCAGTAGCATTGTTGAAAGGCCCTGAATACATTTTCACCACACAGAGGTTGGACAGCAGTGTTCTTCATAAACATTTTATGAAGCTAGTCTAGTTGACTTCAGTGTGGGTCAAAAATACCTGCCTGTTCTGTTTGTGTCCCCCAGGAAAAACAAAAGCCGTGATAGCTATCAGTAAAGAGCTACTAATTATGTGCAATATTGTTGCTGACAGGAGACACAAAGACATATTTACATTTTCTCCGTATCTTCGTAAATACAACGAATTTAAAATTTGAAAAAACAAAACAATAACATAAAACACCCGTGACAGATCTCACAAACAGACAGAAGCTTAGTCACCTTCTCTGCAATGGTCCTTCAGACATAACTCCAGGAATTTTACACGATTTTGTAGGTTTTTGTTCTGTTATAAAACAAACACACAAACAAAAAAATCTTAGTGTACCCTGCAATTATGTTTCATTATATCATTTTTCATGAAAACTCATACACCAAGTGTGATCTTTACCTGCTCTCTTATGATGCCCAACTCATCAGTCAGCTTTGTCATCTGTCTCTCCAGCTTCCTCAGTGTCTCATCTTTCTGTTCCTGAGAAGCAGAATTATCACCTCGAGGAGGCTCAGCTCCCTGCATCTGATCACTCTGGATCTCCTGAGGATGATAGCTGGTTTGGTCCTGTGATCTGTGGTTTGTTTGAAGTTTACTGGGTAAATCATTGTGAGGTTTGCTGGAGTCAGTCTGGGAATCTGGGTCATGTGCATCTGGAGGAAATAGATGATCTAAAATAAGAATCAGTCAAATGGTGGAACTCCTCAGAAGTGAAATATACTACATTTTTGACACATTATAAGTTCTGACCAAATGGCAGAATGATATCATCATACACTATATGGTCAAAAGTACTGGGCCACCTACACATTAAGCTTACAGGCGGTGCTCAGCCATGCAAACATATGCCATGAAGCTCTGGGTCCACAGTGTTTGCGCTCAGAAGAGGTTTGAAACTCTGCAGAGAGTTGGTGACTTTGACACATCATGCTCCTGAGCACTTGCCGACCTCGCTCTTTAACTTTATCTGGTCTGCAACCCTCTGAGTTGCTGTGGTTCTTAGCTGCTTCCACTTTGCAATAATAGGAAGTTAGTCAGTTACTAGACCCCGTCGCCAGGAACATCAAATCATCTGCTAAAAACCTTGGTAGGCCTCACTGCACCACTGCCTGTGTGAGTACTCTGTTTCACATACTCTGGCTTCATATATTCACATATTTCTTAGGGCTACTGGGTAATTGGTGATCGGCGTGATTGTGATTGTGAATGGTTGTCTGTTTCTATACATTATGTCTGCAATCGACAGGTGACCGTTCCAGGATGTAACCCCACCTTCCTATAAAAACTGTGACGGACGGAGAGATGGAATCTGCTCTTACCTGTAAGATTGCAGCTCCATGGGCGCCTTGGATATGCTTTCAGTGAAATTTCTGCTGCCTTCAAATATCCCTGCATTTGAAAAAATACAGTCAGTACATAAAATATATAATGTATTTGTTATGTAGAATAATGGCATTGATTATGGATATACTGCATATACTTGGATATACTATCTGATGTTTTATTTGTAATTATGCACACGGTAAATCTAAGCTGACTATATTTCCTGGTACTATTTTCAACAAAAGACAGTCTCCTTCGATTACAAGGTTTATAGGACAATACCTAGTATTGTGTAAAATACAAACAGAGTACTGTTAATAAAGAAGTTCAGATGATGTCTCTCTATGTTCTCTGTGTGGAAGCAAATATGCAGTAAGCAAAGTAAACTCACACTAAATTTACTGCTTCTCTTCCCTAATGTGCTGCCAAGAGTGATGAGAACATCTTGAGGCAGTTCTAGGTTGATCCTGTTCTCATTTTCTATCGGAAAAACTGCAGCTTCTTGACAGTCCACAAAAAATGCCAGTCTGTCAGGCTCCAGGCTCACAGCCAGATGACCCCACTTTTCACTTGCAAAAGGGTTTGTGTCCAGAAGGTTAATGCTGGCAAAGTCGTGCGCTCTTCCTTCAACCTGGTAGTCCACACGCAGGGTGTTATTGACAGTGGAGGAGATGATCTGGAGTATAGGCGAAGATGCAGACGAAAGAGAAAAGATGGTGGCAGTGGATCGAGGCGCCTGGCGCCCCACCACATGAACACCCATGCTACCCTGAAGGTTGGAGTACAGGAAGTGAGAATATTCAGCGGGAAGTGTCAGGTGGGGTGCTCTGTTACGTAGTTTGTAGATCATGCCGCTGCTCGCACTTTTTCGGTGAGGTAGGTTTAGTGCTTCCACAAGATCAATTACTATAAAAGAAATAAGAGACACTGTCACATTCACATCCATATGACATGAGTTCTGGAGTAGAGTACTGTGATTTCTGGGTTATGATGATTGTGAAGCTTTGTGTGAGAGATCTACTGGTCAGTGACCTCAGTGACCTGAAACCAAGATCACCCTTATCTCATCTGTCTGCAATTTCAACTTATGACTCTCTTTAAATCTGATATCTGGTGCTTCAGGACCAGATAGAAATGGAACATGACAATAAAAGCTTGTTTTGTTGTTCGTAGATGTATTTATATTATGTTGAAGTATTGTGAAGTAGATGGACATGCATACAAGGTGAAAAGCAATCACTGCTAGAGGCAAATTGTCCTTTCCAAATGTCAGATTTTGAACTTTTTAAAAACTAAAACTATAGTTTCTTCGAAAATGAACACTCAATATAAACAAATGTGGGACTGGGCAAGAATGAACATTAAAAATCATTAATTACATGTCAGCTTTTGTATTGTGATTTTTTAAAAAGACATTATATCAAGCTTAAGTATTTAAATACCAGGGTTTACTAAAACAAAAAACAACTCCCCACATACCATTTATAGCTCCACTGACTGTGAACAGATTAATTCACACTTAAAGTTATAATTTAAGAAAGTTCGATCAAAACAGTAAAATAAACAATCCATGACCCCCGTGACCCTGTGTGTTAACTTACCATTCTCGTTATCTGCACTAGACTGTCCGTGCAAGAAGAACACGAAGAGCAAATGTATCTCCAGCAGCACAACCGCTCTGAGTTTCCTCTCCATTCTCCTCAGCCAAAAGGAAAAAAAAGCTCAAAATCAAAATACTTTACACAAATATAACAGCATTTATCGTCCTTTTAGCCATGGATCGTTGAGTTTAACGTTCAGTGTGTCACTGCTCCTCGTCAAGCAGACCTCTCCAAAAAGCGCTCAGGGGAAACGTGAAACATCTGGATCTAGTGTTGCCAGATATTGCAGATGGTTTTCAGCCCAAAAGTTATTCAAAACTCTTCAAAATATAAAGATCCTATAGCCGAGTTTACGCTCCACTGTGCTGCTTAGCGTCGAAGAGGAATGAACACAGGCACTGCAGACACACATACGGAGACACACAAATGTGTGCGTGCGTGTGTGTGTGTGAGAGAGAGCGAGAGAGAGAGAGAGAGAGAGAGAGAGAGAGATTATTGCCAGAGGTCTGGACCATAGTCCCGCCTATCACTTGAAAGCAACCCAAACAGCAACCCGTGCACATCAGTGCTGCACTCACTGCATACGTACACTACGTATAGGAGTCCGTGCGCTTTATTCACCGTGAGCACCTTAACTGTACGTAGGTCCCACTGCACCGCCGTGCGTGTGTGAGCGCGTGTGTGTGTTTGTACTCATGGTACTTGTTTCGAATTAACCCATAAAATTTACATGCAAGAAATAACCGCCAAAATGATCCCAAACACCCGGATTGTTGTTGTATCGTAATTTTAACCCGCACGATAAATCTTTAGAACCGCTTAACTGGGCGGAAACCCACCCGATCTTACAACACTGCTGAGTCTCTCCTCTGCTGACACAGTCTTACATTCCCCCTTGGGCAGTGATTAAAAGGCAGTAGTGAAATTCTGTTCATTCACAACTTTTATCAAGATATCACATGTTTTACATGAAAGGGGTCGAGGCCGCAGATATTCACGTAAGAGAAATGTTCAGGTGTGCAGAGTTCATCTAGTTTCTAGTACCAAAAAGACATCCGTGACGGCCTTTTCTTGTCTTGTTTTCCTTGTTTTTTCCTCGAAAAAACATCTCCACCCAGTGGAGACCCCTGTTTCTGGTAATCAGCTAAAACCTGGTATGGAGACTGGAAGGGAGCCATGCTGAAGCATCCCAAAATATTTGTGTGTGTGTGTGTGTGTGTGTGTGTGTGTGAGTGTGAGAGAGAGAGAGAGAGAGAGAGAGAGAGAGAGAGAGAGAGAGAGAGAGAGAGAGAGAGTAAATGTGAGTGTTAATGTCTTACTGTTTTGGAAATAACCCCAGTTTGCATCCCACTATGCCTATCCACCCACCCTCTGTCCCAGGAATCTATATCCCTCATGTTGCTGACATGTTCATCACTGCAATGACTCTTATTTTAGATTCTTTCCCATACAAATCTCATAATTCTTAGCTGTGAAACTTACAGGACAAATAAGACATGCTGTTTTATCTTAATGAAGAGATGATACAACACCCAAGTGATTCTTAATGGATGGAGTTGATGGGAGATTCTCTTATCAGGCCAAATTGCTTTCCATCCATTAACTACACAATTACTGTAGATCTGAACAAAGACCCACCCATCGTGCTAGTTAGATGGTTTTAATCAAAGTTACAAGTCCTCCATCCACCCCATCCCAGAGGAATTCCTCACTTAACTCCTAGAGGGTTGATTGTAGATGCAGAAACTCTTTCAAGGAACTGCTGTTTCAATGTAGCACCAGAGTGGCATTTTGTTCTGTAACAATCAGTGAAAAGTAAAAAGCTGCACTCACCATCACTGTACAGTGGCTCTTTCCTTTTGGAAATGTGGTCTAGTTTCACAGTTAATCTGCAAATAATAATAATTTAAAAAAAAAAACTGCCCAAAAATCTACCAACCCATAGCCCACAGCCCAAGAGAATAAAGGAGTATTCTTAACTGAACCCACATGGGGGCAAAAAAACAAAAAACACCAAAACATTCCCAGTTTTTAGTGACTGTTAATTCAAGTAAGACTGTTACCCTTTCTGGAAAAAAGGCAGATGCTCACATTGTCAAGGTTAAACTACAGGAGGACTGCCGAGACACAGCTGGGGCAAGTTAACAGAGTAATGAAGGAATTTTGAACAAAATCACAACAATTTATGCAGAAACCTCTTCTGGGACCAGAACATGAACTCCAGGTTAAGTATACCATTCCAGTAAATCAGTCCTTAAAACCTTCCTTCCTTTTTTGTTTAGTCCTTCATTTCTTATTATGAAAATATCCATATATAATAATTTTACAAGTATTATATTTGTTTGAAATCCTTCTGACCAGCTCTGTCTTCAAAAACAGACACAATCCTTTATGTAAATAAGTCTTTTTAAAGAACACGTAAAATTTATTTTGTCAAAAAGTGATTGCCGCGTCTGCCTTGTGATAGAAATGTCATTTTTGGCTCAAAGTGGTTTGTTATTCATGAAAGATTTGTTTGAGAGATTATAGGTCAGCAAGTCATTTACAGCAGTTTAAATACTCCCGATGTGCCAAAAGTGATGTCTGGTATTTAAACTGTTGCACATTATTTGTTGGTCCATAATCTGTCAAACGTAACTCAGAAATATCTTTGATGTATTATCAAGCCAATTTGAACCAGAAACAATACTCCTGCTACAGTATAGAAGCTTCAACCAGGTTTTGGCAAAATGACTTTTATATATGCTTTATTTATCAGGGTACAGCCTGTTACTGGCATTAAAAATGCCTTTTTCAAAACAGATCTGACCACCAGCCAACAGAAATCACAGCATATAACACCACAATCTATAGTAATTGAACCAAAGAGGGCTGGATTGATTATAGCATGTACGATAATGCAATATCATAAAGATACTTGCAGAACGTCATTTCTTTAATGTATATACACTGCTCATACTGATATCATACTGATATTGACTGGGTAATTTTTAGGAACAAAATGACGAAACCTTGGTTGATGGAATTGAAAATGATCAATCTACAGACAGCTGAATACACCCTGAAGATCAAAGAGAAAAAATGATTCAGCAGGCCAGTACATTTCGCTGAAGCTCTATTGCAGCAACTCAAAGTGGTGCTCAGTAGTTTGTATGGCTTCCACATGCTTGTATGCATAGAAGCATGATCCTAATAAAACAACAGGCGGTCTCTTTGGGTATCTCCTCCCAGATCTGGACAGACTGAAGTGCATCCTGGTGCAGATGAATGGAAACATGTTGTCCCTGAGGTGCTCTGTGGATTTAGGTCAGGAGAGTGTGGGCCCAAACAATTATATCAATTCCTTCATCTTCCTTCAAAAGTGATTTCTGGTATTTAAACTGTTGCATATTATTTGTTGGTGCATAATCTGTCAAACATAGCTCAGAAATATCTTTCATGAATTATATCAAGCCATTTTGAGACGGAAACAATACTCCTGCCACAGTATAGAAGCTTCAACCAGGTTTTAGCAAAATGAATTTTATATATGCTTTATTTATCAGGGTAAAGCCTGTCAGGGTCTATGGATTTCAAAACGATACCTAATTGCAGTCAGGGTGACGTTGCCTAGCCTGTAAAAGTCTGTGTGTCCATCCATGGGTATGCCTCCCCAGACCATCATGACTCACCACCAAACCGACCACACTGAATCATGTTGCAGACAGCACAATGTTCTCCACCGCTCCTCCAGAGGGCTGGTCCACACATGGAGGACGAGACCATGACAAAAATGATGTTAGTGTCATTATTTTTTAATGTCCGCTGTTTTTCTGTCATTTATCTTCCATTTTTTTAAAGTTGCTTCTCTGCTGACATCCAGTGGCCACCTCCAATTACAGCAGTTAAAATAAAAGTTTTGTATGTAAAAATAGGGTTGTAGTTGCAGTCACACAGTGGAAGCTCCAACCCCCACAAAACACTAACCCTACATTGAACAAATGGACAGTATAAATTCACATTTATGCCATAGATTTAAGTATTTTTGCACTCTCCTTCTTCCTCCTCTTCTTCTTCTTTTTGTTTCATTGACAGTGTAAGCTGAGGAAGGTCAAGAAGTCTTATTTCTTGTTTTCTGTACCAATGTATTTGATAGAGTCTGTTCACAAAGTTTCTCTCTTGGAAAATGACTCATTTCAAAGTATGCAATACCTATTTTATCATATAATTGAATAAAAAAGTAATAGTATTGGGTGTTACGACCCGGCTCAAAAGCCGCAACATAAAAAAAAGGAGACGAACAACAGAGTGTGGGTGAGAAGAGGTTTCATCCTAAAATGGAAAACCAGGTTGGCTAAAATGGCTGGTGCCACCAAGGCAAAGACTAGTGCACTGCCGGAAAGCTTGCCTCAGGTATGCTTTTATCCACACCTGACTAGGTGTGGCCAATTAGCACCAGCTGAAAACACTGAGACGATTAGAAGCTGCAGCGGGACGTAACAGGGTCTTGAGCCGTTTCTTTATTTTTGAGCCATTTGCTTTAATTTGAGGTCCTTGTGCGCCGGTGGCTATTGCAATGGTAACGATGGTCTGTTTGAAACTGAAGCTCTGGTGCATGTGCCCCCCCCAAAAAAAATCAGCACAGTGCTTCAGAAACATTGTGCCGAGGCTTGGTTCGTCTGAACAGAGTCAAGTGATCAATGACGTCCCAAGCTTCCAAGCTTCATTCGGCACATCACTGCTTCAATACCTGATTCAGGGTTTATAAGGAAATGAATCATTGGCAGGATTTGTGGTGTTTTGGTGGTGATTTTGTGCGAGAGATTGAACCAGTGTGTGACATAATTAGAGACATGGAGCCAGGAAAGGAGGATGCTCTGCCTATTCTAAAATAAAAAAAACAGTTCATCAGCAGTTCTGCTCGCAGGTCTAAAATTTAAATAAGAAATACACTAGACATATAGTTATATTTATAGTAGTATATTATATGTAAACCTACCAGTCCGCTGGTTAATTACATAAACACATAGAGGCAGGGACCTCACAGCACAAGCATATTCCCTATAAGATTGTTATATGTAGTGTATTCTTTTTATTAGTAAAAAAACATCAAGAAGTCACAAGCAAAAGGAGCACACACCATGGCACATGTTTAAACAAGGAAGGCTTACTCATCAAAATGATCTATTATTAATTCAATTCAATTCAATAAAACTTTATTGATCCTGAAGGTTGACCCCGAAGGAAATTGGGTAAATGGACATAACTTTAGTTTTTTCACCCAAAAATACATGTTCTGAGGTCTGTCTGATATCGGGCTGATATCAGACGGAACTATTACATAATATCAAACAGAATATCAATTCAGCTCTGTAAAGTGTGCAATCATAATGAAACAGTTCATCCTAAGTTGTACATTCAAGCTGCTCTTCATATTTTTGGCCACCAGATGTCACCAGAGATGACTATTGAAAAGCTTATAGTAATGAACCGTTTTTTAACACAAGCTTCAACGCTTCAGAAAGCTTCGTTTGGCCATCACTAGTAATTTGTTTTAAATCAGTTTTACAGTTTTTCTCAGTCGCTTTGGTGCTTTGCTCACATCACTATTAACATTTGCACAACAGTTAGTGTATTTCTCAAAACAATTGGTGCAAACTGCAAAACCCACTTGCTCAAATTCGATAATCCATTCCTCAAAAGCAAATATTCGTGTCAATGAAACTGCCATTGTCATCAAAATGAGAAGTCGTGAAACCATCTTTATGAACAAGATAGTCAAATGGACAATGTAGTATTCTCTCAGTGTTTTCCAATGAAAAAAGAAGGTCAGAACTCGGTGACACTACCTGAAAATGCTCAAGACAGCACTATACACTTTTTGCACAGCCATTTATAGTAAAATCTACAGTAAAGTTAGACATTCCACTGAATACGCATGTTTCACATTTTTACTGTGTAGGCTGTTTGTAACATTGTGCAAAAGAAAAATACTCTACAGTCACGTATTTAGAATAAACCTGAGAAACACCCTTTTGGTAGAGCTGTGCACAAATGTAAACAATATAACAGTACATATTGTAACTGAACATACGTAAATCATTCTAGCACATCCAGATGTTCCTGTCTGTCTGGCCACATATTTTCATCTACATCACAACGGATATCATCCCTTGCGATACAGTGAGGAAAGTATTTCCTATAGTGGCGAATCCACCCTCTGCTGTGATCTCGTCACATGCTGCATCCATGGCTGCTAGCACGGCCAATTGTGCATGTGAATGCCGGTCATAAACCTTCTACCTCCAGGCAGAGAAAAACTCCTCAGGGATTAAGGAATTGGGAGTAGGGAGGGAGATATTCAACCAGCATTCTGTCATGTGCCGCAAACCACTGTCTGACCAGATGTGAGTGGTGAAAACGGAAATTATCCCACAACAATGACCTCCACCCCTCTCATTCTCAGGGACAATGTCCCTGTAAGTGTCTAATGAAGTCAGGAAAGGGAATATGGGTGAGCATGCCATTGTCTGAGATGGCTGCACAGAGAGAGAGAGAGAGAGAGGGGGGGGGGGGACAACAGTTGTTCAATTTAGGAGACATTTCCAGGAAAAAATAATAACAAAAGGTATAAAACTTGCTTGACAGAATTTGGTAACTAATTCAACTAATTTTGTATATAATGACTCATGCAATGAAATGAAGACTATTAGTTTTATTGGGAATGACTATTCAGCTTCCAAAAGTATAGTTCATTTTGACTGACATGACATAAGCAAATGATTGTGTTATAAAACGGAAGAGAATTGTATGAAAGCAACTGATACATGTCCAAGAGCATTTGCAGTTTGTTCAGAGGAAGGAGAAATTGCTACTATGATGTGCACAAATGACCAAATGTTGTGGATGTTGCACTAATGGTTTTGAGAATTTTCATTCTGATCTGAGAAAATCACCAAAGCAGCTGAGGACTGTAATAGTATGTATGGGTGTGTTCTCGTCTTTGTGCAGTGTCAGGTCCTTGGAGAAGTTTCCGCTCGAACCACTCACACCTGCTGATAATCACACTCACCTGCAGCTGATAAGCTCATCACTGGGCTCTATTTAACAGGGTGGCTGAGCGTCAGTTGACGCCGGATCATTAAGTGACAATAATCAGTGAAACCCAAGCCTTTGCAAAATAGCTGATCTTATTGGGGCTTGTCTAGGTGAAGAAAACCTCTGCCTCCTTGGCTGTGTCCCAATTCAGGGTCTGCACGCTTGAAGTACGCATTTCAAGTGCGGTTACGTCACCGCCACGCAACGACGGCTGTCCCAATTCGAAGTGTACTTCAAATGCATACTCCAAATGCGCCGTCGATTTCCCCAAATATCAAGCGTGGTCCGGTGCACGCTTCGTGGTCCCATATATCCCACAATTCATAGCGCGGCGGTGGGTCTGGATAATTTTGCCGGCAGAAGGGAGCGGCTGAATAGGTTTTTTGTTTTTTTGTTTCCCAAACTTTATTGAACTTATAAAGCGAACAGTCAGTCATTCCAGTTCAGTTTGTACAGTAGACATACAAGGCAAATAAGAGTAACAATATACAGTACAATGAAATAAGAAGGATAAATAAATAAAGGATAAAAAAAAGAAAAAAGGGGGGGAATGTGACAGACTTCATAACAACTTTGTACTTGAAAGTTGTGACAGCTCATTCGTTAAACATTTCTGAATGAATTTCAATCAATGATAAACCTTTTTTATTGGAAGTTAATTTAAGGGAGTTTAAGTAATATTCAATTTCAATCAAAAACAAATTAAATGATGGGGTTGAGTTTTGAAATTTACATTTATGTATATGGAATTTCCCTAATAAGATGGAGCGGCCGAAGAGTGAACTGTCAAAAGTACTGAATATGACGTCACTTATTTATGTGCGAATGTTTAATAATTAAAGTTACCACAGTGAGATGACTTTAGTCTCATGAACAACATTAACTAACTAACTAATTAATTACTAACTAATCTTACATGACTGTTCAGCACAGAAATGAAGCCCAACAATCATGTTTTACAGTCCCGTGGTCTCAGCCTCAGATACGCAACTAATCAAAGTGATTGTTGAAATAAGAAGAGAAAATGCTCTCAATTATGGAGACAGTCAAATGGTTTATTTATGTTTGATGTGTGCTTTACATTTGTGTGGCTGTTAATAAAGTTAGCGCGCTCTAGGGGGCGTATGCGTTCATCAAAAATGGCCGAAGGCTGATGTGTGTTTATTCCTCCCTAAATGCTGTTGATGAAGTTTGCCATGCACGTCGGATTTTCCTGTGCATTTTCATACCTCTGCCAACAGTGATGTCATGACAAAAATGAATGACTAACAAAACATTTTTCTCCATTTCTGTCAAACAATGCTGTATGTAACGTGTCTCGCGGTTAGTATCATGGTTGCTAGGCAACCTGAGCAGCACGACTAAGTGTATACCGTCCCATTTCACAAGCCTCTCACTTCCGCACTTCTCGTACTTATAGTACGCACCGTACGTAGTACGCGTAGTGCGCGTACTTCAAGCGTGCAGACCCTGAATTGGGACACAGCCCTTGTGTGTTCAGGAAATGGAAAATGTGTGTTTGGGGAGGAATCCCATTTTGTTTGGACTGTTGGCATTATAAACAAACAGTCCTAAACTCACTGGCTCTAATAGCAGGAACTCCTGCAATTAGCTCCTATTAGCTGCCATTTGGCAAACCTGACACATGCAGTCAAATCTAATTCAAAAGGGAAAGCTTTGCATCATTTTTAAATCAGTTCTGTGTTTTTCTGTTTTTCTTGTTTCTACTGATTTTGTTATGAGGAGCTGAAGCTTAACTAACTTTGATTAATCAAACTGACTGTAAATTTATTTAACACTGCACTGATCACTGGAACCTTTGCTGACATTCTTTATTTTTTTTTTCCCGATTGCTTGGACACAAATACCGGATGTGGGAGGGAGACAGAACAAAAGGCAGTAATTTTTATTAAAAAAAAACAAAAAGAAAACAACCTAAAGTCCATTAATCAATGCACTCAGGACAACAAAAAGGGGACTTGTAAAAAAAAAAAGACTTGTACTTAAAAGCTAATTGCGGAAGTCAGAACAGAGAAAGGAATGAGAAACAGCTGAACATAATTACAGTAATCAGGAATGGGAAGTAAACCCCAAACAACACACCAAAGACTTGATAATTAACCAAGTTAAACAGAAAACCCAGAAGACAAGTAAGCTGTGAGACACAAACTCACAGTGAACAAGATTCAAAATGGGCAATGTAGAGGCTGTAATGAGAAAATCAAAATCAGCAAATACATCAACAAAAATCTAAATGATAAATATCAAAAAAACAAAAACATAAAAGTCCAGAAGAGAAACAAAGTGCTCCACAAAATAAAGATATCCGGCAAGTGAGATAGTGCAAGTTTACTCTAAGGGTGTCACACAAACACATTTTAATAATGTTTATGACACACATGCACATGAGATAATATCTTGTCATTTGTGTCGCTACAATTATGGCACACCCAGAATCTCACTGAATGTCTCAAAAAAATATCAGTGTAATAAAGCTAACACTGTGACAACTGTTTTATACATATATTCAGTGAATCCTGCTTGTGCCGTGATATTCAGGACTGCAAACCGAGCAGCATCACTGACTTTCAGCTTGTCGTGTTTGTGGATATATGACTGACTTTAATTACGCATAAAATCATCACATTCTCTGTAAGATTAAGGTCAACTATCGAATGGCGTATAAAGTAAAGGCTTTAAAACAAAGTAAACACTGAAAGTACAAACATCGCTAATGTCACATAACTTTGCCGGCATGTGGCCAACAGTAATGTTTTAATATCCTTTGTAATTAAACATTTGCACATAAATAAGTGACATAATATTCAGAACTTACTTTTGAAAGTTTACTCTTTGGCCGCCCCGCTTCCACTTCTTTGAAGTGTCTCCCAGTCCCAGTGCACTTGTTAGCATGTTTTGGTTCGTGCAACTGGTCGGTCGGGTTATTGTCTCCCCAGAAACATTTCCGCTGTGTTGTGTGTGCTTTTGCACCGTTTTTCTTTTTGCAGGCATTTTCCTTTTTGCAGCGTTTTTCTTTTTGCAGGCATTTTCCTTTTTGCAAGTGTTTTCTGAAGTTGCAGTCCGTTTGGCCTCTCAGGGCCACCGTACAGATCTGATTCCACTTAACACAAAAACTGATGCATCAAAAAGCAAACCCGTGACCAAAGACAGTCCAAATAATTTACTAAGAACACTGGATACTAAGTGCACTGAACTGAAAGGACAGCTACCTAATACATTTATGGACACTTTAAGTGATATATTGTACATTGTTGAAGATTACTTGTTTGAAATTATTTAAATGTTTTGTTCATGTCTATGTTTTGGACCATTTAAATGTAGAATACACTCAAATCACTTTTTTTCCCCTTTAAGTTGTTGTCAGTGTCTCATTCTGAGTGGAGGGTTTTTCCTTCTTTAAGTTGAGTTACCACTGCCAGTCTCCTTACAATCCTAACTGAACCCAACATGAGTAGATTCTCAAATTTGTTTTTACTTGACCTTGGATGACAGATTACTGTTGATCTGACTGATTTTTGACTACTCAGTTAAAAAAGGTGACACAAACAACACCTAAAAAAAGGAACTTAAGACACTCGGGAGTTGCACCTCACCAACATGTGAAAATAGACCATCACTTCAGTAGTGTTCAAATATGAAGAGGAACCCAGCGTCCATGCCTGCCCATTACTGAACTCCTGTCTATTTAGCATGCACACTGAGATGAGACAGACAGAGAGTAGAGAATTTTCTGATACGCTTTGAAAAATGGATCTGGGAATGTAAGTGTCATGGTCCCTGTGCCTGCCTGGCCGGCCCCACAAGGCTACATGTGTTGTTTGGTTTTCTTTCTCCCTCTCTGCCTGGGAGAGAGGAGCTCACTGTGGGCTCCCGCCCCTGGCCCACACACCTGACAACAATCAGCTGTCATCACCTAGGAGCACTATTTGAGGCTGGAACACAGTTCCTCTCGTTGCTGGATAATTGTACTACAGACGTTAGTGATTCTCCCAGCTCCTGTGAACCTTTGCTTTGTGATTTGTGAGTGACTTCCCTTTCTTCTGCTACAGACTTTCCTCCCCGGACCTGTGACTTCCCTGCCGTGTGAACGTGGGTGAGTTTGGGCAAGAAGACGTGAGCGAGTGTGAGAGAGCTTCCCCGTGATTCCCTGGAGTTTGGATTTCCCTTCACTGTATATATCGTGCACTGGTGCTGTAAATAAACTGTTTTTGGAGACGTCTAACCGCTCTGCGCTTGAGTTCCTACTACCAGATTGTGACAGTAAGCTGATCCTTAATCACTTACACAATATTGATATTTGTAATGATAATATAATATCTAGGCAAGGCAAGTTTATTTGTATAGCACAATTCAACAACAAGGTGATTCAAAGTGCTTTACAGAGACATTAGAAACAAATAAAAAGCATGATTTAAAATAGATTAAAACAAGCAAACAAACTAATTAACAAACAAACAAAACAGTATATAAAATCAAAACAGATAAAATCAGAACAGTAGATAAAATCAGTAGTTAAATGTAAGTTTTGAAATTTAAGCTTAAAAGTGTGGATTTGGTGCTTTATTCAAATGCAGCTGAGAATAGGTGAGTCTTCAACCTGGATTTAAATAAACTGAGTGTTTCAGCTGATCTGAGGCTTTCTGGGAGTTTGTTCCAGATATAAGGAGCATAAAAGCTGAATGCAGCTTCTCCGTGTCTGGTTCTGACTCTGGGAACTGATAAAAGACCGGATCCAGATGACCTGAGGGATCTGGAAGGTTCATACTGGGTCAGGAGGTCACTGATGTATTTTGGTCCTAAACCATTCAGAGCTTTATAGACCAGCATCAGAACTTTAAAGTCTATCCTCTGATGGACAGGCAGCCAGTGTATCCTGATGAACATAAGGTTGGGGAAAACAATCAGTGAGTGGGATATTTTTAAATGTATTCTTTACTTAGAAAAAGTTCTTGTGTGAATGAGGCAAGTGCTTTGAGTTGTTAGCATGCTGTCTGTGCAGGTGCTTGCTAAGAGCCAAAGTTGTGTTAACAGTATGATGCAGCTGTTTCTATCCTGGAGCTGTCTCCACTTTACCACTGCATTCTCATCATTTCTCCTATAAAAATAAAAGTAATGCTCTGACCCATGAATCAGCTGATTGTAGTGAGAGTGCAAGAATCAACAACGGACTGCTGGAAACCGGTTCTTGATTCCCATCCCTACAGGTTGGTGCACTGAGTGGTTACAGTTGGAGTGTGGAAAGTGTTTCCTGTGACCCTGGACTGCGCCAACACAACAAACACAACACATGACTGATATACAGTGATGGGAATAACGGCGTTACTTTTTTTCAGTAACAAGTAATCTAACTAATTACTATTCCTATCGTTACAATGCCGTTACAGTTACTAACAAGAAAATGCGGTCCGTTACTATTTTTCAACAAACAGACAGTTGAAGCTGTGTTCAGCTTACCGCATCTTATATCAGTTGCACGGAAGTAGCTGACTACGTAAGTAACACACTGTTTTTCTCTTTTTCTTTAGCGTTTACTGATGACATCACGAGCCAGTCTGAACTCTAATCTCTGTCAGTATAAATGACTTGGATGAGATGATGAAATATGTTTTATGGATACTTATGTTATCGTATTACTTCTGGTCCAAGGTTCTGGCAACCTGACTGGAATCTGGTGGTTTTTGAGTAGTAGGAAGTAACACAGTCAATCTTTTTCTTTCTTCAAAAATGTCTCTGATTACCTTTAGTGAACTGAAATAGCCTTTCTATGTATAGTCAATGTCAACTGTACTTGGACTGTGGCTACTGTAAGTTATAGTTACAAGAAATGAAGCAGATGGTGGCATTATCTTACTGTTTTGACTTCTTCGTTAGCTGGCAGGTACCCTGTATCTGATTACTGATTACTGTTTAGCCCCAAAATACAGAATAGGTAATACCAAAAACTGGGCTTGAAGGCCTGATTTACTTTTTGTTTGTAATAGCAAAACAATAGCATAGACAAGCAGCAAAGCCTGGCCGTTGTTGTAGTAAGCATGCAGACTCAAACACTCAGGATCATAAAATTGCAGAATTTTACACTTTGATGTACTGCGGCAGATATTCAGAAAATTTGTCATGTTCCAGTTCTCTCCTTGTGTACAATCTCTTCTAAAACACTTTCTCCGATGAGTGTCCTGTGAGATCCCACAGACTTGCGTACTTCACTCCATTCAAAGCCAGCCCATCTTTTGCCACAAGGTATCTGTCTTCTATCATACTCGGAATCAGAAAAACTACATGTAAAAATTTACAGTAATATCTCAGCACACATGTAGAGTACTCATCTTATATCAATACTCAAATCTTACTGATCGACACTGATGTCTTAGTGATGTGTGATAAATGTGACATTTCTCAAATACACGAGAAATTTATGTGACTTAAAATGTCTATTACTGCTATATATGTGATATGCTGTTTAATGAGGTTTACTAAAAGATGTGAGAAAATGCTGAAATGCATAAAACAAGATTTACCCATAAAAAAAACATACACAGTTGTGATACAAAACAAAAACAGGCTGTTCAACGTTCAACGTGTGTGGCCACTACCAGCTCCACCACCATCATCAAGTTTGCTGACGACACCGTCGTGGTGGGCCTGATCTCTGATAACGAGACGGCCTACCTGAAGGAGATTAGGAATCTGGAGAACTGGTGCCAGAAGAACAACCTCCTTCTAAACGTCAGTAAGACAAAGGAGCTGATAGTGGACTTCAGCACTAAGCAGGAGAGGAACTACCAGACCCCCGTCATCAACGAGTGCCCAGTGGAGAGAGTGGACAGCTTCAAATACCTCGGAGTTCACATCACGCAGGACCTGTCATGGTCCTGTCACATCAACACCGTGGTGAAAAAGGCCCGACAGCGTCTCTACCACCTCAGACGCTTGAGAGACTTCCAACTGCCCTCCAAGGTGCTCAGGAACTTTTACTCGTGCACCATAGAGAGCATCCTGGCGGGAAACATCTTAACCTGGTTCGGGAACAGCACCATGCAGGACAGACGAGCTCTACAGAGGGTTGTGCGGTCAGCTGAGCGCACCATCCGCTCCGAGCTCCCTGACCTGCACTCAATCTACAGCAGGCGGTGCTGGACCAAGGCCAGGAAGATCGTGAAGGACCTCAGCCATCCCAATAATGGACTGTTCTCTCTGTTGAGGTCAGGAAAGCGATTCCGCTCCCTGAAGACCAACACAGAGAGACTGAGGAGGAGCTTCTTCCCGCAGGCGATACGGTCTCTCAATCACACCACCACACAGTACTGACCCACACATATGGTTCTTACACACACACTGGACTTTCTGGACTTTGGTTTTGCACAACACTGGTCACTATATTCTTCATTTCCAGTTAATACTTGTACAGCTGCTGTTATTGTGTATATATTTATTTATATTTAGATTTCTTCATACATTCTTATATAGTTCTATATTGTGTATTGTGTATTTTGTTGTACAGTTATTTTATTTTCAACTTTAATTTATATATTTATCTTTATCTTATTCTTCCCAGTTAAATTTACCCTTCATTCTAATTTGTGTTGTACAGTTATTTCATTTTTAACCTTAATTTATATTTTATTCCTTCCTAGTTAAATTTACCCTTTTTAATTTTTCATATTTATTTCCTATCTTATTCATAGCCTTTTCCTTTTTTGTTCTCTTTAGGTCACGAGCAGTTGTCCAAGCATTTCACTACATATCGTACTGTGTATGACTGTGTACGTGACAAATAAAATTTGAATTTGATTTGAATTTGATTTGATTTGAAATAAGCCAGTTGCAGTGCTATGATTCCCATTTACCCTCAAAACATAGGGGAATCTTTTAGTCTCTCCGCTGGGCATCCCCCTGTGGTTTCTTGTCAGGATTTGCCACATAGCCTCATGCTGATCCAGAGCTGTTAGGCTATTATTTACAAAAAAAAAAAAAGAAGAATACTGGCACCAACCTCGGTCTTCCTAAAACATCCCTGGGAAAAACAAGAAAAAAAAGATATGATTAAAAATAAACATGTGAATCCTGGAAAAAAAAATCCAAAACCTCCAAGTCCGGGGTCTCTGTAGGTTGGCTAAAATGGGGGATCCAAAAATTACAATTCTGTGTACAGCACAAATTCACACTGACATTTTTGGAAAGGTGTGGGTAACGGAATGAGAGGGGTCTTTGGGGATGTCTTCATATTCCACCTCATCCAATATACATGCTACAATAGCAAGAGAAGGTTTTCATATAGGGCACTCACTTGTAAGCAGCACATGCACTGTAAGTGTGTGTGTGAGTCAGAAATTTCTTTAGCAGCTTGGACAACAAAGATGTGGATGTGTAATCGGGTTGGAGCAGTGGACAGGAGGGCACTTCTTCTCATGGCAAGTTATATTCCCACCCTAAAACAGAAGCACCAAAAGAACTGTCAATGATATTAACAGGCATGAAAAGTGTGAAGTCAAACTGTGTTATAATCCAGAAAAGAAAAAAGCACAAAGAAAGCAGAAATATGTCTCCTGATGTGGGAAAAGCCATAAAACGCACACTTTGCCTGATTTTTTTGCACTAGATACAAAACATTTTATATACACCTGCCTTACACCTGCAGTGCAAGCAGGGTCCACTCCCAGGAAGCCTGAGCATTACCCCATCAGCATACACCCTCTGATCATACTGACAGTCTGGAAGAAAAAACACAAATAGCTGATCGGTTGTTTCTGTAAAAGTTGAAATATGTGAGGGAACTAGACGCATATTTTTGACACTGACCATTGCATGTGGCACAACACTCTCCTCTGTGCCTAGCTGGATGAGTACAGTGTGATGTAGGACATGATGCAGCCATATTTCTACAAAACACTTCACCTGCCTAAGAGACAGAGAAAGAAAAATATTGAATGTATATGTCAAATTCTCCACTTAGTTGTCACATATATCACAGCTAATCTGAAAGACAAATAAATTTAGATCCATTTTTCAGTCACATGAACATCATGTAACCATAACTATCAAACTAAACTCACAGAGCAGTAGCATTGGAGGCAGGGGTCACTCTTTGAGGTGAAACTTTCTCCATTTCCATACACTTTGGACTCATATTCACACTGTTCGCATCTACAGGTTTATGTAAACATTGATTAAATACATTTTAAAAGGACAAGAACTCTACAGGCTTAAAATATGATATGGATGATCGCAGCAGGCAGGCTCCTTACCGTGGACAACACTCGTCAGCATGATACACTGGATTGTGACAAGATGGAGCAGGACAGTAAACGTATGAACACACCATATTTCCATTCTTTGAGAGAAAGAACAAACAAAATAATCCTTAATTCACTTACACATATCAAAATCAAATCTAATGTTAACTTATAGACACACCTCACATCTACACTCTTCACAGGGGTCTCCAACAGGGATCACAGCTCCATTAGGGACTTCATGTCCATTCACATCACAGCCTACAAGACACACAAATAGACACATTATGCCTCTACAGTCTAACACATATACAAACCTTATTACACAAAGCAATTAAGCCCACCTTCACAGACTGGACAGCAGGTATTTGGAGGAGGAGCAGCAGGGTTTCTACAGGGAGTGTAACACTGCTCCCTCTCACAGCGAACATAACCGTCCTGTGATGAAGAGTGAACAGCATTATTAGAGATGAAGGTGAGTGACCAGATGAAAACCTGAGCATGTAGTTGCTGTCAGACCCACCAAACACTGGCAGATATCACAAGGACTCTCCACCGACCTCCAAGAGTCTCCATTGTTATAATTTACACCAGAATGGGTGCAACCTGTAAACACATCACATTATTGTATTATTCCTGTGCTTCTAGGTATGAAGATATTAAAATATTTGTGCAAAATCTTACAGCGAAAAAAGCAAATACATTTTATTTGTACATCAAAATGTGTTTTTATCCACCCTAAACCTTTCTGCAATGAAGATGCTCAGTGCAGAGTTTGTTTCTAACAACCCCAAACCAACAAGAAGGTCCTTTTTTTTTAATATATATTTGTTGTCCTGTCAAGTTTTGTGAATTAAAGTAAAAAGGAGAAAGCAAAGTTATGTCAGGATAACTATAAAAATGATCAGAATATATAATGTATATAACATACACAGGGTTGGTGTAATAGAAAAGTATGGAAGGGGTAGTGTGAGATAGAGGGAGATGATCTGTGGTCATCCCTAAAGCAAGCAGCTGAAGAACAAGCGATACAATAAATAGTCCAGACAGAGTTACCAAAGAGTTTGGAGAAAATTAATTATTATTTTAAGTGCTAAAAAAGACATGTTTAATTTTTTTTTCTTATGCTTCTCCCAGATGTATTGGTTAGTAAAGTTTTTTGTCCTTACTTCTGGTTTGCTCAGTGCAGTGTCCAGGTAAATTCTCTTCTTTGCAGTCTTGAGGAGGGCACTCCCTCTTGCCCGTCTATTCAAATTCAGAGGAAAAAAATAATTAGAGAAAGAGTGAACAGAAAAACAGGACCTGAAGACTTCCTTTAAGCTCATTAAATATTATTGATGGTTGTTTATTGTGCCTGAACATCAAAGACTCACATCACATGTATGTGTTGGACAGCCGGGCACATTCTCTGCACAGTTCTGAGTAGGGCATGGCCGGGATGGGCACTCTCTATTGTCCTTCTATTCAAATCAAGAGATACAAAAATGACAGAAATAATGAAATGAAAAACAGGACAAGAAGACTTATTTAAATTCATTACCCATTTGTCTCTGCTGTTTATTGTGGCTGAACATAAATACTCACATCACATGTATCTTTAGAATCAGGGGGACACGTGACCAGGACAATCCCATGGAGAGGAAACAAAATCATTAGTCCACATCATCTGTGAAAACTTCAGTAAGTCTGTTTGCATATATCATTTGCTGGATGCAATGTTGACACACACACACTTTATAGACTCTAACTATAACCAGAAGTGTCTTCCACATACTAAGTAAACAAGCCTGTTAGCAATGTATGATATTTACTGTGGAAAAAAGAGCAAAGAAATCTGGACAGGGTTTCATTTTTTCTGGGAGATTCCCTACCAAACAGATCAACAAGTTATTAAACAGCAAAGTCATCTCAGCATTTAGTTGTTTTAATGACTCCAAAAGACTCAAAACAATGTCTTCCAGAGTCATTTTAGAGAGGTCATTAAATGGTAAATGGACTGCTTCTTATATAGTGCTTTTCTACTCTTCTGAGCACTCAAAGCGCTTACACAACTTGTGCATTCACCCATTAACACAAGCACATTTTTCTAGGTGCTTTCTAAGTAACATTCACACACACACACTCATACTCCGGTGGATGCATCGGAGAGCAATTTGGGGTTAGTATCTTGCGCAAGGACATTTGGCATGCAGACTAGGGGAAACCAGGAATCGAACCACCAACCTTCCGATCAGTAGATGACCTGCTCTACCGCCTGAGCTACATTATTCTGAGTGAGGCTGCCCACTGTGCCAAAAGGCATTTTTGTCATCAAGCCAAGCATATGGGAACTGTAACAGGCACTATTTAAATAGGAGATGAGCTGTAGACATGCAGTCAGTTCACAAGGTTTAATGCCAATACACATATACACATACATATACACACCACAGTAGCATCTAAAACAAACAAGAAAATAAGAACTTCTTTAATAAATAAAGGAAACTGTAATAAAAAAAAATAGTATGGAACTACGGTACGTAAAGTCATGATAAGTGCTGCGGGGAATATATTGAAAACACCATGTGTAGCACGTATAGCGTATAGTGATGTACACGTCAACCGAAGGGCAAAAATATATGCAAGACAATCTCATTGCCAACCACTGCTCACACAGTGCCTTCACTGTGTGAAATGACAAGAATTGGTTGAAACATCCATCCATCCATGGATCTTCTTCTTCTTATCCGGGGCCAAGTCGTGGGGGCAGCAGCCTGAGCAGTTACCAGGGAAGTTGTCCCTGGCCAACTTCCCTGGCATGTCTGGGGGAACACCAAAGCATTCTCAGGTTAGCCAACAGGTATGTTGTCTCTCCAGTGTGTCCTGGGTCTTCCTGGAGCCTTCTCTGGGTGGGACATGCCTAGATCACCTCACCCAGGGGGCACCCAAGACATCCTTATCTGATGCCCAAACCACCTCAACCGGCTCCTTTCCATGTGGAGTAGCGGCAGCTCTCCTCTGACCCCTCCCAGATGACTGAACTCCTCACCCCATCTCTAAGGGAGAGGCCAGCCACCCAAGAGATTTGGTTCTATTGGTCACTACCCACAGCTAGTTGCCATAGGTGAGGGTAAACAATGGACCGGTACAGGGTCCGGATCACTGCAGCCACAGCACCAATCTGTTTGTCGATCTCCTGCTCCTTTCTCCCGTCAATTGTGAATATGACCCCAAGATAGAACTCTTCCACTTGGGGGAGAAACTCGTTCCTGACCTGGAGTGGGCACTCCACTGTTTTCCGGCTGAGGACTATGGCCTCAGATTTGATGATGCTGATTCTCATTCCCACTGCTTCATTCTCAGCTGCAAACCACTCCAGTGCAAGCTGGAGGCCATCACCCGATGAAGCCAACAGAACCACATTATCTGCGAAAAGCAGAGATGAGACTGTGAGACTACTCAAGTGGAAGCTTTCCACCACTTGGCTATGTCTGGAAATTCTGTCGATAAAAATTACCAACAGAAACTGTGACAAGAGGCAGCACTAGTGGAGTCCATCACCCACCAAAAACGAGTCAGACTCATTGCCATTTATGCAGAACAAGCTCTTGGAACGGTTGTATAAAGATCAAATGGCCCATAGCAATAGGCCAGACACCCCAATACTCCAGAAGCACACCTCCCACAGGACACTCTGAGGGACATGGTCAAATGCCTTCTCCACGTCTTAAAGATGGGAACCACCACCCCAGTCTGCCAATCCAGAAGTATCTCCCCTGATCTCATAAGATAAGAGATAAGATAAGACAAAACTTTATTAATCCCTCGGGTGGGTTCCTCTGGGAAATTCGGTTTCCAAAAGCACAGCACCGACAGAAGTTACAGAGCGTGAGCAGAATATTATATATATATATACACACACACACACACATATATAAATACAGAGACATATATAAATAAAATATATGAAGGGGATAAATAGAATAAATAGGAATAAAAATAAAAATACAAGTGAACTGCACATTTAAAGTATTGAGGTCTATTGCACCGTTGACTATTAACAAAAGTATTGCAAAAAAGGTATCTCACAGTGAAGTGAAGAGGCACTACAGCTTAGTTGTTCCCCCCTCTTTTGTCCTCCTGTTTCCCCTCCCTCTCCCCTCCAGAGAGGCGTTAAACAGTCGGATGGCGTGTCGGACAAAGGAGTTTTTAAGTCTGTTGGTTCTTGTCTTTGGGAGAAGCAACCTGTCACTGAACAGACTCTTCTGGTTGTTTATGGCCGTGTGCAGAGGATGCCCAGCATTGTCCATAATGTCCAGCAGTTTTTTTAGTGTCCTTTTCTCTGCCACTGTCACCAGAGTGTCCAGCTTCATGCCGACCACAGAGCCAGCCTTCCTGATCAGTTTCTCCAGCCTGGATGAGTCCTTCTTTGCTGTGCTGCTCCCCCAGCACACCACAGCATAGAAAAGTACTCCAGCAACCACTGACTGCATTGCAGTCATTGCAGCATTGTAGAGGCGTGTTAACCAAGACAGCCCTACAGCATCCAGAGCCTTCTGGAACTCAGCGCGAATGTCATCAACCACAGGTGCCCTGCCACCAAGGAGTTGTTTAACTGCCTCAGTGACCTCACCCCCTGAGTTGTCCCCCTCGTCCTCAGACTCTGCTTCTTCCACAGAAGATGTGCCAGTGTGATTAAGTAGGTCCTCGAAATATTCCTTCCACTGCTCAACAATGTTCTCAGTCAAAGGCAGCAGTGCTCTGTGCAGATCTCTGCCAGTGTCACAAAATCTGTAATGAGAGATTGTGATACTGGCAGAGAGGAGGAGGCAGAGAGGAGAAGGACCCAAATGCAGACACTTGAGGCATGAGTGAGATGGAATTGGACCTTGCCTACCCCTGCCCCAGTTCAAAAGTTCCAGTTCCCCAGGTGAGGGTGGCTAGGGCCCAGCTGGTTCCTGCACCTGTACAAGTTCCTGAGCCCGATCCACTAGATCAGTTCCATCACCAACGTCCAGAACTACTGGTGTTTGCTTTTAGATTCTTAGTTCCAGGTGTCTTTCCACTTGTTGCCCATCCTCTCATCATCCTGCATATTTAAACCCTCAGTTTATCCCTGTTCCTGGTCACCTCGTCATCTCCTCATGTGTGCGCCTTGTTTGCTCAATCATATAAGTTCTACATTCCAGTTTGAACTGTGCTTTTTGTTGTTTGTGTTTTGTCTGCATTATGGCTATTCAGCAAACAAGAGCTGTTATACAGGAAGTGCAGAATTATTAGGCAAGTTGTATTTTTGAGGAATAATTTTATTATTGAACAACAACCATGTTCTCAATGAACCCAAAAAACTCATTAATATCAAAGCTGAATGTTTTTGGAAGTAGTTTTTAGTTGTAGCTATTTTAGGGGGATATTTGTGTGTGCAGGTGACTATTACTGTGCATAATTGTTAGGCAACTCAACAAAAAACAAATATATACCCATTTCAATTATTTATTTTTACCAGTGAAACCAATATAACATCTCCACATTCACAAATATACATTTCTGACATTCAAAAACAAAACAAAAACAAATCAGCGACCAATATAGCCACCTTTCTTTGCAAGGACACTCAAAAGCCTGCCATCCATGGATTCTGTCAGTGTTTTGATCTGTTCACCATCAACATTGCGTGCAGCAGCAACCACAGCCTCCCAGACACTGTTCAGAGAGGTGTACTGTTTTCCCTCCTTGTAAATCTCACATTTGATGATGGACCACAGGTTCTCAATGGGGTTCAGATCAGGTGAACAAGGTGGCCATGTCATTAGTTTTTCTTCTTTTATACCCTTTCTTGCCAGCCACGCTGTGGAGTACTTGGATGCGTGTGATGGAGCATTGTCCTGCATGAAAATCATGTTTTTCTTGAAGGATGCAGACTTCTTCCTGTACCACTGCTTGAAGAAGGTGTCTTCCAGAAACTGGCAGTAGGACTGGGAGTTGAGCTTGACTCCATCCTCAACCCAAAAAGGCCCCACAAGCTCATCTTTGATGATACCAGCCCAAACCAGTACTCCACCTCCACCTTGCTGGCGTCTGAGTCGGACTGGAGCTCTCTGCCCTTTACCAATCCAGCCACGGGCCCATCCATCTGGCCCATCAAGACTCACTCTCATTTCATCAGTCCATAAAACCTTAGAAAAATCAGTCTTGAGATATTTCTTGGCCCAGTCTTGACGTTTCAGCTTGTGTGTCTTGTTCAGTGGTGGTCGTCTTTCAGCCTTTCTTACCTTGGCCATGTCTCTGAGTATTGCACACCTTGTGCTTTTGGGCACTCCAGTGATGTTGCAGCTCTGAAATATGGCCAAACTGGTGGCAAGTGGCATCTTGGCAGCTGCACGCTTGACTTTTCTCAGTTCATGGGCAGTTATTTTGCGCCTTGGTTTTTCCACACGCTTCTTGCGACCCTGTTGACTATTTTGAATGAAACGCTTGATTGTTCGATGATCACGCTTCAGAAGCTTTGCAATTTTGAGACTGCTGCATCCCTCTGCAAGATATCTCACTATTTTTGACTTTTCTGAGCCTGTCAAGTCCTTCTTTTGACCCATTTTGCCAAAGGAAAGGACGTTGCCTAATAATTATGCACACCTGATATAGGATGTTGATGTCATTAGACCACACCCCTTCTCATTACAGAGATGCACATCACCTAATATGCTTAATTGGTAGTAGGCTTTCGAGCCTATACAGCTTGGAGTAAGACAACATGCATGAAGAGGATGATGTGGACAAAATACTCATTTGCCTAATAATTCTGCACTCCCTGTATGTTTGCACTGAAGCACTGCAGCAATTTCCTAATGTTGTAAACCTGCTCAACATTTGGCAATAAAACCCTTTCTGATTCTGATTCTGAAGAGTCTGTGTAAGGGAGCCCTAACAACATTACACTCTACAGATATATGATATACTCACCTGTCAGAGATTTACAAGGCAAGAGGAGAGACCTGAGGCGGGGCGGTCCGAGTGTCAGGTGAACTAAACTTCAGGTAAGAAGTTATGACCTGCAGACTATCTGAGTCAGATATAAACCAAGTTTAGGTGGAGTTTATTTTCGTTGTGCTGACTTTTTACAGTCCGTTACAATAACTCGTACTGCATGCTAGCTAGCATGACAGAGTGTCTATACAGCTGGGTGGGTGTTATGATGTTACTGATAGTGAACTATATTTCATTTATAAGGTTAGTTAGTAGAGTTGCCAACCGTCCCGTAAAAACGGAATGTCCCGTATTCAGAGAAAATATTACGCGTCTCATATTGAGCTGAAAAGGAACGCGATTTGTCCCGTACTTCAGCTAGAATGGAAAAAGACACAAAGCTGGATTTATTCTGTCGTTACACTGCACAGCTGCCTCTTCTTCTCTCATTCTCTCTCCTCCCTCTCCTTTTGCTACTTCAATCATGAAACTGATCAATGATCAGCTGATCGGCTTTTCTCTCTTGTTTATTTATCGCCCACTTTGCGCCAGAAAGAGAAAACCAGCAGATGTCACGCTAAACAACAGCAGCACGTTTAAGCTTGATCAGCTGTTGTTAGAATTTATTTAATATTAATTTCTAGTATCAGCTGATGTTTGCTGGAGCCACAGCTGTAAAGCTGCTGGTCATGATCGGTTTGGTTATCTGGTGAGAGGGAAACATGAAGATGAAACCAGGACATGTCCTTACTGAATCATCAGAGCTGAACAGGTGATGGAGAAACAGGTTTACCTTTTAGGTGACATGAATGAGTTGAAGTTATGAACTGTTTCTGGGAGACAAATAACATCAGGATCCTTTTCCAAGTAGCTGACAGCTGGTAACTGTGCAGGGGCGGGTCTAGCAAAGTTTTGCCAGGGGGGCCAGGTAGGGCATTAACAGGGATAGGGGGGCACAAAGAAATACTTTTCTTTCTTTCGCAAATTAGCTCACATAGACATATTAGTTGTGCCACTTCTTAATGACGGTATCTTAGCTAACAACCCCAACTACCAGATTCAACTTGTAATTGGCTAAAAATAACTTAGCCTACTGGTGAGAGGGACGTTGTTAGCTCTCCACATTCCAACGTTTCAAAAGCTTCAGGAGCTGTCCGCTCAGCACAGCATCAGCACCACGGAAATACACGGATACATCCGTAGACTCGAGACAGAATTCACAATGCGTTTTTGGGACTTTCAGGTATATGGTCCAATGTTTTCTTTTCTGATCAAACCAGAAATCTTTAATGAGCAGCTAGATTTGTCTCCCAACTCTGGCTGAGTTAATGCCAGTTAATGCAACATTGAAGCAGCTGGAATCCATAGCTGCGCGTGTTCATGGAGCTTGGCTTTACATATCTGTGTGAGCAGATTTTCTCTCACATGAAGAGTGTCCTCAGGTAGCTGTCTGAATGCTGGACACTCACTCGGAGACGTGTGTCATGAATGCTGATTGGCCTGGAGCAGACCAGGAGAAGGTGATTGGACTAGACCAGTGATGCCAGTGTGGGAAAGTGATAAAGCTTAGATTTAGCCAGCAGCACCTGGGAGTGGACAGATGTGAGACCATAGATCTTCCTTGTTGAACTTATGCATAAGCTTTCACTACCAGTCAAAGGTTTGGACACACCTTGTCATTTAATGTTTTTTCTTTATTTTGACTATGTTCTACATTGTAGATACATACTGAAGACATCAAATATATGAAGCAAGATGTATATACATATGCCTCACCTCTGTCAGTGCGGCTGTGGCTGAATGTGTAAAGCGCTTTGGGGTCCTGAGGGACTCATAAAGCGCAATACAAATACTGGCCATTAACATTTACCATTTACCATATGCAGCTAAGAAAAAAAAAGTTTTCAATTTTAGATTCCTCAGAGTAGCCACCCTTTGCTTTGTTGACAGCGCTGCAAACCCTTGGCCTTCTCTCAATGAGCTTCATGATGTAGTCACCTGAAATGGTTTTTACTTCACAGGTGTGCCTTGTCAGGGTTCGTTTATGGAAATTCGTGCCTTCTTAATGGGGTTGGGACCATCAGTTGTGTTGTGCAGAAGTCAGGTTGGTACACAGCTGACATTCCTATTTGACAACTGTTAGAATTCATATTATGGCAAGAACCAGTCAGTTAAGAGAAATGACAGTCCATCATTACTTTAATGAATTACTTTAGGTAATCTCTTTTTGGTAATCTCTGTCTTTCACTTTAGAACTAAAGGTCAGTCAGTTGGGAAAATAGCTAAAACTTTGAATCTGTCCCCAAATGCAGCCGCAAAAACCGTCAAGCGCTATGACAAAACTGGCTTACATGAGGACTGCCCCAGGAAAGGAAAACCAAGAGTTACCTCTGCTGCTGAGGATAAATTCACTGAGTCAACAGCCTCAGAAATCACAAGTTAACAGCACCTCAGATTAGACCCCAGATGAATGCCACACAGAGTTCCAGTAGCAGACACATCTCTACATCAACTGTTCAGAGGAGACTGCGTGAATCAAAATCAGAATACTTTATAAATCCCTAAGGAAATTATGTGGGTTACAACTGCTCTAAGACAGTAACAATAACCGGCTAAACAATTTAAACAATACAATATGTTACAGATTTTACAAATTTAAGTAAAAGCATATAGACATCACTCAATTATAAATATCAAGAACTAACAGAGGTCTTATAAATAAATAGAATATTACAGAGTAGAAAAGAGCGTGTGCAAAAAGGGTGTAACTATTGCAGTGTTTACTGTGCATTAGATGGAGGACTTGTATAGAGAGATGGCCATGAGCAGGATTAATTTCCTGTGTTGTTCAGTGGTGCTTTTTGGTAATCTCAGTCTTTCACTGAATGAGTTCCTGTGACTAGCCAACACATCATGAAGTGGGTGGTATTATCCAGCATTGTTTTGTCTTAGACAACATCCACCTCTCAGACACCACCTTAAGGGAATCCAGCTCCATCCTCACAACATTACTGGCCTTGCGGATCAGTTTATTTAGTCTGTTGGCATCTGCGACCCTCAACCTGCTGCCCCAGCATGGAACAGCATAGAGGATAGCACTGGCCACAAAAAACTCATAGAAAATCCTGAGCATTGTACGACAGATGTTGAAGGACCTCAGATGCCTCAGAAAATCGAGACGACTTCACACCTTTATGGTCGAATAACTGCTAAGAAACCACTAGTAAGAAAAAGAAACAAGCAAAGAGATTTGTTTGTACCAAGAAATGCAAGGAATGGGCATTAGACCAGTGGAAATCTGTGCTTTGGTTAGATGAATCCAAATTTGAGATCTTTGAGACCCTCTGCCTTGTGCCGTGTCTTTGCGAGACACAGAAAAGGTGAATGGATGGTCTCTACATGCACGGTTCCCACGGTGAAGCATCAAGGACAAGGTGTGATGATGTGTGGGTGCTTTGCTGGCGACACTGTTGGGGAATTATTCAAAACTGAAGGCACAATGAAATCAGCATGGCTTCCACAGCAACCTGCAGCAACATGCCATCCCATCCAGTTTGCGTTTAAGTTGTACCATTTTTTATCTTTCAACAGGACAATGACCTCAAACATACCTCCAGGCTGTCTGAGGGCTATTTGACCAAGAAGGAGAGTGATGGAGTGCTCTGCCAGATGACCTGGAGTCCACTGTTGCCTAACTTAAAACCAGTCGAGATGGTTTGGGATGAGATGGATGACAGAGCAAAGTCAAAAGGGCCAACAAGCGCTCAGCATCTCTGGGAACTCCTTCAATACTGTTGGAAAACCATTTCAGGTTTCATGAAGCTCATCAGGAGAATGCCAAAAGTGTGCAAAGCAATAATCAAAGCAAATTGTGGCTATTTTTAAGAATCTAAAATGTATAACTTGTTTTGAGTTATTTCACACTTTTTTGTTTGCTAAATAATTCCATATATGTTCATTCATAGTTTTGATGCCTTATTTACATTATTTACATTGTGAGAAACTACAATGTAAATAATCATGAAAACAAAGACAAACCATTAAATGAGAAGGTGTGCCCAAGCATTTGACTGTTGAATGAAATGAAAAGAAACACCGATAGTGATATATGACAGATAATAGCTCTCACAGAAAGAACATGAGTCACCTTCTTTGCATTGCTCCTTCAAACATGATTTCAGGAAGTACATCTCTCTCTTTAGTTTTTCATTCTGTTATAAAACAAACAAACAAAAATATATGTCCAGATATGTCCTGCAATGTTTCATGCCATTTTTCATGAAAACTCATTGTGGAATATTCCATCCATCCATCCATCTTCATCCGCTTTGTCCGGGGCCGGGTCGCGGGGGCAGCAGCCTAAGCAAAGAGGCCCAGACCTCCCTCTCCCCAGCCACCTCCTCCAGCTTATCCGGGGGAATACCAAGGCGTTCCCAGGCCAGCCGAGAGATATAATCTCTCCAGCCTGGGTCTGCCCCGGGGCCTCCTCCCGGTGGGACATGCCTGGAACACCTCACCCAGGAGGCGCCCAGGGGGCATCCTTGTCAGATGCCCGAACCACCTCAGCTGGCTCCTTTCGATGTGGAGCAGCAGCTGCTCTACTCTGAGCCCCTCCCAGATGGCCGAACTTCTCACCCTATCTCTAAGGGAGAGGCCAGCCACCCTTCGGAGGAAGCTCATTTCTGCCGCTTGTATCCGCGATCTCGTTCTTTCGGTCACTACCCACAGCTCATGGCCATAGGTGAGGGTAGGGACGTAGATCGACCGGTAAATTGAGAGCTTCGCTTTTACACTCAGCTCCCTCTTCACCACGACGGACCGGTACAGCGTCTGCATTACTGCAGCCCCAATCCGTCTGTCGATCTCCGGCTCCCTTCTCCCATCACTCGCGAACAAGACCCCGAGATACTTGAACTCCTCCACTTGGGGCAGGAACTCATCCCCGACCCGGAGTGGGCACTCCACCCTTTTCCGGCTGAGAACCATGGCCTCAGATTTGGAGGTGCTGATCCTCATTCCCGCTGCTTCACACTCGGCTGCGAACCGTTCCAGTGCGAGCTGGAGGCCCTCACCCGATGAAGCCAACAGAACCACATCATCTGCAAAAATCAGAGATGAGATTCTGAGGCCACCAAAGCGAAAGCCCTCCACCACTTGGCTGCGCCTAGAAATCCTGTCCATAAAAATTATGAACAGAACCGGAGACAAAGGGCAGCCCTGGCGGAGCCCATCACCCACCAGGAACGAGTCCGACTTATTGCCGGCAATGCGAACCAAGCTCTTGCAACGGTTGTATAGGGATCGAATGGCCCGTAGCAATGGGCCAGACACCCCATATTCCCGCAACACCTCCCACAGCACACCCCGAGGGACACGGTCGAATGCCTTCTCCAAGTCCACAAAACACATGTAGACTGGTTGGGCAAACTCCTATGCACCCTCAAGTATCCTGGAGAGGATAAAGAGCTGGTCCAGTGTTCCGCGACCAGGACGAAAACCGCATTGTTCCTCCTGTATCTGAGGTTCGATTAACGGACGAACTCTCCTTTCCAGCACCCTGGCATAGACTTTCCCAGGGAGGCTGAGGAGTGTGATCCCCCTGTAGTTGGAACACACCCTCCGGTCCCCTTTCTTAAAGATGGGGACCACCACCCCGGTCTGCCAGTCCACAGGTACTGCCCCTGATCTCCACGCAACATTGCAGAGGCGTGTCAACCAGGACAGCCCTACAACGTCCAGAGCCTTCAGGAACTCGGGGCGGACCTCATCAACACCAGGGGCTCTGCCACCGAGGAGTTGTTTAACTGCCTCAGTGACCTCGCCCCCGGAAATTGGCGGGTCATTCCCCTCATCCCCAGACTCTGCTTCCTCCTCGGAAGACGTGTCAGTGGGATTAAGGAGGTCCTCGAAGTATTCCTTCCACCGCCTGACAATTTTCTCAGTCGACGTCAGCAGCGCTCCGCCAGCACTATACACAGTGCAGGTAGAGCACCGCTTTCCCCTCCTGAGACGTCTGACGGTTTGCCAGAATCTCTTCGAGGCAGTCTGAAAGTCTTTTTCCATGGCCTCTCCGAACTCCTCCCACACCCGAGTTTTTGCTTCAGCCACTGCCCGAGCCGCATTCCGCTTGGCCTGTCGATACCTGTCGGCTGCCTCCGGAGTCCCACAGGCTAACCAAGCCCAATAGGACTCCTTCTTCAGCCTGGTGGCTCCCTTCACCTCTGGTGTCCACCATTTGGTTCGGGGATTACCACCACGGCAGGCACCAACCACCTTGCGGCCGCAGCTCAATGCAGCAGCTTCGGCAATGGAGACGCTGAACATGGTCCATTCGGACTCAATGTCCCCAGTCTCCCTCGGAATGCTGTTGAAGCTCTGCCGGAGGTGTGCGTTGAAGATCTCGCGGACTGGGGCCTCTGCTAGACGTTCCCAGCACACCCTCACTACGCGTTTAGGTGCACCAGGTCTGTCCAGCGTCCTCCCCCGCCACCTGATCCAACTCACCACCAGGTGGTGATCAGTTGACAGCTCAGCCCCTCTCTTTACCCGAGTGTCCAGAACATATGGTCGCAGGTCTGCTGATACGATTACAAAATCGATCATCGACCTACGGCCTAGAGCGTCCTGGTGCCACGTGCACTTATGGACACTCTTATGTTCGAACAGGGTGTTCGTTATGGCCAAACTGTGATTAGCACAGAAGTCCAGTAACAGAGCACCGCTCGGGTTCAGATCAGGGAGGCCGTTCCTCCCAATCACGCCCCTCCAGGTCTCGCTGTCGTTACCCACGTGAGCATTGAAGTCTCCCAGCAGGACAACAGAGTCTCCAGGTGGAGCACCCTCCAGCACCCCCCCCCCCCCCCAGGGACTCTAAGAAGGCTGGGTTCTCTGAACTGCCACTCGGCGCATAAGCGCAGATGACAGTCAGGACCCGTTCCCCGACCCTAAGGCGCAGGGAACAAACCCTCTCGTCCACCGGGAAAAACCCCAACGTACCGGCAGCAAGCCGAGGGGATATTAGGATACCCACCCCAGCCCGCCGCCTCCCACCAGGGGCAACTCCAGACTGAGACAGAGTCCAGCCCCTCTCCAGGAGACTGGTTCCAGAGCCCAAGCCATGTGTAGAGGTGAGCCCGACTATATCTAGCCGGTACCTCTCAACCTCATGCACTAACTCAAGCTCCTTCCCCACCAGAGAGGTGACATTCCATGTCCCTATTGCCAGTCTTGGCAGCCGGGGGTCAGTCCGCCAGGGCCTCCGCTCCTGGCCGCCACCCGGCACACAATGCACCCGACCCCTATGGCGCCTCCTGCGGGTGGTGGGCCTGCGGGACCATTGTGGAATATTATGAAGTGAAATCCTAAAAGGTTGATTCTGTTTATCTGGACGTAGCAGTTTCAGTGGCAGAAATGATTCATCAATCATCCAAGTGACTTCTTCAGTCTCAGCTGACTCCAGGTTTCTCCAACCTTATAAACAGTACCTTTGCACAATGACTGAAACTAGCACCACTGACTAACAATGGGCTCTAGATGTCAGTTTCTTGATCATTTATATGTAAACTGTCATAATCAAAACCACTTATCAATGTCCATGATTACCATTCACAGAGAGTTGGGGAATGGCTGCAATCACAGCATTGTAAGAAGAGTTGTTCTTTCGGGGGATCAACATTGGAATTTCCATACCTGGATGATTGAACATGCATCAAGAAATATGAAGTGGAATATTTACCTCAACACTGACCAAGTGCAGCCTATGATCCAGCTTTCTTGATATATCCTCCAGATTTTGCAGGCTGTCATTTCTCTATAGTTTGTCATTGGGGCAAAAAAGTAAAAATAACAGTAAATGAATAAAAGTTTAAAATCCCAGTATGTCATGTTTAATTATGCCATGTCATGTTTAATTATGCCAATTTTGGCTCGCACAGTGGTTACGTCTATCCTATTCTCCAGCATTGACAGTTTTTCAGTCTGTTATAAAAAAAAAGAAAAAAAAAATCCAAGCATGTAATTTCATGTTTCATTGTGTTATTTGTTTGTGAAAACTCATAGAGTAAGTGCAATCTTTACCTGAGCTTTGACGGTTTTCTGCATATGATCGAGCTCTCTTGATATATGCTCCAGATGTTGCAGGTTATCATTTCTCTGTAGGTTGTCATTGGGGCAAAAAAGTGAAAATTAAAGTAAATAAATCAAAGTTTAAAATCCCAGTATGTCATGTCATGTTTCATCATGTCCTTTTTGGCTCGTACAATGGCAACGTTCAGTGTACGTGCTAGCTCGTCCATCCTATTTTCCAGCCTCGACAGGTTGTCAGTCTTTTATAAAAAAAAAAGAATTTTTTTTTAGTATGTTATGTAATGTTTCATTGTGTCATTTTTTGTGAAAACTCATTGGACTGAGTGCAATCTTTACCTGAGCTTTGACCGTTTTCTGCATATGATCCAGCTTCCTTGAGATATTCTCCAGATGTTGCAGGCTATCATTTTGCTGTAGTTTGTCATTAGGGCAAAAAAGTAAACATAAAAGTAAATAAATCAAAGTTTAAAATCCCAGTATATCATGTCATGTTTCATTATGTCATTTTTGGCTCTTACAATGGCCACGTTCAGTGTATGTGCCAGCTTGTCCATCCTATTCTCCAGCCTCGACAGTTTGTCAGTCTGTTATAAAAAATTATTTTTTAAAAATCCTAGTATGTTATGTCATGTTTCAGTGTGTCATTTTTTGGTGAAAACTCATTGGACTGAGTGCAATCTTTACCTGAGCTATGAACATTTTCTGCATGCGATCCAGCTTCCTTGAGATATTGTCCAGATGTTGCAGGCTATCATTTTGCTGTAGTTTGTCATTGGGCCAAAAAAAGTAACAATAAAAGTAAATAAATCAAAGTTTAAAATCCCAGTATGTCATGTCATGTTTCATTATGTCATTTTGGCTCTTACAATGGCCACGTTCAGTGTATGTGCCAGCTTGTCCATCCTATTCTCCAGCCTCAACAGGTTGTCAGTCTGTTATGAAAAAAAGAAAAAAAAAATCCCAGTATGTCATGTCATGTTTCATTGTGTCATTGTTTTGTGAAAACTCACTAAGTGCAATCTTTACCTGAGTGTTGATCGTTTTCTGCATGCGATCCAGCTCCCTTGATATATCCTCCAGATGTTGCAGGCTATCATTTCTCTATAGTTTGCCATTGGGCCAAAGAAGTAAAAATATAAGTAATAAATCAAAATTAAAAATCCCAGTATGCCATGTCATGTTTCATTATGTGATTTTTTGCTCATACAGTGGCCACATTCAGCTTACGAGCCAGCTCCTCCATCCTATTCTCCAGGCTCAACAGTCTGTCAGTCTGTTATAAAAAACAAAAAAAATCCTAGTACGTCATGTCATGGTTCACTGTGTCAATGTTTTGTGAAACTCATGCTTTAAGTGCATCACTTTACCTGAGCTCTGACCTCATCCAGCACCCGAGCCATCTCCCCCACCCTTATCTCTAGCTTCTGTAGTCTATCATTTACATCTCGAGGAGCTCTTCGATGCTCCAGTACCACAGCTCTCTGCATCTGATCCCTCTGAATGTCCTGAGGATGATGGCTGGTGTCAGTCAGAGAATCTTTGGTTCCTAAAATATAAATCCTGGTAAACTGGGTGGGAATGACAGGATCTTATAGTTGGGAGTTAGTAAAAATCTGGTTTATCAGTGAATAATCAGATATGATTTTCTGTTCATGAGGAGTCCACTGATAGAAATAGTGCAAGAGTATTCAAAATACAATAAATGATCAGAGGCAATAATGAGGAGAAATAATGAGGTTAAGAAAAAATACATAGTTTGGGTAAAAATGAAGTCGGCTACGTACACATTATGCCTATAGGAGCTGCTCATTCAAGTAAACCTGCTCCACAGTGTTTGTGCTGATGTTAAGGCCTGAGTAGGTTTGCTCTTTACAACGACCCATTCATTGCCAAATTTTTGTAAATGTAGACTGCATGACTAGGTGCATGATTTATACACCTGTGTGTGAAATCATATGGAATTGAAAACACCTGAATTAAAAGATAATGAGATATGGCCCAGTGCATATACTGTATATGTACCAGCTATGTGTAGAGGTAATAATTTATTCATCCAGTACTGTGCAAAAGTCTTGAGCAACCACATATTTCTCTATAATTTTTTAAAGAAAATGGAACCGGCAATTTTTGGGGTGACATTGTGCAAACATTCATAAAAATATATAATAATGGATTAGATTTATATAGCGCTTTTCAAGGCACCCAAAGCGCTTTACAATGCCACTATTCATTCACTCTCACATTCACACACTGGTGGAGGCAAGCTACGGTTGACTACTGTGTTTTAAATGCACTTTAGAACAACACACAATAACACTACACATCCCACATAGCAAAATGGGTATGCCCCAGATCTGGCCCACACAATGTGCTTACACATGGCCCACATACTGCAAAGAATGACGGCCCGTTGGTGGCCCAGATCTGGTTTGCCAGAGGTGGCTTACACATGGGCCAGCACAAGGCCAGTTGCAGACACACTGGTGGTTGTGTGCTGGACCATGTGTGGATTAGCTCTGGCCAACCTGATCTGGGCCACCAAAGGGCTGTCATTCTTTGCAGTATGTCGGCCATGTGTAAGTTGTGTGCAGCCACGGGTCAGTTGCAGACACACTGCTGGCCCTGTGCTGGCCTAGAACAGTTTCAGCTCTGGACCCAGATGTCAGCCTAATGTGAACCTTAATCAAGCCATGTAATAACAACATGTGCCGGAACATAACAGTGCAAAAGTAACAAGATGAAACTCTGTTCAGGCAGTTAATGTACTGATTCTTATATAGCGCTTTTCTATTCTTCCGGATTACTTAAAGTGCTCTATACAACATGCCACATTTACCTATTTCCTCAAAACTGAGTGCTTCGTAACTACATTCACTCTCTTTCCATGCAGACTGGTGGACTCAGGAATCGAATCACTAACCTTCCGATCAGTAGGTGACCGGCTCTACCACCTGAGCTAGAACCACCCAGTGGTAAACATGAGTAAACCCTCACTAGTTTTTGGATAAAGTGTACACTCACAAACCTGTCAAACCTGTATTTGAAATGTTGGCTACCGTAGCAGTATAGTATTGCAACGTGGCATTTGGGTCTTCTAACTAAAATAGGAAAAATAGGAACATAAATAGTGCCATCATTGCCAGGCCTGGCCCACATCTGGTTGACATACATCCTGAAACGACACCAGTCAGTCAGAAGTGTCAGCTTGATGCCAGATCTGTGGAAGACCTGTTTTCTATGAGCCTGGGCCTCATACACCAAACCATAATCGGGCCAGATATGGCATGCCATCACATAAACAGTACCATCTACGCCAGGCCTGGACCATATCTGGATGACATCCCACTTACCATGCCAGAAGTCAGCCAGCAGTGCCAGCTCGACACCAGATTCGGACCAGACCTGTCTGCTATGTGGGATGAGCGGGAGGAGGGAGGTATGGGGTCTTCACACACCCCTGTTCTCTATTAGGCATCAGGCGGAGGGGCTGGGATGCGGGGCCTCCCTGCTGCTGTGGAGCCGGGGGCGGTCTGCTTGCCTCCACCCAGGGAGACAGGGTAACATCTCCTGGGTCTAGGTGCAGTTTCCCCCTCTGGGGGCGAGGGTACCTGGACCTGGGGTATAGAGTATGTTTGGGGAGTATGATTGTGTGTACAATGTCCATTTGTGTCTGTCTTTACGTTGGGTGATTGCTGAGTATTTGTGTATATGTGCATGAGGGTGGGAATACACGTTTGTGTCTCTGTGTGCCTGTTTGTCTGTGTCTATATGTCAGGTCGGGTGTTAGACTCCACCTCTCTGGGAACATCTCAGGCCCTCCAAAGTATGGAGGCCTATCTCTCCTCACCACACTCCCTACCAGTGGCTGATGCCCTCAGGCGTCGGTGCGTTGGTGGTTCTTGGTGTCTGGTGCTGGGCGCTCAGGTATGTACTGGCTTACTCTTGGTGGCTGCTTGGCAGGGTCTGGCGCCCGTGGCTTGGTTGGGCCTCTTCCGGGGTGTGGGGGGCCCTCAGGCCTCTGGGCCTGCGGCTCAGTTCACTCTGGCACAGCTGGCTGCCGGCGGAGCCTACTGGCACACCACTGTAGCCCACTCTGGCTTCTGCTCCATGGCTGCTGGGTGTTCCTTCATCTAGGGCTCTCCTCAGCTCTTCCCAGGAGGGTGGCATGGATGCCCCTCTGGTGGTCCTTCTTGGGCTCTCGCAATCTGGGGCCTGTGAATGTCTGGGGCCTGGATCTCCTCCATGCCTGCTTCATGCCCTGTCCCCAGGGAGCCATAGCCCTGTCCACACCCTCTAGCAGATCGTTACATGGAGAAACCTTTTGTATACAGCCGTGCTCATCCACACAGGTGTGCACAACGGTGTTCACTCTTCAGAGACACAAACTACACCTTTCTTGGCTGCTACCTCAAAGCACATTGGGTGCTGTCGGTCCTGCGTGCTGCACAACTTTCAATATTTAGTATACTGTTATTTACACTTAGCTAGATTAATGTGATGGTGTTGTGTTTATTATGTTGCTCTTTTTTTTGCTTGTTTTCTCTTTTTTTCCTCTAAAATAAAATAAAATACATAACAACAAAAACAAAGGTCGACTAAATGGTTTAATACGGCAAGGCCTTTTCTAAAATCTTAGCAATAAATGGCAATTTTGAGATTGGTCTGTAACTGCTAAGAAGAGAAGGGTCTAACTTGGTTTTTTATTTTTTTAAAGGGGGTGGATATCACATTTTTAAAATAATAACTTTACCAGACACCAGTGAACTGTTGATTAGGCGAGGAGAATAAAGATGCAGGTAAAATGTCAAGTCAACAGGAGGACGCTTTCATTGAGGTAAGATAAACGTGTGAAAAAGTTTCTAAAATAACAGGCTGAGCTGGAGTAGGAACTGACAATGAAGATACTGATGGGAATTTTTTTTTCTTACATTACTGATTTTTTTCTAGCAAGAAAGAGAGAAAATCTTTACTTCCCCTATGAAGAAAGGGGGCTGCAGGTGCAAGAGGAGTAATAATACCACTAATGGAGTCAAACAACACCTTTGGATTACCTCTGATCTTTGCAGGTGTGAAAAAATAGGCAGCCATCGCATCTCTTATTGCATTGTTAAAAGCTATCTAAAATGGAACGACAGGTATTATTAAAAAGATTAGTTATAAGGGGATAGATATAAATTAAAAGTATCAAAGAATTTCTCACATGTGGAGAAATTTAAGATACGAGAGCCAACCTTCCTTCAAACAGGAGACAGCGATGTGTGAAAAGACAACAGCCAGATAGGATAAGATAAGATAGGATAAGATAAATCTTTATTAGTCCCACACTTGGGAAATTTGTTGTGTTATTGCAGAAATTGGACAGTGCAATGTTAGAGCAGCAAAAAATAAGACAAACAATGGAATAGGATAAGCCTTAAAATAAAATTCAGCCTTAAACATTAAACATTGTTGATTTTAAGTTGAGGATATAATTCTGTATGAAACATTAATTAATGACCTCTCTCTTTTGCATCACAATAATAACAGTAACAATAGTAACAGTAAAACCAAACAATTAGTGACTTCTGTGACCCAAACGCCTTTTGTCTTAGCTTACCTTTTTTGCAATTTACACTAGACTGTCCGTAGATAAAGAGTACACAGAGCAAATGTATCTTCAGCAGCACAAATGCTCCTTGTTTGTGCTCCATTGTCGTGAAGCAAGAGGGGGGGAAAAGCTGTGATCAAAATCCAAGCACCTCAGATCCAATACCAAAAATACCTTCAAGGCACTTCGATTGTTTTAAGGACAATAATGCCCAGTCCCTCTGAATAGCTTGTAACTTGTTGATTGTGAGGGCTGACTAAAGGCGGTTCCCTTAATCAGTGAACTGATGAATGTTTACAAAGTCAGGGGTGGGGCAACTCCAGAGAATGCTTATGGTTTCGGTGGTCTAGGTGTTGGTGATCTGTCATGTGGCGTTCTACAAAGTTCTAGATTAGGTGCTCTATTTATCAGTACTTTTAAAATAATTTCTCGTGACTTGTATGTCCATCACATTCAACTTTACTTCTTTTTTAAACCTCACAAACTCATTAACTTATCCATTTTAAATGAATGCCTTAATGCAGTCAGTTGTTGGATGGCAAATACGTTTTTGCAGTGAAATCTTGACAAGACAAACAATTTAATTATTTCTCCTGCGCATTAGTGCCCAAAATAAACAGCAATTGGGATCTGTTTTATCCACTTTATACGCTTAAGTGTAAAATGCGGGGATAAATTTCATTCAGTCTCTAAGACTTGATCTTCACATGAAGTCTCTGGCCTGCTACTTGTCCACTTTCTCTTGTAGTGGGTTGTTTTGTTTTTTTTAAAAAAATTTTATTTGCCTCTATAAAGCATTTCTGACTTCTCTTTTTCTTCCTTTTCCCACAATAGAAATAAAACTTACAACTTTACTATTACGTGAATATACAGCAAAAAATGATTCTATTATTAAATCACTGATTTATTAATACCTTAATTAAAGAAAATAAGGATATTCAATCATTCTCATTCTCTGCTGACATCCAGTGGCCATTTCCTGTCACAGCCGTACAGTTTAACACTATAATCAGGGAGGTCAAACTCATTTTACACTTGGAGCCACATTTATTTTATTTATTTATATAGCACTTTTAATTACAACAGTGGTGTTGACCAAAGTGCTGTACAAACATACAAATTACACAATAAAATAACACACAATAAAATAGCAATATCAATTAACATCAATGACAGATAGCTAATGACAAATAAATAAGTACATGACTCTCGTGCAGTATTAAAAGCCAGTGAGTAGAAATGTGTTTTAAGATAGGATTTAAAAAGGTTGAAGGTAGGAGCCTGTCTAATGTGGAGAGGCAAATCATTCCACAATTTAGGCACCACGACCGCAAATGCACTATCACCTCTAAGAATCAGCCTCGACCTTGGTGTGGCCAAGAGCAAAAGATCACCCGATGTAAGAGCTCTAGGGGGCATATAAGGCTGTGCACATACAGTGCACTTTAATCTTAAGTTGTCCAGGCCAGAAAAAAACCCTTTCTGTCAGTGTAAATAAGTTTAGCTCCACCTATAGTCCCTGTAATATCTCAATATAAGAAAAAAAAGTGCAATTTCAGCTGGATGTGTGTGTTCTACTACATGTTAAAGAAAGGCTGTTCTATTTAATGAAATAAATGTCAAAATGACTCTCTGGGCAAAATAAAATGTGTAAAATTATAGAAAAAGGTTTGGTAGCTCTTTGTCCCGACTATCGTGCCATTATAAAGCAAAAATACTTTAGATGTCCTATTTTATTGATTGATTGATTTTTACTTTTTATTTATTTTACTGTGGACACATTGTAATCAACTGAAATTTCGTTTACAGAGAGTGGAAAACACAGGAACTTTTCTGTCATTTAATTGTTCATCTATTACTTGGTGTAATATTTGCTCCACAGTACTGAGGCACTACATGTATATGATGATGCCATTAACTAGAGAACAAAAGAGCATATCCAATATTTTGTCAGAGGCATATCTGCGTAACATTAGATAAACTTATTTTAATATTACAAACACTAATACTAATATCCAGAATTTGTCTCTTACACCTCGCATGTGCCGATCTGACTGGGGTCATTTGCTGGATGCAAACTGTCCCCCTGGGCCATACACTGCCTTTAGTCTACTCAAAAATAATTGATAATTGCAATAGAAAAAAAGAGTATGAACACATATATTTTAGATTAAACATATAGCTTTCACTACTGGGAGAAACAGCAGAGAAACAGCATCTGAAACAAATGTCATGTGAATTCACTTAACAGTACACACTGGGCAGCAGGTGGGCACTCCATCCACACACCCACGTCATACACCCAGTGGAGTCTGCAAACCAGCTTCAACCCCCCCCCCCCCCCATTAACACAAAAAGAGGGGAAAAGTTTTTTCTTCTGTGATTATATATTCCATTATTCTATTTACCTGTACCTATTGTACAGGTACAGTATTAAAAGCCCTAAATCTGGTGTAGAGAACTCCAGGCCTCCAGTTTTAGATATCACCCTGGGTCAACAGACCTAAATCAAATGATAAGTTCATTACCAGGCCTCTGAAGAACTTCAAGACATGTTGAGCAGGTAATTTAGCCATTTAAATCAGCTGTGTTGGATCAAGGACAAATCCACACCACAGCTCTTAAAATCGTGTCTTTATGCTTTTGAGTTTCAGTTGGCAATTTTTTAGTCAGGTGTTCCTGCTCTGAAACTCTGATCTGCTACTTGTCCACTTTGCCTTTCACTTATTATTACATAATGATATATAGTGCACATAGGATACAGATTAAACAGCCTTAAGCCTTTTTTTTCTCTGAGTCTGTCACCAAACACATTTCACATCAAATCATCCCAAAAGGTGTGTGTACACACTCCTTAATTTTATTGTTTGGGGGGTTCTGGGTATTTTTTGTTTTTTTGTTTTTTTGCATGGGTGTGCTGAGACAAGTGTCTAAAGATATGAGGTTTAATCTTCAGAAGTTGTCTTTTTATTTATTTACCTCTATAAAGCTGTTTTGAGTCAAAAACACAATAAAATAAACTTACTTACAATTTTACTATTGAGAGAAACACAATTGCACAATTATAAATGGTTTATCCTTCCCTTAATCACAGCAAGTATTTAAGTCTATTACAAGAAAAATACACTCATTCTGAAAAGAAGCAAATGTTTGGGTACTTTAGCTTTGAAAGTCAACTCTTTGACTTGCCTCCTATTTTAACCACATCTCTGCTGACATCCAGTGGCCATATTCAGTCATGGCTGATGAGATAAACACAATATAACCTTTTTTGATCCAATTTAAGTCTTTTGTTGATATTAAATGAATATTCTAACTTATTAAAACACACTAATACGATTGAAAGCTTCTAGGAACAATCATATGATATGAAAAATTATTGTGATATAGTGATATATAGTGCACATAAGATACAGATTAAACAGTCTTGAGCCGTTTTCCCCCCTTTGAGGCTGTCACTCAGGGCTGGACTGGCCATCCGTCATATGGGCCGCTCGTGATTTTTCGTTTTTATGGGCCGATGGGGTTTTATTTCTTTTCTTTTTTTTTAGCGGTATAAGTGAATAGTGGTGGATTGGCCAGTTGGTCATGATCGACTCTGGACTGGACCAATTACAGCCGAGGGGTTCGAACTTTAAAGTTGAGGTGAAAAGGAATGCGATTTGTCCCGTACTACTTCAGCTAGAAAGTTGCTAATTCAATCATGAAACTGATTAATGATCAGCTGATCGGCTTTTCTCTCTGCGCCAGGAAGAGGAAACCGGCGGAGGTCACGCTAAAGAACAGCAGCACGTTTAAGCTTGATCAGCTGTTATTAGAACTTATTTAATATTAATTTCTAGTATCAGCTGATGTTTGCTGGAGCCACAGCTGTAAAGCTGCTGGTCATGATATCCGTTTGGATATGTGGTGAGAGGGAAACATGAAGATGAAACCAGGAGATGTCCTTACTGAATCATCAGAGCTGAACAGGTGATGGAGAAACAGGTTTACCTTTTAGGTGACATGAATGAGTTGAAGGGAAGTTATGAACTGTTTCTGAGAGACAAATAACACCAGGATCCTTTTTTTACGTAGCTGACGCTGGTAGCTGTGCAGGGGCGGGTCTAGCAATGTTTTGCCAGCGGGGCAGGTAGGGCATTAACAGGGAAAGGGGGGCACAAAGAAATACTTTTCTTCCTTATTCTTATTTAAAATGTCTAGCTTTTAATAAATAATTATCTGAATCTTACAACCAAAGTTTCTATCTGATGTAAAATGTATAGAAATCCATTATTGTATTCAGTAAATATTAAGTCTAGTATATACCCTAGTACGTTATAGTATTCTTTCCTTTGGGAAGGTACCATCTGTGCAGTCTGCAATTCTGTTGAAGAAAGATGATGAATATATTTAAATACTGGAGAAAAATAATAAATTTCTGTGCATTTGTTTTATACGTGCATTAAATTAAAATCTTGAGGCAGAGGGTGGGGGAGTGGTTCCCTATTTTTTTTTTCTTTTGCTTTTTTGCTGGGATTCTGGCAACCCTATTAGATAGTAGGGGTGCAACGATACTCGTATTGATATTGAACCGTTCGATACAGTGCTTTCGGTTCGGTACGCATATGTATGAACAATACAAAATTTGTAATTTATTTTATCAACTTTCCTTCTGACGATGCTGTCTGTGTTGAGCGCTCAGTAAATCTGCGTTCGACTACTCAGCCTAGGCTGCACTGTCGAGCGCAGATCCACTGAGCGCTCAACACAGACAGCATCATCAGAAGGACGAGCGCAGGGCAAGCTAGCGAGACAGAAGTTAAGCTCTCCTTGCAACATGGCAAATTGAACCTTCCCCACCCTCATTCAGATGTGGCGTTTGGAATTATTTTGGTTTTCATGTGACATATGACCCTGAAGGTAAGCGCGTCATGGACTAAAGTAAAACAGTATGTTGGATGTGCCACGCAATGCTCAATTACATGGGTGGGAACTAGTGTGTTAGCGAGCAGTTAGCTCGTTAACGTGTTAGCCGTCTAGCCCCACGCAGGGGTAGCTCGATAACGGAGCACTAGTGGGAACACAACGAATATGACTGCACATTTACGCCGACATCATCCTAGTGCAAAGACAAGTGGAAGCAGACAAAAACAACAAGCATGCATGTTACAAACTTTACCCGAGTCATTTAGACAGCCGTTAGCACATGATTCTCCTTATGGGGACCTGATATGTTTAATATTGTGGCGAGCTCAGACAAGGAGGAGAGGGAGGTGTCGTTTGGTCTTGCTTACCGTGAGCTAGCCAGGGAGCACAGCCGTTTATTGACATCTGCAGAAGAACACTGCCGCTAGCTAACTGCTCAGCGCAGCAACCGCACAGCAACAACAACACACAGAGCATGATAAATGTTTTTTTATGATAAATTTGTTAATACTTTTAGCTAAATTTTATATCCATAAATGTAAGTTTACTAACAAAACACCATATTTCTGTCATTATTTTAAGGATGTGGAAATGTACATACAATCAATATCAGACTCCACCAACAAAAAGGCTCTCAAAACAATTTATGTATGTGAATTTTTGCGTGTATTCTTATAATTGTTACCTTTTTCTTTTACCCCTGGCTTTGTGTGTTCATGTTCTGTTGTTTTGTATACTTCATCTGTTCGTATGTTGTATACTCATTGTTTGTTAAATAAAGTTTATTTAAAAAAAAAAAAACACACAGAGCGCCCTCTGACCCCGGAAGGACACACCGTCGCAGCGAGAAGGCGTCACCCGTCACTATGGCAACATAAACAAAACATAACTGTACAAACAGAACCCCGAACAGCCCTGACCCGCTACATAGCCCCCGCCTAAGGGGTCAGTCGTTCCCGACGACCCCATTGCCCCACACAAAGTCCTGCAAATGTCCAGGTGCCTTCTTTTGGCGCACCGCCGGTCACGACAGGCGGGGGAAAAGTCACTCGGGTCAGAACATGGGGTGCCACCATCATCCCACTTCTGACACCAATGTGGCGAGCTCAGACAACGAGGAGACGGAGGTGTTGTTTGGTCTTGCTTCCCGTGAGCTAGCCAGGGAGCACAGCCGTTTATTGACATCTGCAGAAGAACACTGCCGCTAGCTAACTGCTCAGCGCGGCAACCGCACAGCCACAACAACAACACACAGGGCGCCCTCTGACCCCGGAAGGACACACCGTCGCAGCGAGAGGGCGTCACCCGTCACTATGGCAACATAAACAAAACATAACTGTACAAACAGAACCCCGAACAGTCCTGACCCGCTACAATATGCTGCTGAGAATATAGCCCAGAAGAAGCGTATAGTATAGCTTTTATTTTGGAAAGAGCCATTTCTCTGTAATAAACTCTCTTTTCCAAAGATGAGTGACTCCTCAATCAGATACAGGTGTTACCGCGCCAGATCCGCGGCCCCGAACCGTAGTAAGGAAACCTCTGGCAGTTACTTGAAGGTTCCGTAACTGACTCGTAGCCGGCAACAGCTTACTATACAGGTCAACTCCGCTAGCAAAAAGATCGAAGGAGGCGTAGGAAACTGCTTCACCGAACTTTATTTCTTCTCTAAGGCACGAACACAGCGTACAGTGGGCTGAAACAGTTTACTCACAGCGAGCATCGCCGACACAACTCTGGCTGTCGAGGGAGTTATTATATTCCTTTTATTTATTTTCTTTCCGTCTCTTCTGTAGCTAACCGTTACTTTTTCCCCTTCTCCGCTCTCTCTCTTCACACACACACACACACACACACACACACACACACACACCAGGCAGTCCCGCTACACACATCCCGAATACATTTCCCATCAGGCTTCATCCTTAAAGGGCCATGCCTGTAACACAGGGCTTGCAAAATCGGGCTAGCGATTTTTCCAGTCGGGCTACCAAAATCTATCTCTGCCCTGCCCGTCGGGCTATTGTAGGAAGGAAAGATATATGTCAATGCTTTTGCATTCTTTCGGAAATGTAGCTGGGTAATTATGTCATTGGCATCGGTGAGCCACTGTCAATATGTGACATATTGAAATCGCGTTTGAATTTGCGCTTGTTTTTTGCTTTCACTTTGCAAATATCCAGGTGCCTTCTTTTGGCGCACCGCCGGTCACGACAGGCGTGGTTAAAGTCACTCGGGTCAGAACATGGGGTGCCACCATCATCCCACTTCTGACACCAATGTGGCGAGCTCAGACAACGAGGAGACGGAGGTGTTGTTTGGTCTTGCTTCCCGTGAGCTAGCCAGGGAGCACAGCCGTTTATTGACATCTGCAGAAGAACACTGCCGCTAGCTAACTGCTCAGCGCGGCAACCGCACAGCAACAACAACAACAACAACACACAGGGCGCCCTCTGACCCCGGAAGGACACACCGTCGCAGCAAGAGGGCGTCACCCGTCACTATGGCAACATAAACAAAACATAACTGTACAAACAGAACCCCGAACAGCCCTGACCCGCTACAATATGCTGCTGAGAATATAGCCCAGAAGAAGCGTATAGTATAGCTTTTATTTTGGAAAGAGCCATTTCTCTGTAATAAACTCTCTTTTCCAAAGATGAGTGATTCCTCAATCAGATATATTTATTTTTTTAATTATTTTTGTTTCAGCAACATTAAATTTAAAAACTGTACTTTTGAGTTAAAATATATATTTATAATTTTAATAAATGACAAATTAAAAAGGCATGAACATTTTTTTTGTATCGAAAAAATATCGAACCGTGACACCAAAGTATCGAACCGAACCGAACCGTGAATTTTGTGTATCGTTGCACCCCTATTAGATAGGTATATGTAATTATTATTATGTTGTTATATGTTTTTTCTAAGTACTGTTTAGAATACCAGAATAGGGAGGATGGTGTAGGTTTAAGTTTATTATAAAGGCTTTATGGCTTTTCCTAAAATACCATGGTGGGCCAGTCACTAGTCAAAATGCCCGGGCTGATTTTTTGTCCCAGTCCAGATCCCAAAAGGTATGTGTACACACTCCTTAATTTTATTGTTTTGGGAGGTTCTGTTTTTCTGTTTGTTTGTTTTTGCATGGGTGTGCTGAGATAAGTGTGTAAAGACATGTGGGTTAATCTCCAGAAGATGAACAGCTAATCCCTTGTCAGGGTCTATTAGTTGTCACACATTAATTGCTAATTGAACAAATCCAGCAGGGACGAGCTGTATTGCCAAAGAAAATGTTTAGAATCATTTAAAAATTTCTTAACTATCTCACAGCCTGAAATTTAAATCTATGTATGACCATCCTAGACCTAATGTACTAAACAAAATGATGTTCTTGTTATGCGCTGTAATACTGACAGCTGAGTTTGCCAGACACAATGTCTATAAAGGTGAAGAGTCTCAGAGTATCATACAAATCTCTTGAATTCACTTGGTACCCCAGTCTCTGACCTCATTGTCAGGTTCCTGTCATCTCTAATCTCTTTGGCGTTTTCCTCTTTGGCCAGGTAAGCCACGCCCTCAGCCTTTAGCCTCTGAGCTGGCATTTATCCCCAGACACACATAAGCTGCTGTCTGCTTTTTAATGTATGTGGGGAGGGTGGTGTCAATGTGTGTGTATGTGTGTGTTTTACCTGTTGCTGTCACTTATTTTTATTTTTGAAAGCGTCACTCTGTCTTTCTTAACCATGTTTGGTGGATTTTTGGGGTTTTGAGACTCAGACATGCCACGTCCATCAGAAGTCAGGAGGATATGCAGACTGACCAACTAGCTTCAGCGGATTTGACAACAACAGGTCAGTCAGCCGAAGTTTATCAAACAGTGTGGATGGCAGATCAATCTTGATCTATAAAACAAACTGTTCAGATGAGTGTGTAAAGGCAGGCTTCTGTGTGTTTATTTTACTTCATATAAATGGTAAAGTTGTTATTTCAGTGGGATGTGCTCACAGATCCAAACAGTTACTCAAGAGCATCGCAGACCCACAGTTAAACTATTTGGTGGTATAGTAAACAAGGTCAAGGTAGAGATTCTTCTAAAAAAAAAAATTTTAAAATCCAGCGATTCCTTAAGTCTGATTAAAAAAAAATTTGGGAGTTGTTAGTATTTCTGATATAAGACAATGTAATGAGAACACTGATGAATAGTAAAAAAAAATCTTTAGAAATCCCTGATACAGGAGGCATGTGAGTATTACCAGCACTGACAGAGTAGAGTTAAGATTACATGTCTGCAGATGAACTGGGAATAAAAGTAAGGAAAGCATGTTAGAGAAACATGTAGCTAACTATTACTATTACTATTACTAGTCTGCTCTTTCTGATTGAAGAAACCCCAACTGAAACCCAATTTAAATTTATTAAACTGGATTTATAAGGCAGAGTTGAGTGTATTTGTGTTTGGGTATCATGTCACACTCTTAACCTAAAGAGAATAACTGAATGTGACACACTAATAACAATGACTATGTTTAGTTACTTGTTTTTTGCTCTTTCTCTGCCTTGACTCAGGCAGAACTGGCTCCTGAGTCCTAACCCAGGAATGGCCCTCACTGGACCAACTGCCAGGGCTCCAGTCTGCTTGCTGCTGGTTCTCTTGTATCTTCGCACAGTCACAGGTGCAACCACCTCACAGTCAAGCCAAAAGCTTAAGTTATAGGTCACACTTAATGAAGCTTTAACCCCCTGTCTATGTGTTCAAGTGTGTGTTTGTGTTTGGCACAGGAATGTCAGGCTGGGGTGGATGTTTGGACGGCCAGAATGTATCTGCAGCAATCAAAGAAAACACAGTTTGGGGAGAGATTGTTGCTGAGTTAATGGCTGACACCACAATGGAGGGAGTGCAGTGGAGCCTAATTGGAAAGGATGCACATTGGTTTTTCTTGGATGGAAGCAACATCCGGCTCAACACGTCAGCTGACCGGGTGCTTGACAGAGAGGTAATGGCACTGATAACTGAGCTGTCTACAAGGCAGAAATATTTAGATGTGTAATATACTTTTTGTAGTGGCCTTGAGCCACACTAAGGAAACTGTATTTGGAACAAACACATGTTGAACCTCACTATCTCCTTCTTGGCCCAAACCTAACCTCTCTTACTGTCATCCTCTTACATCATGGCAACTGTTAATGGGTCAGCTAGATTATCTCTCTCTCACACCAAGAAAGTCTTTCAATGTGCTGATCACTCATTTAAAACAAAAAAAATGAGATAAACAACTTCAGAAGGAAGAAGCTATAATATTTATAATACATATAACCCCAACAATCCTGAACTTAATAAACAGAAAGAAATGGGTTGATCTGTGAACAAATGACATGATAGCATCACACAGTTGCTGCAGATTTGTTGATTGTTGTACATCTATGATATGATATGAATCTATCTATGATATGAATCTCCTGTCACACTAAATCCCAAATGTTCTCTGTTGGCTAGAGATCTGTTAGCTGTGGAGGCCATTTGAGTGCAGTGAATGCACTTTCATATTCAAAAAACTACATGATTTTAGCTTTGTGACATGGTGCATTATCCCGCTGGAATCAGCCAACAAAAAATGGGTCTGCTGTGGTCATAAAGGGATGGAGTTGGTCAGCAACAATACTCAGGTAGACTGTGATATTTAAACAATGATCTGTTGAAACCGAGGAGACCATATTGTGCCAAGAAAATACCCCCCACACCATCACATCACCATCACTAGCATAAATTACTGGATCCATGGTTTCATGTTGTTTTATATCAAATTCTGAATGTCACAGCAGAAATTGATAATCATCAGATCAGGCAACGTTTTTCCAATTTTCTGTTGTCCAATTTGTTAAAACTGTGCAAACTGTAGTCTCAGCTGACAGATATAGGTGTAGTCTGCTGCTGTAACCATCTGCTTCAAAATCCAGCATGGTCTGCCCATTCTCCTGTGACCTCTGGCATTAATAAGGGATTTTATTTTCTTCTTTTTTATTGTTGACGCCAGACCAGCCCATCTGGCACAGACAACCATGCTGTGTTCAAAATCAATTAAATCACCTTTCTTCCCCATTCTGATGGGATTGGCTGATTAGTTTGTATTTACAGGCAGCACCTAACAAAGTGGTCAATGCATAAATCTCCACATGTGTTTATTTTAAATATGCAATTGCTGCAGTGAAAGAAATGTTATAATTTCATACTTTATAGCATTAAGTAATCCAAATGCAGACCAAATCTAAGTTATATATTATATAAATCATTATAGAATGGAAAGACTCTTTACATATTTAATAATCAACTCAAAAACTCAACACAAATCAGCTTAAAAACTATGATTACAACAAGTCTATTCTTTTAAATTGATTTAAAATCCCTTTATACAAATTAATGTTTCATGTTATTAGACAGGTATTGAGCTCACATGACTCTTATGTCCTGTTTACTGAATAAAGAGAAGTGGCCTAAATTAAGATTTGAAAAATAACCCTGAACATCAACAGAAGTTCAACAGAACATCAACAGAAGTACTAACCAGGCCCAACCCTGCTTAGCTTCTCTATAAGTGTCTTTGATGGACTCTGGTTACAAAGTTTCTGATTTGGAAAGGGACTCCATTTGAAATGTGTGGTTTTGACAGCTATGTTTAACAATGTTATCATATCACTGAATGAAAAGCTCTGCCTGTCGCCTCTTGTTTTACATCTTTTAGGCACTGGGACCCATCCTAATAGCTGAATTGACATGTCATGAGGATGGCATCCTTCTGGTACACTGTCTTCCATCATTTTACTCATAATTCCTCTTTGTATCATTCCAGATTCAAAGCTGAATATATGTGTGTCTTTTTGCTGTTATTTTAGAGTGTTTACAGCGTCCTGGTGAAGATTCTTAATGAGAATGATAATTCACCTGTGTTTCCAGAAAACACAGTCCAGACTCTTATTATCAGTGAGGTATAGGGCTTTCAAAAATACCCGCACGCAAATCTCTGCATGTGTATATTACAATAAAAATTCCACTCCTGCTGCCTCAAGTGCTTCTCTGTCTGTCTGTGTTTTCAAGCTGACTGCAGTGAATACTGTGGTATTTACTGTCCAGGCCACAGATGCCGATAATGACAACATCATTTACTCAATTGACCAGGCATCCGTAAGTTGTATTTTTCTACCTTTTAAATAAAAATTGGAAACATAAACAAACAATTTATCATTGTTTATGTATTTGTGTGTATTCCACAGCCTGATGCTGAATATTTCAAAATTGATCTACCAAACAGTGGAGAGGTGGTGCTGGCCAAGCCTCTAGACTATGAGACCAAAACTGTGCTTACTGTCACCATCTATGCCTCAGTATGTACATTTATTTAATTTATATTTCTTTGATTCTAATCACGTGAGTAATTGTGCAAATATATACATATGTTGCTAGATTGTTTTTTATCCCAAAAAATAAAATAAAAATACAATCAAGATTTGATTCACTGGTTCTCCTGATTGTAAGACTGTAAGAAAAGCTTCACTGTATTTCATGCTTCATGACCAGTGTAATATATTTGACTTGTCTTTATTTCAGGAAATGAACACTGCTGAGCACTACAATATCAGCACCAGTACCACCATCACTGTCCAAGATGGAGATGACCAATACCCACAGTTCCTGCCCTGCACGTGGCTTTTCCAGGAGACTAATCAAATCTGCACCAGCCCTGTGTACACGGTCAACGTCACTGAGGGGGAAGAGGTCAGGTGCTAAACCCTCCCTCACAGATGGCACACACATGTCATCAGAGCAACACAGTGCGTGGCTATCAGTCGCTCAGAGTTTGGTAAACTTAAAGCTGACGAAGTCCAAAATGTTAGTTTTAGCAGATCAAAACACCCAAGATAATGCTCTGAGCTTTATTTTCTTAAAAAACAAAATAAAGGATATTAAATTTAAAAAATGATGAATTTCCTTTATTTTTTTATTTAGATTCTATCAAAAAATTTTATGTTATCTGGCATTTTTGTAATTCCCTGTCACAGTTCAAACAAGACTCAGATCCAGTGGCTTGGTTACTACTTTATTAGAGCTGATTTGAACAAATATGTATAATATTGCAGGACATTTTGTTGGACTTTTCTCCTGGTCCCATTCATGCAGTGGATGGAGACAGAGGACTCAACTCTTCACTGAGTTACACCATCCTGTCAGGTAAGATAACCAGCAACACAAATCAGTATTTAAAAATGTTCTGTGTTTGTATCTATAACTGGGTTTTTCTGGGTTGCAGGAGATGATGATGAACATTTCACGATGGACAGGCTGACAGGTGAGACGAGGCTCACTCGAGGGGTGAGAGACAGGCTCATAACTCCACTGCTGTGGCTTCAGGTCATGGTAAGGCTCAAACACACTGTAAGTGGCAGGTTTAAAATGTATGACGTCTTCTTCAGTACCAATCTCATTACTGTGGCTTTTTGTCTCTATGTCATTCACCCAGGCATATCAGGATAACGACCCCAGGAAGTATTCTGTTGCTACAGTGTTGGTCCGAGTTCTGGCAGCGAACCAGTTTTCTCCAGAGTTTGACAAGCCTGAATATCGTGGCTTTGTAGTAGCAGGAAAAAGTCCAGCCTCTCTGGTCGATACTTACGGTAGCAAAGCACTAGTGCTACATGTACACGACCAAGATTTTAACCAAGTATGCACTGTGACATGCACAGATACAACCATGCTGCCGATGGTCAGTGCAGTCTGTAATGCGTCACCTTTTTTCTCCACAAACTCACAGGGTTTCAATCCAATGATCTACTTCACGTTCAATCCCACATCCAATCACACAGACATCTATCAAGTCACACAGGAGGGTCTCCTGATAGCCAAGACCAGCGAACTCAAACCAGAACAGGAATATGTTCTGGAGGTGAGCCTCGAAACTGTACAGGCTACAAACCTTATGTTGTGTTACTTACATTTAGCACTTTTTAAACAACCGTTTGAATTGAATCACACATTACAGAGAATTTAAATAAAGTAGTATAAAATAGTTCATATATATTCAATAACATTGTCTTTCTATACTAAAATTGTAGAAACACAGTAAGAACTGGTGGGGGGAAATGTAACCAATATGTAACAATGTAAAATCAATTGGCTAAAATATTACAACCAGTGTCTCCCTGTAGTTACTAATAACATAGGCGAGTTTATATTAGGTCTATGTGAATCATGTTTTCTGTGCTCCACTTGCCCTCTGTCTTCCACGAAAGTCTCATAAAAGATGCATGTAAATAAGATAATGATGCCATTAAAATACTTTGCAGGTTATGGCTGTAGATCAGGAATCAGGTGATGCCACGTTTGCTACCGTAGTTGTGGAGGTGTTACCTGAAGGGCAACCAAGTAAGGTGACCCATCTGCACACTTGTATACACTGCTGATTGCTAATAATCCTGCAGACTAAAACAGCCTCTTCATGTTTTACTTTGTTTGCCCCAGTCCCCTATGGTCCACTGCGAGGTGATCACGTGATCGGCTGCACAGTGGGTAAAGCGTTGTTTCTGAGCATGGTGTTTATGACTGCACTTGGATGTGTCCTGTCTATACTGATGTGGCTGAAGAAGAAACAGAAGGGAAAGAGAGGCCCATTGGAGAGAGGCTGTGTAGCACAAGGCAAACATCCCAATGTCGTAAGATAATTTATGACTAAAATATTTACTAAAATTAAAATTAACATTTTTTATTTGTCTGAATGTGATCCAAAATATTCTGCCATTTACTCCCACAGAGCTTACGATGGTTCCAGCTGGTGAGTGGTCTCTTGTTTGTTTGTTTGTTTGTTTGTTTGTTTTGTTTTAGAGTTATCTGTATCCTCACCATATTTTTTTCCTGTAGTAAAAACTGCTTGTCCTTTTAATGTTACCTTTATAGCATATTTATCTTCTATCCAAAACCAACTAAGGGATTTAATTACAGTTTTACATCTGAACTCTTCTAATTCTGCTAAAAGTAAATGATCAGGTTTTACAAAACTGAATGAATAATAAAATTCATGTAAATACAAGATACAACTTCCTCACTAGTTCCAAAATTTCCAAACCCATCTCATGGCCTTCATCTGCAGATTTAACTCAAACTTCCTATTACAGAATAACACGCACAAAAGGTGTGGTCAAGAAATGTCACATGGACCCTGCTTGTCGAATCTACTATTTCTAATGTTAAAGTTTATACAGTATTTGAATATTCAGAGTACTTTATAAGTCTGTGAGACTCGAGGGCAATCTGCATATTCAAATAATCTTGCTCAGGATGATTTGCTTGCACCGTCTTTGTATCTCTGTGCAAAAAGTAGCTTTATTCCTCTGTGTGTTGATCTGATGAATGTAATCACTCCTCAGATGAGTCATCATAATACTATGCCACAAACGGAGGAAGTACCCTACAGCAGTGAAGAATATGGAACTTACAATCCTTCCTTCAGCTTTACTGAAAACCCAGGAATCTACATCCAACAAGGATGTACCCCCTGTCAAGAACCGACCCCACCCACAGATACAGCTGTACCTGACACCAGCTCCATCCCCACTGAAACTGTAACCTTTGACAATAATGTTTCTACACCAACCAACATATCTTGCATTTCGCCCACTTTTACAGCCCCTGCAAATGTGAGCCCAACAGATAAAACTCTGGGTGCTGCTCCACCCAACGAAACCCCTGGTATCCCACCAGAATCAAACCCGGAGTCTATTGAGGAACAATCTAACATCAGCCCAAGCCCTGAAACCGATGACGCTGATACAACTCCACCTGTAACATGCCCGGATATGCAAACAGGCTCCAATGATGATCTTGTTGACCCAACAACTAGCCCCTCCTCTCAATCCAGTATTCCATTCAGTCGTACCCGAATCGCTTCAGCAGAAATTGACAAACCCTTTCGTAAATCTTGCGTGAAGACGCCCTCATATTCGCCTTTATTGTCCACATCCATCCCCAGGCAGACAAGCACACCCCCACCCACCCCAGAGGATGTCCCTTTAAAGGCCACATTGGTACATATAGATACCTCTCCCACTGAGACGCCACCAGAAACACCAGAGCGAACGGCGGTAGCTCTGAGCACAGAGGTGTACCAACCCTCTACGTCACTGGATGAAATAGAATCAGAGCGTCTCGACGGGACAGCAGACAGTAGCAGTCATCCTGAGGAAAGAAGGGCATTGACAAACTCGGTAAACACCCAAGATGACCGCAGGGTGGGGGAGGATGATGATGGTTTTCTGGGAGATGAAGATGCAGACAAGAACAGTGAGGGTGAGTTGGAGTCAGACGAAGAAGAGCTGCTGAGAGTGATGGCTCGTTGTAATCCCATTTTTATCACATTTAGTAAGTGATGTCACTATGATATCGCAGGCGGGTGACAGAAGATGGCGCAGGTAAGACGAAGATGGAGAAATCATGGAGAAACAAAGAAGCACTAAAGGCTGGCTCTGCTGTTCTGAAGGCATAAATGAAGACTGGGTGTATACACAGTGCACTTGAAGGGCCACATCAAAAAAAGGCCTGCATGTGTTTGCACTAATAAGCTACAACATTAAAACCAAAGTGCAATGTTCTCCTTGGAAATCTTGAGTCCTGTTGCTTTGATGGTGCCACTCACCCAAATAGTTGCATAGCTGCAGATTAAGGAAACCTATCCAGTGAGATGGCACTCCCCGGCAGCATGGCCTCCTTAAGCAGAATGATGCTCACAGAGGCTCCCACAAACATGACAAAGAGGCTAAGTTAATGACTTGGACTCTTCACATACTAATCTTACTGAACATCCGTGACGTACTGAAGACCTGGAGTCAATTTTTCTGAATAATGTTTCAGTAACACAAGAGGAACCTCCATGATATTTTGACACATGGTTTGAAAGTTGTAGCTTATTAGTCTATATGTAAAACAACATGTAACGTGTAACATGTAGCATGAAATACACCATGCTGATCCATTCATAACACATACAGTAGTCATAGTCTAAATAAGATAATAAGGATACCATGAAAATGCAATACAAATAAATAACACACTGTTTTAAAACAAATGTAAGCATAAATTGAGATTTTGTTGTCCAAACATTTCACACTAACCAAATATACGAGTTTATCCTGAATATGATGAAATATGTGAAATATACTTCAAAAAGATAAATATACACAAATCTCAGTGAAAAGTGCTGCTAAAATTCCATCCAGACTGAATATGGGGGGTCGGTGGTGTTGCTGTGGGTGTACTAGTCACAAGCAAAACACTTGCTGTAATATCAGAGGACTATGTAAGGCTAACATTTAAATCCACAGGGATAAATGCAGCTCCAGTTTATGTACATGTTGTAACAAAGAGCACAACACATACTTGATAATGATCGTTTATCAGTAATCAGAATGTTCAAAGGGATAATCACAGCAAATGTCTGATTTTCTGGTCACATTCCAGTCAGTGACGTCTTTTTGCAGCTGTTAAAACCCCAGCAGCTGCCATCACATGACACAAGTACAAAATCTACATTTAAAGTCACAGTGCAAAGCACAGCCACATTTGAAAAGCCACTTACCTGTGCATCTAAGGTTCCACAGCGTTATGAATTTTGATGAGAAGAGATTTACACTTATGAATGTACTTACTTACAGCATAAAATTAGTATAAAATATGTGTACATTCATCACGGAACATCAGTTTGAAATCAAAGAGAACAGGGGAGCACATGTTACAACAGGCATGGACACATCTGAAGTTTTAATCTCTCAGTATTTCAAACACTCAGCGCCATCATTACCCAATCTGTTCATCTACTCTTAAAGGCTCCATTCTGATGGACCTTTTCAGATCTATGTCAACATACACTGCATGTCAGTGGGAAAAAAGCCAAGGAACTTCTGTAGATCTTTATCAAGCTACAGAACCGGAGAAACTATTTCCTGGTAGGAAAATGGCTTCATAAACTGTGATGTGGGGGGGGGGGGGGGGGGGGGGGGGGGAGAAAGAAAAAAAAATTCTACAACCACAGGGACTGTTCCTACAGTTAGCTATACTGAATGCTCTTTTAATTTAATTACAGAAGCTACTCGAGCACAGGAAGCAAGCTTTGAATTTTCCAAACAGTATTTTAAGGACTTACTTGCTTTTTCTGATTTGACAGGACAAAACTGAACTCATTAGAAAGAACTGCAAGCACAGCATCAGGCAAACACTCATAAACTGGTTGATGCAATCTCTACAGTGAAAAACGCTGGTGGCAGCCTCATGCTATTGGGCTACTTCAGAAATAAAGGCAGGTCAGAATTGGCCATAGTTTAACTTTCAGCATAGCGTGTCTAAAGATACGGTTTCAGTTTTCGTTGTTAAAGGCCACTGACAGATGGTTATAGACACTAGAAATCTAAAGATACAAAAGGTGAAAGGTTGTGCATACTACTGATTCTTCCTTTAATAAGTTTGTCAGTGTAGCAGGCAGCACTCAGTCTTGAATATTCTGCAGATGAATCCTGTTCTTCTCACATTTTTGTACATCAAAGCAGAATAAAAAAAAAAAAACATTTTTCTGTAAAAACTTAAAGGTTAAGGCTCCTAATGAATAGCATCAGGTAAGTGAATGTGAATCTAAAGATCACAAAGACCTCAAAAGAAAAGAGCTTCTGAATAAATTGTTAATATTCATCACGCCCTATTCTGAATAGTTTGTGACTTCGCCGCATTCATTAAATACTGTGTGCATTCAGCTCAGTTCTGACACTTTTGTATATAAAAACACCAACATTGGTATTATAGTGAAAGGGAAAATGAATGTCTGAAAAAGAAGGTGGAAGGAAGACAACAAGCAGGTCAACATTCTGAACTGTGTTTTTCCTTCACTGTTAATACGAGCACTGATATTTTTCAGCTTCCACTTAATATGATGAAATGTTTTATAAGATTATTTATTAGGAATGTGAAGTTTGTAGAAGACAGTAACTGAGCAATTGGTATGTTTAGCTTTCCAGAGAATAGCTGTTATACAGCAGAAAGCTTCTGACAGCTTAACCAACACAAAAGAATAAAGAAACCAAAACACTCCTTTTTTAATTTTTTATTGAGACTTTGTTCTCAATCACAAAAACTGGACCTGATTGTTAGAGTGCTCACTTTGCTGAACAACTCATTTACAGTAAAGTCACTAGTGAAAGGCTGTTGCTGCAGTGAGCTTGTAAAAAAAAGTCATATATAATACCATAAAAATTATTAACAGTGGTTATAAATGCTAGTAGTGATAGTACAAACATGACAAACATATCTGGGAAAGAAATGTTGAAACGTCATTTTTTTCTAAACTAAATTGCTTACAAAACAGGACAAAGATTTTGGTTGGCACACAAATTAGTTCAGCTGAATCAAACAAAACTGTAACAATAAAAAGCAAAAAAAACAAGTCATCAAGAATACAAGTAAATATGTACACACGGATTCACATGCACGCACACGCACTCACACTAATGAGGTGATGAGATAGAAGAAAGGAGGCAGCATTGAGGACGAAGCATCCATCAGTCCCTAAATTCATCTGTATTCCTTCAGCTAACACGAAGCACGTCGGTTGGGATGTGCAGATTTTGTTAACGTGGAAGGTTTAGGCCCAGCTTAGCAAACAAAGCCTGGTCCAACTGATGATACTGTATTGCACTCGACCAAATGGTCTCCATTGCCACTGGAATTCAACATATACCTCCTTGTTACAAACAGCTGTTACTCCAGCATCACAATAATATGAAGAAATGAAAAACAAAGTACAAGTAAAGTTTAGTTTGAGCCCAATTACAGAGCAATGGTACAAATTCTGCTTTTTGCTTCAGTCTAATGCACTACAGAATGACATGCTGTGACAAGCTGCTCTGTAGGCTACAAACTAAAACTCTGTTCCATGAAGCATTTTGCAACAAATCAAGGCTATGCAAAGAAACTGTCTTCTCAAAGAAAATAATATCTGATTTGTCCTTTACCTGACATGGGCAAAAAAAAAGGTAGTGTATGGAAGCAGAGCAAAGGCCGGCATTATATATCCCAATCTGAGGCATTGCTTAACATGAGCTCACACTGGCCGATGGTGTGCAAGTTGCTTAGAATGTTAGTGTGTGTGTATGCAATGGGACACATTCAAGAATTCAAATAAATTATTGTCTGTGGCGTTCGATTAGGCAAGCTCATCTTGTTTAAAAAACACTCCACGGCTAAAAGGTGGCACACAAGAAGAGCACACAGTCTTTGGAGGCAGGCGGATTTTAGAACTCATCGTGTCGAGTCAGCGCCTCCCCGAAGTCGGTCGCCTGGCTGCCCACGAACAGGTCATACTTATCCACAATTTCGGCTTTGGTGAGATGGCCATCCTGACAAAAGAAACACAAGAAACCATCTGCTATAGGCATTCAGTTTGTCCTATATGTTTGAACTAACACAATGGTCTGCCTTTCAAGCTATTTTAAAGGCCTCCAATTGAGTTTTGATTACAGATACACCAGTATTTTCTGAACACTGGTATGAGCTGATCAGGATCTTGCTGACTGGTCTGGTCTCGACTAGTGTTTGGGATCACATTTAACAATTTACTAGGTCAAGTCAATTTTGCTACATATTCAAAAACTTAAAAATGTTATAACCAGTGTGGGCATGAGTCCACTTTCACTTTCTATACCTAAACTCACGGTGCAGATAAAAGTAAAGTCACAAGGAACAAAATGAAAGAAATAAGTAATTTTGACATTTTACAGTACTCACTTTGTCTGCATCAGACTCATAGACCAGATGCTTGGCCTCAGCCTCAGCGTGGTCATAGTCACTGGGCAGGATCCAGTCTCTGGTCTCCTCCTTGTCCATCTTCCCGTCCTTATTTTTGTCTCTGAATTCAGTAAACTGCTCCCTCTCAGTCTTCACCCACTCAGGTTCTGAGGTGTCTCCCTCCTGGTTGTACATGTCACCTAGACCACAAACAGACAGGAACACATTGACTGATGAAGCAAGTGCTAGAAATGCAACGTGGCCTATAAAATATAATAAAACTTAATATGTGTGTTGGTTTGCTTCCTCCAATCACCAAAGATCGTGTGGTACAAACTAATAATGATGCTGGTAGGCTGTCAGAACTCACCTATGTACTCATCCAGGTCAATTAAGCCATCTCCATTCTTGTCAATGTCTTCCATAGTTTCCTTAAAAAAAAAGAAGAAGAAAAAAAAGTACATAGTGAGAAAGGATAAGGAAGATATCCAGTTGGTCTCAGTATGTAGCACCTTTGTGAGTGTGTCTCTCACCAGCACTACGATGTCTTTCATGTGGTCATACTCCTCAGGGTGAAGGAAGGCTGTAAACTCCTCCTTGTTAGCTTTCATGTCATTGTCCTGGTCAGCCATTTTGAATCTCCTCTCATCACGAGCCATCATCTGCCTGTAGCTGAAGCCATCTTCAGGGTCGGGATCATCTGCGAGTCAGAAGACACAGCATTTTTCAGTGTGAGTCCAAGAGTGGCAAAGTACATTTGTCTATAAAAATAAAGCTAACGTATGAAACGAAAACTGTCTGCCTCTGTACCCAGAATGTATCCATAAGTGGCATTCTTGTATTCCTCCCATGACACCACGTTATCCCCGTTGAGGTCATGACTCTTCCACTGTCGATCCACATCATCATAGATCCACCTCTTCTGTGCGTGCTTGATCCACTTCTTCATTTCCTCAACAGTCACGTAACCATCTTTATCCTCATCTATACGCTCAACCAACATGCTGGAAAGAAAGAGCAGAAAAATTAGAAAAGGTTCATTTTTTCCCCCCCTAAAGTTTTGTCATCTCAGATAAGCATGATCAAAACAAAATGTACCACAAGAATTACTTTTTCAACCAATTTTGGGATTCATTTGTATCTGCATAATTCCTCAAAGTATTCAGGTAATTACAAACATCCCCCAATGACTTTAAAAAAAGAAGAAGCAGAAGACAGTGTTGTTACCCGAGCCTCTCCTTGCTCTCTTCTGGTGTGAGCTGGTCAAAAGTCTTAGCCTCTTCCTGTCCCAGAAAGGCTTCATGGTCATAGTCAAAGTTCTCAGTATCATCGTGCTCTCGGCTGCTGAGAGGTTCATCGTGGTGCACACGGTCCTTCTTGTCTGTGGGTTTGCTGGTGGCGTAAACCACGCAGAGAGCAAAACACATGATGAGTGGCCGCAGCTCCATCCTGTGCACGTACAAGCACCGTCTAGAGCAGGAGTTTGGAGGGGAGAAAAAAAGTCACCAAAAAGCCATTGTCATCCTCCTAAACCCATTTCTTTATCATGGCATGAAAGCATGCAGTCAGTACTAATCCTGTCTTTTGATTTCATTCATTCATTGCTGGTTGCCAGTATATGACTCAAAGGGCAGCCAAATACCACGAGTACTGCTAATCTTTCACAGCTTATGCAATACTTTATTTGTTCTACTGCTGCTTTCTGGAAGCTGGTGTTCCACACATTGTTATTACCATAATCTACTCGACAGTTCCCAGCATATTACACAGTCACTCCACACAAAGTATTAAACCAAAACATGTTAATGGAGCATGTTTATTGTCTTTTACTGTACGGCGTAAAGCTTGGTATACTTAATAAACTGGCAATTGAGTACAGATTTCTCTTCAAAACATGCTGCATGATCTTTTGCTCCAAACATCCACAGATTTGAGCTTTAAAGCAAACTTATGAGATTAAGCTACCTGTTCACATATCTAAAAGACCTTTGTAAGTTTACCTGGCAAAAACACACCTAATAACGGTTTTACAGAATTGCCGGGTTGCTATCCCATATATTCTAATTTTTGGTCATTTTATCATCCTGTGATCAAAAAAGCTCACCATTATACTGGCTTTAGCGTGGCAAGTGATATAATCTTTTTTTTTTTTATCTCGACAACTTAAATCTTGCCTTTTTTGTATTAAAGTTAGAAGCAACAGTTTGTGACCGTTATTTCTAAGACCGTTACCATCCATACCAAGGTGAGGCATTAATAGCAGACTGGCTAACCCAGGATACCGCTAGTTTTCCCCCCTATTAGTCTTGCAATTTAAAGCGCTCAATGCGGATAAGTCAGCACCATCATAACGGACCACTTTAAGTCACTATTGGAGAAATACACTCTATTTCTTTTAGAGATTTTACCCAATTTATTTTGAGTACTCACCGGTTTCTTCTGCAAAGTTCGTCGCTGTAGCCTTACGTCCGCCCCTCGGAAACACACCCATGCACTTCCTGTGCTAGAACAAAAATCAACCAATCAGGTTACGAGAAGCCGAATGCGATGTCGCTTGTTCATTGGTCCACTTCAAGAGAGCATCGTTGATTGGATTGGCCAAGAACCGCCACGTCCTCAAAGGCGACAAAACACACTTCATTCATAAATGCCACTGTCAAAAAAGCTACAAAACCATCACATTTTGCCTAAACATGTCGCTTATTATTTAAATAAATAAATACATTAATTATATATTTTTGTATAGTATTAATGTTGTTACATTTTATTGATTCCAAGGGGAAATTCATTTGTCAAAGACAGAGGCTACAAAAATGAAGAGAAGCTTGGCTAATACATATTCAGACGCATAAAAGAAGCAGTCACATAAACAAGCACAAGTAAATAGAAGTCGGTTTTTTTCGGCTTTTTTATTTGTTTAAAAAATAAACTATTTTCTACAATTATACAATCCACAATTATAAACTTGCTAAGTGTAGCCAAAAAGAAATGAAAAAGAACAAAATGCAATAAGGCCTGCAATTACAAAAAAACAAAACAAAAAAAAACCCTCAACCCAGTGAGAGCAACTATTTAATCAAAAATATGAAACCACTCATTTTTACCACTATATATTGTCATCAGAGTATCCAACTATCCATTTTTTTCTCCACTTTTTGAAAACAGGGTCGTGGGATGCTTGAGCATATCCCAGTTTATAATGGAGGCCAGAGACTCTGTGGAGAGTTCACGAGTGCATCACAAAGCCAACAGACAACCATTAAAACTTGCATTCAAACCTACAGCCAATTAGGATCACCTAACATACACTTTGGATGGTGGGAGAAAACCGGAGCACCTGGTTAGAACCCACACAGGCAGAAAGATTCAAACATAGGACCTTCTTGCTGTGAAGCAACAGTGCTCTTCCAACTCTTAGTGCCATCCAAATAGTAGATTTGATCAGAAATATGAAAGCCATTATATTTTAAATCATATACCCCTCTGAATTCTTTATATGTTTATGTAGCTCATTGGAGAAATAGCAATTTATACTGCCTGTTTTGTCTTCCTTTGCTCAGGAATTTTCATTATTGTAAATTCTAAGCTGACCCAGTATCTGTATGTCCATCCTATGAAGATATGATGAGAATTAATATACATGACAACCTATGACAAATTCTGTTTTTTATTCGGGTGTGATTTAACTACATTCATGTTTTGCATAAAATATTTAACAACTTATGCATGACATTTGCCGACATAGAGGCTTAGTATAAAAAAGGCAACAATTACACATTGTGTAAAAATAACAGTAACTCAAACATGTCTCCTGGTTAGCTCTGAAGTGTAATCTAACTGGCATGAGTTTGTTTTTCTTACAGAGTCTCTCAGAGCCATAAAAATTAAAGTGTTTTATGTAACAATGGGAGCTTATGGCACAGCAAAGTCTCTATATCTCAGCCAACTGCTGAGTTATCCAAATCTGCATTGTCCCCATCTTCTTCTGTCTTGTCGCGCAGGTTAACATTTTCTCCTTGACTGGATTCACAGGTTGTGTCCATCTGTTTCCCACCATCACAGCTTCCTGTAAGACAGACATATTTGGGTTTTTAGCATTTTATTTTCCAAAGTTGATTCTTTATCAAACTGCAGATAAAACTGCAGGTTGTGCTGATTAACTCCTAAAAGTATACAGAGTTGTATCAACAATGTTAGACGTGATCATCTATGTTGCACTGCACTGAATTTGGGCAATCAGGCTGACCTGTGCTTGCTTCACCCTCTTTCTTCTCTGTGAGAAAGATTCGTTGCATTTTCAGTTTCTTCGCTGTGTGGCATAAGTACTTCAGATCTAGACCACCAACTCCTTTTCCTGCAGACAAAAACAAACAAATAAAAAAAAAAAAACCAACTTAAGTACTTAAGTAAAACCACTGAAAAAGTTGTAGTAAATTGGTACCTTTTCCTGGTGTCTCCTCAAACAGCACACAAGTTCCCAAAGCATCTTTAAAGAGGCAAAGATAACAAAGATTTAAAAAACAACAAAAAACTTCACAGACAATCAGCCAGCGGCACCCACATGCTCATCTATTAATGGCTTATATTTCCAGAACAAACAATCTGTAATAGTTAATCAGATATCAGACTAGAAATGACTCTTTGGAACTAAGAAAGGACATCAACATGAATAAGTATCCTCGCAGGATGCAAACACAGCAGGTACAAGCAGTTTGAATCTTTTTCATTTTGCAAGATTTCTCACCTTCATATTCTCCTGCAAACACATACGGTCCAACTTGCATCATGGGTCTGTCGCTGTCAATGTCCTTACACACAAAAGAGAAAAGTAGATTTATGAAGCTACACTGGAAGCAATTAGGTTTCTCTTTTCTCAGTACAACAGAATATGCTTCAAACTCACCAGTATCTTGCATGTGCCCCCACTCTTGGTCAGAAAGTCATTGTTGATTATACCAGAGAGCTCCACCACAACAATCTGCTCCTAAACAGAGCAAAATTATTGATGCTTTAGAAAACATAAAAGTGCATTAGAAAAACAGACTCCCCTGAGAGTTATTTTTCTTTACGTGTTTGTGTTAATTATTAAATACAAAAATACACAAAAGTCAAATTATCTGGTGTGATGATTGTCCCTTAAACCAGCACTTGGGAAATGTTACGCTATCAAACGGCTCTGTATCCTCATGTGCAGTTGAGCTAATGCGGTAGCTTCAGGGGGCTACATCGAATGGGAACTACTAGTAAATTGGTGGCATTTCATACCTCCTCTTCCCATTCGTCTTCCATGCTGAAATTCCTGTAATGAAAAAAAATATTGTAGGTTATAATTTATGTTTAATTAAGAAAATATATCGAGCTAAACCGCTACTCACTGGCTTAGTAATGTTTTGACAATTTCCGCGAATGTACGGTGGCCGAGAAGAGCCTTTCCAGCGTGTTTTGCCGGGTAGCGCTCAGTTACAAGTCCGTCCATCGAGGGGCGGTGTTGCTCAGTTTTGCAGGTAAATTTCAGAGCGGAGCTATTTAATGAGAACTGGAAATTTAATGATCAGGACTTAAATCTGTCTGTTTGTCTGTGTCTTCTGCCAACAGCTGAGAACTCTGAATCTAAATATTGGCTACCTGTAGGCATACTCATGACCTCCATCTGCCATTAGTGTTATTAATGCCCTCCTGTTTTGAGGCCATGGTCGACATGGTGATGAGATGAGATCAGGTGAGATGAGATGGAATAAGATGATACATTTTATTGATCCCCAAGGGGAAATCCATCTGTCAAAGACAGGGGCATAAAAAAATGAAAAGAAACTCAGATCTCACACATATTCAAAAACATAAAAGAAACAGCCACACAAACAAACACAGTTAAATTAAGAATAAAAGTGGAGTGATATTAAGAACTAAATGAAACACTGGAGGTTTGTGACATCAACAAATGCTGCAACCCCTCAGGAAAAACATGAGCATCTCAGTGTTTTTAGGTTACTGTGCAGAAGTGAATGGAGGCATACTAATACAAACGCTTCAGAAGCAAACATCGAGCTGAAAGTGTGCTGTCCAAAATCATTTATATGATTAAAGTAAGAAATATAAAAATGCTCAGAAACTGCACCTAATAGCCATATTAATTTGCGGACTGTGCTCAGTTGGAAAAGGACAAATGCTCACCAGTGGAACCACGAAGCCTAAAAGCTGAAATGTTGTTGTTGTTTTTAACACATCTGCCATTCAGTTGACTCTGACTTCTTTTGTATATTTTTGTCCTTAGAATGCTCACCTGGATTTAATTTTGTTGTAACATAATCATAATGAATATTATATGTATTTGATAACTACAATACATTTGACGTGCCTGAAATATATAACAATATTTAATAGCCAAAAAGGGGGAAAAATGATACTCATTGATCTCTATGGGAAAATCTCTTTTTCCTGGCTACCCTCTGCTCTGGGGTCAGAGATCAGGGTCAGCTGAGGGTCAGCATTATCGATGCTGGTTGGGTTTCATCATTCCACTTAGGGTGTCTAAAGAGGACTTCTTTTTTCTCACAGAGTCCTCCATTTTAACTCCTTGTGCCTATATACTATCAAAACAGCTGCAGAAAATAGAAAAATGTGAAATAAATTTGTGCAAATCTACTCAATTAACTATAAGTGACAAATAGCTCCTTACACATTAGCAATATTAGGTCATTATTTGGGTAAATACATTTTTGAATTTTGTTTTTCACAAATCCTCTTCCACTGAAAGCCAGGTTAACATCGACTAAGAGAAGTGTAGTAATTGTTAACTTGTTTTAAGTCGGCACATCGGCTGGTGTTGGGGCATTAATAGTAGATTTAGGGAATCTTAGGAAGTCTGGGGATTAGATAGCCTACTATATTTAATCGCACAGAAACTTCACCCCTGCAAAATCCTTATTTTTAATTTTTGTTTGCATTTATCATCTATACTGATTTACTCTGGAAGAAAATGACTAAGTTTGTTCAGGTCTGTTATACAAAACTAACAATTCATTGTGAGGCCTATTTTATTACTGTAACATTTTGTAGCAGAAACCTAAATTTTTGTTTTTTGTAAGTTGCTGAGAAATACAATTTTTCTCAACAATATCCATCCAAGTTTCATGAATCTGATCAAGTCTCTTTTTAGTGAAGTTGTTCACGCACCAAGAGTGTTTTCCGTCTATAAATACCTGTGCAACTGGAAAGGAGACTGAAGCTGGCTGAACCTCACCCTTAGAGAGAAAAAAACAACAAGATTTTGAATCAAAATCAGGCAAAGCAAATTAAAGCGGGGTGGGGGTGCAAATCTCCCATGTGCCTTCTCCCTCCCCGTTTCTGGCCTATCATCTATCTCTGGACCATGGTAGGGGTTGTCATGTCGACCAGCCTACTAGTTACTATGACAACGGCTCAAGGGGAAGCTCTTGCTAGGGAGGTTATTGCCTCCTTGGGGATGTAAGAAGGACAGGGGGAATGTGAGCGCAGACAAAGAGACACCCAAAAAGGCAGGAGTGAAAGGTGAGGTCAAGCCAGAGTGTGTTGACTGGAAGTGTGTCTGCATATGAGGCAGTTTACATTTATAATCCCACAGTACGGGACAGAGTGCGTGAAGGACTAAATCAGTGTTGTCCCACTGAGCCTTTGGATGTAGTACAAAGTTTCCTCTCTCTTGGAAGAGGCCCGAGCCTGTCCATACATGATGCATTACACTTCCTTCTCAGTGCCATACCCTGGGGCAGAAAGGGGCGGAGGTAAGTGAGGGAGTGACATTAAGGACCCTCCAAGGTGTCAGATGGGTCCCCAGCTTCCCCCCATATTTTGTCATATAAATGTCATAAAGACAAGTTTGGAGTTGTGGAGCTTTTGCTGTTCCTTCTGCCTGGGGGGTATCACAATGGTTAATTGCCCCATTAGTACTGACAGGGTAAATTGGTGGAAGGGCTAACTATATATTACAGTGAAAACAACAAACCCCTGGCATACACCTGAGGGCATGGGAAGCTTGGCACATTTAACATTACAGCCTGTGCATACTTGAGTGTTTAGGCAAAAGATGGGATGAGTGTGAATTTTGAATGTACAATCACACCAGCTTTAATACATTATTACAACTCTACACTTATATCTATGGAAATGAACTCAGTGGCAGTCACAGAGAGCGGCGCTGCTTTCGTCTGTGCTGGATCGACGTACGTTCAAACCGATGAGGAAAAATATTCTATTTTTTTCTATTTTAAAAAAACCTTTTAGATGAGGATCGCTGTTGAGGTGGATTGTGCCCAAAAGCATACAGACATGTTCTCCTCACACCGAGACAGACATCAAATGTGTTCGCCCGCCTTTCTGTTTTAATGAAAAACACTTGCAAATTCAATGCAAATGAAAATCTATATTGATAAGCAATACCAGTAATAACAAAGATCATTTGAAGGCCTTGGAGTCATTACACAAGTCTAAGGTTTGGGAAATTTGACTAAATTCAAATGGGCTATGTATCTGAAAATGTCAGGGAAACATATTTCCCTTGTATGTTTTGTTCTTACAGGTTACTCTGTTACATTTATAAGAAACAAACATCTGACAAACTAAAATCAGTAAAAACATGAATGTGTATGAGCAAACAGAAACATTTCCAAACAGCATATAGCCACATTGCAAAAGCTTCAATTAACATTTTATCTCTCTCTCTCTCTCTCTCTCTCTCTCTCTCTCTCTCTCACACACACACACACACACACACACACACACACACACACACACACACAATGTCTGGCCTAACGTTATGAAATGATAAAATAGTATACTGTCACGAACAAATTGCAGAAAATCCATGCTGGCACTAAAACAACTGATCCATCCACGATTTTGCTGGAGCTCATTCCAGCTGTGATAGGGTGAGAGGCGGACTTCACGTTGGACAGGTCGCCAGTCTATTCAGGGCCAACAGATAAAGACACAACAATTCACACCTGCGATCAATTTGGAATCACCAGTTAACCTAACACGCATGTTATTAACCATGGAGACACGAGGGGAACATGCAAACCACACATAAAAAGGCCCCAGCAGGTCGGTGGATTCAAACCCAGGACCTTCACGCTGTGAGGCCACGATGCACACCACACACAACAGATCTGTCACTGGTTTTTTTTTTTATTATTTCTATTGTGTGTGTATATATATATATATATATATATATATACACACACACACACACACACTATCACGTCTTTTTTCAGGTTTTCGAGATTTTCATAAACAATTACTAGATGTACCAAACGAAGGCCATTTTTTTAGCAATGTCTTAAGTGACCAATCGAGGACAACCAAGAGAATCACAAATAAAATGTCAGTGCACTTAAATCTAACACAGGTAGAAAAAATAATTATAAAAAATTTATATTCATGACTTTCCTATTCCGATATGACCTAATAGTGCGGTTGCTTCACGCAACAGTGAGCTGACAGAAACCTATATTCATTTAAGCTTCTGTGGAAATTCAATCAAATATGAGAATCTACAGACTGTTTTATATATGGACTTTTTTGCAGGAAGACTAAGGTTTGTGGGGGAAAAAAAAATGTACAATTGTAAAATAAGGACGAGATCAGCTCTGACAAACAAAGCTCAGAAAAGAAATAAAAGGGAAGAAAATAGATGCTATGGATCTTAAATTTAAATGCGGTGTTCACCTTTTAAAATATGGACGATCGACAGATTGCACATCCAGCGTGAAATTCACAATAGTATTATCATAACAATAGATTTCGGTGGCGAGGATGGACGGCCGGACTGGAAACAAAACCCTGCTTGGCTAAAGGTCTTCTGTGATTCTGTGACAGCAATGGATACAATAATTTAGCTTTAGCCTAAATATATATATTTTTGACTTTTTCCAGAGAATTTTTCTTTCCAGTAACATCAAGCCAGTGTGCCAAACTCGAGTCCACTGCTTCGACTAACCTGATCAATCCAAAAAAAAGAAAAGGATGAAATACCTTATTTCTCAGCCTATATCCAACCATATAATAGTTTTTTTTTCTTTGTTGACCTAAGTATACATTTTAGATCTCTTCAAGGCCTTCAGTTTTTCACAGTTTTTAACTTTTACGAGCCAAATGATCGCAAACAGATTTAGTAAAATAGTGTAATTTAGGCGCATGGCATCATGCATACGTTTGGGCGTCTAACCTGTGCTTTATCAGGCACAAATGTCAACAAGATATCTCTAAAACAATCCTCGAGGGCCTTTTGGTGTGTTTGTACCAGTCTTCACAGTGAAGCACAGTGACAGCGTCGCGTTTTGCGGCAGGTTTTCCATTTTTGCACATTCGTAAAAAACGTCTGGATTAAATGTTTTTTGTTGATGTGGATTTTAGTTCGCCGTTTTTATACTTTACAGCATTCCGATGTGTGTTTTGGTAGAATTACATATTTAAAAAAAATTCTGCAAAACTGTTTCCTTTCTAGATATTTTAAATGGGTGGATTTGTTTCTTAGAATCCATCTAAATGGATACGCCTATTGGAATTTCCAGCAGCGACACACTAGTATAGAATAAAATGTAATGTTTCGGCTGTAATCTCATACTTTTAAAAAAATATTTTCCTCTCCTCGTCTTCTCCTTGCGTCCCCGGCAGCCTCTCCCCCCTCCCTCCGTCCTTCCTCCCTCTCGCTTCTCTCTCGCGGAATCCTATTGATCCAAACGGGCTAATTAGCGGTGTCTGCGCAATTACGCACATGCGCACTGGGCGTAATCTCAGCCATTTTTTGAAGGAAACTAATTAGCAGGAATAAAGAGCCAAGTGTTTTTCCTCCCACAGTGATCAGAACTCATTCTACCTCTGGAGCTCGCACAAACCCCTCCGTCCCCCCATCTTCTGTTTACTACAGCCTATATGTAGCTTTAATTACACTGTTGTTTGGTAACAACTTGGACCCCGCTGCTCTCTCTCCCTCTCCCCATTTTTTTCTCTTCCTGGCTCCGTAAAAACGCAGAGGATCATTCATAAGGAATGAGTGGACTCTCTGCGCGATTGTTTTCTGGACTACTACACATTCAGCGTGCGGAGCTTTGTACCAGAGTCGCTGCAGAAATGTAAGTGTGTCATTTGTTTACGATGTTAAAGGGAGCTGGAGGGACGCGACTCGGCGGTGGGGAGGAGGGGATGTTTGGTCAGTGTAGCCTCTAATTCTCACAAATCGAGCTTTTGTGCGTTAGGTCACCTGTTACTGGTTACTGATCACTCTCGGCTTTTGATGAATCGGGCTAGGATACACTGTAAACAAAGGCTGAAGTAGTGTGGGAGCTGATGGTTGGTCAGTGGCTTGACAACACAGAGACGGGGAGTGAACTATTCAAGCCACTGCCCCTCCGGTATTCTCCCAACAGCCCGGCTACTGTGGTCCCAGATTAATGCTAAAATACCAGTGCTTTTACCTTGAGACTGCGAGGAGGTCGTTGGCTTATGGTCCACCGAGTCTTCACGTATAAAAATCAGTATTTGTCCATATCCAACTGTGTTTATCCAGGTCCCACACGGGCAGACAAAAGGCATTTTCCTAAAGTATTGCTTCACAACTCTTCTCTCTGCCTGTTTCTCTCTCCTTCTCACACCCCTGCTCTCTCTTCTCCCTTGTAACACACACAAGCACACACTCGTGCACACACCCACACCCACACACCAGTCTAGGGAATCCGGGAATACACTTTTTGTTGTATATTTGCACATGATTTTTATGTTGCAACTTCTGTTGCGCCACAACTACAGCAATAGGCCTGTGCATGTTGGATTTCAGGTGTTACATGTGTGCTTAATTGACATCACCACAATTAGCAGCACAAAAAGAGGTACAGGCATATTAACAGACAGAGATGCACACACATGTGCACAGACAGACAGACAGACAGACACACACACACACACACACTGTTAAATGATGGCTTCCCGCACTTGATCGATGAAGAGCCAGGAATGCTTGTATAAATAGTTACATTGCCGATAGACCCAGGTTATTGATTGCAGTGTAAATGAAAATCTTTATCAGATTAGAGACTGTTCTCAGCTGCTGGCAGGCCTGCTTGGTCCCTCAGCATTCTCTGGCAGGACAGTGGACAGCAGCAGTGGGCAAGGGTCTGTGGCCTGTGACATAAACACAGTACATTAAAGCACTATCAGGGTGCCGATATGAGCCATATATCTTAAAGCTGCAGAGAGGGGGAGGGGGTGGCTACAGGAATGAGAGAGAGAAAAGGGGTGTTTAAGGAGGAGGAAGAGGGGGTTGGTTGGTTGAAGGAGAAGGTGAAAGGGTAGATTAAGGTCTCTCCTTGATTAAAAAAGGTCAGTAATGAGATTGTGGGACACACGCAGGCTAACAGAGATGTATCTGTCTTAGATGGCATTCATCTGTCATTCAGAAACTGACGAGGGGAGAAAACCTATCCATTTTTAAGGAAGTATCTATAGTGATACGTTTTTATATAAAGTGAATTAGATTCATTGTGAAATTTTATTGCTCTTTTTTATTTTATTCATTTATCTTAAAGTATGATAGAACGTTATAGGCCAGTACTAGCTTTATTTCAAAGTAATAATTACAAAAGTAAAGTCTTAAATATGTAGATTTAATAAGATGTAATAAACTGTTTGAAGTATTCATTTTTCAGACATGCCTCTGCTGTGGATTACAAATGAATAATAAAGCTTCAGTTTAATAAAAGCAGGGATTTATTATTTATTACCCTCTAGTATTTATGTGCCTGGGTATTTCTGTAGCAACAGAGCTTACAGGGGATGGAAGCAATATAACAGACCCAGACTGTGAATAAGTCAAAATAAAATCCACGGCAATGCAACACCACAAGTAAAAACTGCTTCGAAAGTGACCACAGATTAGAATTTTTTTTCTTCACAAATTAGAATTAATACGCATCTAAAATCAGAAAAAAGAAAGAGATTCAAGTACATATTTAGCTGTGTTCACTTCTTGTTTTTGTGCTTAATGTGCAAAGTGTGTTCTCAGTGTAAAATTCGCTTGTGTGCTAGACGATGATCCCGTATCCTCATATTATTTGCGTCCTAGTGTGTGCAGCAGAAGATACAGAGACTGATACACAGGCTTTTAAATGTGTTCTTTTATCTGCTTTTATCTAAGTGTGGCAATTTAGACGAAGCCCTTTAGCTCAGAAGCATTCAGTTCTTTATTTAATCCTATCCCCTGAGGAATATTATAGACCTCCTGCGTAGCCTTTACCCGCATTCCTCTACCTAGTTTAGCGCTTGTGCTATTGATTTTCCCATTAAGGGCTAACGCTAACCCCTGGGTAACCAGCCTCTGGATTGCGCACTGTGAAGGCTCTATCGAACAGATGCTATCCAGGGACCCTAATCAATGCGTCCACTGTTATGCAATAATATTTACATGACATATGTTGTTCATTTTCTCCTCTCTTTTTTTATTTCACTCTTCTGTCTCTGCCTGTCCCGCTCTCTTCTTCTCTTCATCTGTAACTGAAACACACAGGTGGGGTAATGATGTGTGGCAGCTGTAGCCTCTGGTATGGACAGCGGTGAGGGAGGAGGAGGGGATGGAGGGGGAGGAGAGGAGAGAGATGCTGACCTCAGTCCCCAGGCTTTATCTCTTCCTCTCCTGACCCTGGCAGTCATTCCTGAGCAGGGGTCATCCTCTCATACCTCAGCCATGGCCCCTACCAAAGAGCCCCTGACCCTGCCTCAGCAGGAGGAGGAGGGCACAGAGCGGTCCCAGGCTAGAGAAGAGACCCAGGGAGGAGAGCAGAAAGAAGGAGGGCGACATTCACGGGAAAATGGAGTGCGTCAAAGGCAGGGGATGAAGGAAGACTTCGGGGAGGGATATTTGTCAGGGCAAAACAAGGAAGAAGGGGAGGTGCTTGTAGGTATAGGAGAGGCATCAGTTACAGGGGGCCTCCCAGCAGCCCTCAACAGAAGAGGCAGAAAGGAGGAGAAGGAAGAAGAGGAGGCCATCTCAAACCAAAGCCAAACCAAATCCAAATGTTCTTTATTACCTCAACAGAGCCAGCACAGCTCTTCTTCCAGCACTGCAAAGGCCAGTGGCACACTCGACAGCAAAATAGCCGCCTCTCCAAAGCCCTCTCCCACTCCTTCCCCCTCTCCAAAGCCCTCCCCCTTTTTTCCCATTTCTCCAAAGCACTTCAGTTGTCCGTCCTCCTCTTCTGCCGTGCTGAGCGAGACAGAGGTAAAAGACATTAAGGGAAATCAGGGCTGGATTTCTGGGTTTCCTCAGAGCTTTAGATCCCAGCAGTCTTCTCTGGCTTTTCCACTGGCAGGTACAGAGCCTGCCAGTACACCTGCTGAGGATGATGGTCTGGCAGGGGTTCCTCATTCTTCCATTTCCAATGGAGATGGTGCCAAAGCTCCAGAACCAAATGACAGCCAGCTAGACACCGAGGTGGATGATGAGAGAGACAAAGAAAGAGAACAGAAAGAAGCTGTCCTTAAAAACCACAACCAAGACCTCTCTCCTACTTCACTGACTGGTCACATGACTATAATGCACTCACGTAATTCCTGCAAAACCCTGAAATGCCCCAAATGTAACTGGCACTACAAGTCTCAGCATACGCTGCAAGTCCACATGAAGGAAAAACATCCAGAGACAGGAGGCCAGTGTGTGTGTGGCACATCTGAGGGAAAGTGTGTGTGTGGTGGTTCAACACGAGGTGTGTGTGTATACTGCAGGTCGGGGAAACCCCATCCGCGTTTAGCCCGGGGTGAAACCTACGCCTGCGGCTACAAACCCTACCGCTGTGAGGTGTGTGACTATGCTACCTCATCGAAAGGCAACCTCAGCATACACATGCAGTCAGACAAACACCTTAATAATGTTCAAAATGGGGGAAACTTGAACGGCCACATGCACACTTCTCATATTACTAACAGCAGCAGCTCCTCCAATGGTCACGAAGTGGATGAGCAGCCATACAGCAAGCTGACACTCTCTATCCCCACACCTACTACCCAGCCTGCCAAGCTCACTCCACCTGCACACTCCCACTCTCATGGTAAGCGGTGGCGATGCGACGTGTGCGACTATGAGACCAGCATTGCCCGCAACCTGCGCATACACACCACCAGCGAGAAACACACACATAACATGCTACGGCTCCAGAGAGGTTACTATCTGTCTCACTGCAGGAGCCTTGCCCCACAGCTTAAACACCTGCAAAACACAGGTGAGTGATGTGTCACAACTGTCACTGTTATCCAGCATTGAAGTTTCAAAATGTGTAAATTGTAATTTGTGCTTTCTCTCTGCCGCAGGTGCCGAGCTTTCACTGAACATGCGGCTGACCAGTCAACAAGTCGCAGAACAGCCAGTTACCCTTGGGTCTACACTGACTCCATCTCCCTCCCCTTCCCCGTCTCCCCCTCCAGCTCCATCTCTGTCCCCCACTGGACCCCTTTCCCAGGGTGTCTTCCAATGCCTTGTCTGCTCCTGCTTTTCGTCCGACAGCTTAGAGTCTGTGGAGCAGCACCTGAATGCTCCCCGTTCCTTGCCCCAGTCTGAGTGGTGCTCCCTAGTTGCCGGTGGTTGCCACTGCAGGCTGTGTGGTTACACCACCCCGCTGAGGGCTAACTTCTCCTTACACTGTCAGACCGACAGACACCGCACCCGTTACCAGCTTGCTGCTCACCTCCAGGAGGGGGGAGACAGGGGTCAGGAGGGGGCTGCCCTCATTGCTAAGGGCAACCCCATCCAGCTGAGGTGCAACCTGTGTGACTACGTGACCAGCAGCTTGGAGAAGCTCAGAGGGCATTCCCTCAGTTCACACCACGAGGCGAGCGTCCGGGTTTACAGAGTAAGTACACAAAACCACACCTTGTCATACTCCAGAACAAAAACCCTTGCGTCTTAGGAATGGCAAGCTACACTTTAAGTATAAAGTGTAATGTTATTAAAAAAGATTGAGGAACCTTTGCGAGCTCATAATATTGTTTTGCTTTGTCTCCTTTTCACTATGTTATTAGTTCCTGCAGCAGTATGATGGTGAAGTCGATGGAGGTTCGTGGCTGTTCCATTGTCTTCTATGCAACCACTCCTCCTCTTCTAAACTCCAAGTACTGAAACACAGTCAAACCCCAACCCATCAACAGCGGGAAGGGCTACTACAGCTGCAGCCAATGGGTGGAGAGGAGCTGGCAGCCATTTTTACCATTAGGAAGAGCCCTGATGGTGTCACGGGTGAGAATATGAACTGTGTGTGGGTGTATTCTAATTCATGTTTCATGTGGTTGCTGACAACGGAGAGCGGACTCGGGATTAAGATGAAAAGAGCGAGAAAATGAGTAATGGCTTTTGCTGAGATATTGATCAAGCAAAGTGATTAGTCGATACACATCCTTGTTATATCCCCAGTCACCCCTGACAACAGCTAACTAGCACCTGCTAATCAATGGACCAATACAAATCCCCAGGACGAGAACTGTGGGAGGCAGAGGCTAGCTCCTACTCTGCAGCCACATGCAAGATAAAACAGTAATATGCTGTCTGGAGTGCGCACCTAAAATGACTAGTCCAACACTTTATTTGTAAATTTAATCTATCCGATGATTTGCCTCTGTGTAGATTAAGACTTATTGAGATGAACCGATGTGTTGTAAGTCCATATTACCCTTACTCCACCTCTGAGGAGAATCTAATGTAGAATCAATACTTGATCAATAGTGTATGGAGGCAAGCAAGAAGAATGAAGTGTGCCCCACTGAAATTGCTCTTTTTGAATGATGTTACCTAGCGAATAATATAAACTACAATTAGCTTGATAGTTTGCAGGAACATAAAGTATGAAGCACTGTGTTTGTAGGACATAATTACTTGTCTTGTTGTCTCCCAGGAGAGCTCAGTGAAGATATGGAAACTTCCAGCGAGTCCTGCTCTGGTCCTTTGGACACAACCAAAGACACATGTAACTTGGGGGCAAAGAAGATTTCTGCAGAGACAGGTATTGCTGCTTACATCAGTTCTACAGCATACTAATTGTTAAACATGATGCTAGTATGACAATGTATTTTGTTGTAATTATATTCATATTCATTTTTACTTTTAGAAAAAAATAGAGTGGAGGAAGGAGAAAAGAAGGAGTCAGTGCCCTCAGTCAAGCGTCCGTCATCTGGATGCACGGAAATGGAAAACACCATCTTAACCAAACGCCCTAGAACACACCAGCAAAATGAGAACCAGCAGGTGACACACTTTTAAATTATTCAAATATGAATAAGTGAATACAGAATGTACCGCTGGACATAACAAATTAAAAGCCCGCGCATTTCCTTGCGTGATCTGTGCCACCTTCAGATTCACACTTCTCTCCCTTCTATATTTTTCTCCCTTCCCTTTCCTCTCTTTCAGACTGTCCAGTGCCCTTTGTGCCAGGTTAAACTCCCATACACCCAACTTCGACAGCACCTCACACATGTGCACAGTGTGGCGCAGGACTGTGTAGACAAGCTCATCAGCACAGTAAGTGCATGCAACTGTGCATTTGCTGTATTTGCGTTTGTCGGGAAGCAAAAGAAAATGTGAGGGCAAGCGATGGGGGATGGGGCAGAGTGAAATGTAGGGAGACAATTCCATTAAGAAGGCACCAGAGAGAAAGGCAACGCTTTTTTTTTAATGCATGTTTAAGTAGCTCCCCGCTATCATCTTTGATGCAGCCGTGCATTCTGTGTGTATGTGTATGCGCGTCTCTTAGAGTGGAAGAGAGAGGGTTTGACTGAGTGAGTGAGGGAAAAGCCAGTCTTTCTATAATGCATGTTTAAGTAGCCCTCTATTACCAGAAGTGCAGTCAAGCTAAAAAGGGGCCCCCATGCTTTTTACTGTGTCTCTCCAACTAACAATGACCGGTCATCTATCCACATCACCATCCGCCATCTCCTTGGCCTGTATGCTAAGTGGCCTTTGTCTCTTGCTCTCTTCCCTCCACTTCACTGACTGCTTTTCACCCTTTTTCCCCTCTGCTGCCCTCCCTCCCTCCCCCCTCCAGCTACTCCTATCATTCCTATTCTGCAATTTCTGGCGTTGCCCCTCCCTTTCTGTCTCTCCCAAGCTCTCTCTCAATTTCTTATGCGTTACCCCTCCCTCACTCACTGTCTTTCTCCAAAGCAGTTTTTTTTTTTGTTCATTGCCCCATACTTCCTCCCTCCCTCTCCCTGCTCGCTCTTTTTCAAATCCTACACCCCTTAGTCTCCCCCTAGTCCTCCCTCCTTCCTTCCCCCCTACCCCTCCCTCACTCTCTCTGATAGTAATTGAGGTTCATTAATTCAGACTGAGGTGATGATGGCCATTATGTACCTTGCTTTCCAATTACGCTCTCTAGATTAAGCCTGACCTTCAGTTTTCTCTGCAGTGTGTGTGTGTGCGCGCGCGTGCATGTGTGTGTGTGTGCAGTTGTTCTTCCCTTTTGCTCTTATGAAGCTGTTATGCAGAGAAAACTCTTGTCATGTAAATCTCATCTTTAGCTGTCTGTCCTTTCCTTTGGGTGGCTAGCTGTTCGGGTAGATATAGTATTTGCTCTTATTGCTTGAAGCTGTGGGGACGGAGGTTTTCTATATGAAGAATGATTTTAAATAAATTCATTATTCAGCTCAGTAAAGTTTTATTAAACCCTTGGGGCATGTTGGAGGGCGTCGCATGAACTGAAGGGCAGACCCACATATCTCAACCATGTATACTTATTAAGAAATTGATGTGCCTTGCTGCTTAGACTGCTGTGCAGGCAGGTGCAAGATGTAACGATACACTTTAATGTTTTATGATATCAGTAAGGGGAGTGCAGGCACTCTGTGTTTATACATCTTGAGATTTGCTTGCTATTATCCTCTACAATTAAGCATGTTTTATTCATAATGTAGGATTAGGAAAACACTGGGAATACCCCAGCTTTCTTTTATTCCGAATTGGTGAAACAAACCTTAGTGAGAAAATTTAACAAAGGAAAAAAAAAAAAAAAGACCAAAACTGACAGCCCGTTACATTTTCTTTCTTCCAGGTCGCAACACCCATGGAACAACCGCAGCCTCAGCTGGAGACAGAACTACAGGCAGATTCTCTCACAGATGATATTCAGAAAAATAAAACCACCAAGAATAGCAATGCAAATAGCTCCCATGCTGCAGATTCCTGCGCTTCAACCAATTCTCAGAAAAACAAAGGTTGGTGTAAAGTGCCAAACTGATACCAGTTTACTAATTAAAGAAGCAACAATAGCACACCATGCTACTTTTATTTGCCCTGCTCACAGCCATTATATCTGTACATTTTATAGGCATTTCAGTGGAGAGCACTGAGGGAGACGTAGCCGCACCCAAAGATGTCACAGCTCTTCTCACCCCACCCCTAGAAGACAACACCACTCACCCTTCCAATGGCAGATTGGCTCCCCAATCCCCGACTCAGATCCCCCCATCCTCGCCTCCCACCTCACCACCCGGTGACCCCCCTCCCCTTTCTGATCGTCATGGTTACCGGTTCCGTTGCAGCAGGTGCAGCTTGGCGTTCCCCACTCAGGAGAAGCTCCAGCTGCATTGGCAGTACCATGCCATGAGGGCGGCGACAGAGTGCCCCCTCTGTTCTAGACAATGCCGCAGTCAGGAGGCCTTGCAGAGACACATGCAGAACACGCACTCACAGCTGGACAGCACACAGGGACAGAATACGCTATGGCCACCTCATACTGTGCAATACACGGAGAATAACAAGAATTCAGCTCAACAAGATTTTAGTTTATCACCCCAAGTGGGTCAAGAAGCAGGAGAGGGAGAGGATGAAGACATAGATGAAGGAGCAATAAGCATGGAGGGAAAAGATGAACAAAAAGATGTTAAAAATAAGGAGAAAGGCATGGTTTCTGAAGTGGATGGAGGTGAGGAGGATTTAACTGAGCCAGAGAAAGGGCCACATGAGGAGATCTTATCAGAACTTGGTTCCAGCTCTCTTGTCAAAAAGAGCTCTAACCCCACAATGGACCGTTATCTGGATCCATCCAGGCCCTATAAGTGCACCACATGTTCTGAATCTTTTACTCAGAAAACGATCCTTCTGGTCCATTATAACTCCGTGTCCCATCTCCACCGGGCCAGACGAGCCCTGCAGGAAACTGGCACTAGTGTTGCTGCTCCAGAGGCTCCCCGCGGCCCAGATCCTAGACCATACCGCTGCCGATTGTGTGGAGTGGGCTATAGCCAGAGTTCCACACTGGATATACACCTTCGATCAGTCCTTCATCAGACTAGAGCGCGTGCCGCTCAGAATCCCACATCACAGACGCCTGCATCTACTGTAGCTGTTCCACAGTCTGTCCCCACTACAGCTACTCAGGCCGCTACCACTAGAGAAGAAACACTGAAGAGTTTGCCTTTCACCAAGAGGCCAGATGGCATGAGCTCGTCAAATTCTTCATTAGCTGGTTCTGGCTTAGTAGCTGACGCCCAGCCGATCCTGTCCAACCCAACAGAGAGCCCGCAGGCTAAAAAGCGAGTGTCAGATCTTCTAGCTTCAAGAAACCAGCTAATGCTAATACAACAGCAGCAGATAGCCCAGGCACAGGTCCAAGCTCAGTTACAGCAGCACACAGCTTTGCTCCAGTCTCAAGTTATGCAGCACCTTCCCTTAGGGCCAGAGAATCTCCTTAAACAACACTTCTCCCTGACCCCAGACAATTTGCTTTCTCTTCAGCAGCAACTTCTTCTGCCCTTTTACATGTCTGGAGAAATGAAGCTCAACCCAGAGTTCATTGTTAGTAGCCCAGAATGTAGCCACTTGATATCTGCCAGCTCTATCCTGAAAGAGCAGGTTAAGACAGAGGCTAAAAGGGAGACTCAAACAGATGAGAAACAAACCCAGAAACAAAGTTCAAGTTCAGTTAATACCCAACCAAAGGATCTTTCACAGTGTGAAGCAAAGGTTGATGCAGTCTGCAGTGACCCCCCTACTAACCAGACAGAAAAAGAAAACAGCAATTCTAGTTTTGAGGAAGAAAAACGAGAAATGCATGCTCCTGTTGTTAAAAATGAGAGTCGGGAGGAGGAAGCCGTTTCCTCCTCATTTCATCTACTTGGATTGCAGTGTCCTCCTCCCAGAGTGCCCTATGCTGCTGTGAATGGGGAGCCTCTCAGAGCCCTTCTGCAGAGTTATGGCTATGAGTTAGCACTGCAGTATATACAGAGTAGACACAAGCACCAGCAGCAGACAGCCACTCAAAAAATACCAGATAAGCAAGAGTTTTCTGATATAAACAAGATCGAAGTATGCTCAGAAGAGGAAAGAGATCTATTTTGTAAACTACAGGCTGGAAAGATTGAGCGCTGTGATAAAGGAGTGGAAGGCAATGGAAACATAGAAAGGTTGACAGAAGAGAAAAGTGAGGACAGAGGCAAAGAATCGACTAATAAAGAGAAGAAATGCTGTGAAAGAGGGAAGAAGTGTAGAGACTGTGGCAAGTTCTTTTCAGATGCATTGATTTTAAAAAGCCACCAGGAGTATATTCACAGAATGCTGTTCCCCACTGCTGTCCTGGAGAGGTTTTCCAGAGAATACAGGCTTCAGTATGACCAGATGTACCCACTTACACAACCTAAATCTGAAGAGGATTCAGTTCCACCTCCAGCTCCAGCTCCTGCTTCAGCTGCATGCTCAGAATCAGAACAAGCACCAGAACCAATGAAGGCTCAAGTTAAAACCCTTGAATCTTCACCAGGTTCAGAACCCATGAATAAAGCAGATTCTACAGCTTCAGACCTAACAGTAACTGCCCCTTCAGCTTCTCCTGCTTCTCCTGGTCAACCTCTAGATTTTTCACAGCACGAGACACCCATCCAGATCTCAACCACACCTGCTGCCCCTATTTCCCAGAACACTCCCCCTTTACCTCTTCCCTTACCCAAAATACCTATGCTCCCTCTTTCCTTGCCTCAACTTTCTATACCACCACTACCCCTACCAAAGCTTCCTCTACCACCAATTCCTTTTCCCATGGAGCTACCGCTCCTCCCTCCTGTTGTGATGCAGTCTGTGGCTCTTCAGCCCCAGCCTTGGTTAGACTCGAGTGTAAACCCTGAGCTGGCAAAACTCTACCAGTCTCAGCTTAACCCTGCACTGCTGGGGCAACAACCACAGCTTAGCCCAGCTTTGTTAGCTCAGCAGTCACAGCTGAGCCCAGCTTTGTTAGGTCAGCCTCCACAGCTCAATCCTGCATTGCTTGGCCAACCATCCCAACCCAGCCCTATCCAAGCAGGACAGCAAAGTCAAGTCAGCCCAACAATACCTGAACAGCAGCAGGGGAAGAGAACCCGAACACGCATCTCTGAAGAACAACTAGCTGTTCTAAAGAAACACTTCAATATTAACAGTCTCCCTAATGATGAAGAGATCAACAAGATGTCTGCTTCGTCCGGTCTGCCTCACAAAGTCATCAAACACTGGTTCCGCAACACCTTATTTAAAGAGCGCCAGCGAGACAAGGATTCTCCTTATAATTTTAATAATCCCCCAACCACAGCCCTGGAGGACTCCAGAGAGGATATAGCACAAAACCAGTCTTTGGCGCTTTCCCCATGTTCACTGTCCCCTGGGTTCCCACACAACGCTTCCCCACAGCCTCAGACAACAGACCTGCATAGAGGAGAACACCATAGGGGCCGACGCTCTTCACGAACCCGCTTTACGGAGCAGCAGCTGGAAACCCTGCAGGGGGTGTTTGAGGCCACTCCCTACCCCAGAGAGGAAGAATATGACAGGTTGTCTGCTCTGTTATCTCTCCCTAACAGGGTCATTGTTGTGTGGTTCCAAAATGCCAGGCAGAGAGCCCGCAAAAATCAAGACCGAGGCACTGATGATGGATTAGAGGTGAAGCTTGACAACATACACAAGCAGCGAAATGGCTGCTATCAGAATGATGATAATAATCAGGATAATAGCTGTGAGGATGAAGGACAAGGTGACTCTCAGAATGAAAACTCCATGGATCTGACGTATGAGTATTACACCCAACCTGACTCACCTGCCCTTGATTCTTCTACTCACTGCACAGAAAGTGAGCATCCTGTAGCCAAAGGTGAACCGACACCTGCTCAAAAGAAGCAAGAAGATAAAATAAGTTCACCTCGAACTAACATAAATGCAGCTCCTGATAATACTGAAAAAAGAATTTCAGATGCAGAAATCCAGCTTAAAGAAACTATTCCAGCCATGAAAACAGGGTTTTCTCTACAACCTGAGACCAAATTGCCAACAGAAGGTACTCTAGAAAGATCCCAGCCTCTTGCTACTTCCTCTTTACAGAAAACAGTACACACTACATCTCATCCAGACCAAGTGAATACACACAACCCTCCTTCAGATCAAGCTGTTGAAAAGGCTCCTGAGACATCACCCAGCCTCCCTTCTGCTCTAGAGTCTGAAACAAGTCACAATGATACTGCAGCTTGCCCATCCACTGAAACCCATCAGCAAACCCAGCTCCAAACCCAGGCTCAATTCCAGTGCAATCTTTGTCCAGCATCCTTGCCATCATTCCAGCTGTGGCAGGAACATCAGACCAGACACCTCCTAGCAGCTCAATCCCAGGTGCAACTCCTCCACTCCAGCTTCACAGACCGAACCATGCCTTATATGATGCTTCACCCCAACCATCCCTTAATGGCGAGCCAAATGCTTTCCCAGATACACTCAAATCCCACACTTCCCATGATTTCGCACTTAAACAACATACAAATGAAGAACACACTCTCTGATCACTCTAGTAACACACTTACAAATCCCCTGACAACCATAAAGCAGGGTACAGCGCATATATCAGAGACCGGTTTTGAGGGCCAAAGGGGCAGCAGAGAGGTCGAGGAGGAGCACAGAAGAGATAAACGTCAGAGAACCACCATCACTCCAGAACAACTTGAAGTGTTGTATCAGCGCTACAGCTTGGATTCTAACCCCACCAGAGGAGTCCTCGAAAGCATTGCACGCGATGTTGGTCTCACGAGACGAGTGGTTCAGGTACTGAATAGATGAGAAGACAGTGATGATAATTTTGTGGTGTTGGTTCAGCTGAATTTTAAAGCACATGTCTTCCTTCCTTCCTTTCACAGGTTTGGTTTCAGAATACCAGAGCGAGAGAGAGAAAAGGGCAGTTCCGGTCAATGGGGCCAGGATCCAGTTTCAGCTTGGGTTTGAATCACTTGCGATGCCCATTCTGCAGGGCTCTCTTCAAGGTGAAAAGTGCTCTAGATGCACACATGAGGTCACGCCACTGGGCAGAGGCTGAAAGAGCAGGCTTCAACTTAACAATGAGCAATGGATCCAGTGGGCAGTCTGGGATGGCTATGTCTGTCATGGACAGACCAGGTCCATCGATATCCTCCAGCCCAATCCCAAACCACGGCCATGTCATCAGCAACCGAGAGTCAAGTATGAAGTTACCCCTAACTACTTTGCCTTCAACCACTCATCTAAACAACCCCGAGGAGGATGATGACTATGAGGAAGATGATGAGGAATACCCGTGTGAGGAGGGTTCCAGTATGGCTGACCAAGGGTCTCTTAGTCCTGAAGGATCTGTGGGTCCAAGCTCAGACTGGGGTGAGACACAAACTTTGCAGCAGCAGCACCATCAACAACAGCAGCGCCAAAGGACACAGATGAGCCACTTCCAGTTACTCCAGCTGAAAGACTTTTACAGAAGCCATCGCACACCCAACCGACAAGAGTGTGAGACACTGGGCCAGGAACTGGGTCTGCCTCACCGTGTGGTGCAGGTAATTGTTTTTAAGTATTTAAGATTAAAAAAAAAAAAAAAAAAAGAGGAAAAATCTTTAAAATGATATTTGATGATTGTTGACATTTGTTTTGTTTAAATATTCTTTGAAGGTTTGGTTCCAAAATGCCAGAGCTAAGGAGAAGAGGGCCAGGAGCCTGAGCTCTGACTCTGCTGAGAGGGAGAATGCTGAGCTCTCGGCGGGAACAGGGGAGAGAGACAGAGCTTAGAGAGGCGGACTGCTTCCTTCAACTACGTTCGCACCAAAACCCCTCCTGCAGTTGCCATCTTACTCCAAACAAACACCATGTCCAGTTGCTGCCATCCCTCTAACACGAACGCCCCAAAGAAGCCGAGTTGCAGTGGCCCAAAGACAAACTCTCTCAGCCAAAAGTAGGAGAGAGCACAAACCACGTCCTGTCAACCACAGCTTTCCAGTCTTCATTTTTTCCTTCAACTCTTGCCCAAGTCTGTTCTTTCTAAAAAGAGCTTCTCTCCTTATTCAGTCAGACACCTTACTACAACCAAACTCCACCTTGATAAAAACCAACCAGATGCCACAGAGGCCAAAGAGCATTCTCAAAGTATGTGACCTCACTGCCCAGCTAGACCTGCAGTCTACCTCTCAGTCTGCACGACAGACTCACAGTGGGCCCTCCACCAGACCAGTGCTAGATGACTAGCTGTGTAGCATGTAGTGCCAGTCTGTACGAGGCTGGAACAAAAAAATGTCAAAGAGATTTTAGTGTAAATAGAGAGCTCCAAAAAATAAACTTGAAGAAAAAACGGTTAGAAGTGGAAGAAGAAAAAGAAGAGGAAAAAAAAAACCTGAATTGTATCCTTGAAATACACAGGGATATTAGCATAGAGCTTTTGTAAAGACTGACTCAGATTCCAAAGCTCATAACCAAAATTTTACATGTCTGTGGATTTCGTTTGAACACGTTTGTTTTCAATAACAAACTGCAGAGCTGACGTCTGTACGGTGAAGGGGTGAGATCTGCAGCTGGCATAGGTAAGCCGAGTACCAATAGACTGACCCGGTGCTAGAATGCAGCTTCACCCTCCAAAAGCCAATGATGAGTCTTCTGTTGTACATGTACTCCTTCTATGTTCCTTTAGTGGATAACAGCCCAAATAGCACAGAAAGTAAAGGCCAGTTTGTCCCAAAAGGGACAAACTATTTTTTTATAGCACTCAACCATTAAACTGTATATGAAAACTTTAACCAAACTCGAATTTACGTTGTGTGTGTTTAGTCATAGTTTCTTAATATAAATCTTATGGATTGAGATAAACTGTCTTGCTTCGATATAATAGTGTCATGATTATGAAAAGATTATGACAGCTTTGATATGTTCAGGCGAGGTGACTTACTGCCTTTCCGTTCTATTTGAATATACCAATGGCTTACCAATGTTATGTGATTAATGTAAAGCTTTCTATGCTCAGGTCAACAGCTCAACATGGCTCTGCTTCAAATGTGATCTTAATACTGGACTTTTCTGTTTTTAAAACAGAAGAGACACGGTTTAACCATGGACTAAGTATTAAAGGATATCTTTAAAAAAAAAAAGAAGAAAAAAAACATCTCTGTATTTCAAAGATCTGAGCTTTTCACCTCTGAGTAATAGATTGTTACAAAAAAAAGAACCTTATTGAAACTAAAGTGTTTAATAGCGTGAGGGGTAAATGTACAGTATTTAGCTTTTGTATGGTTGACTCGAGACTTCATTGGATGTTTGAGACATAGCTCTCTTTTCCACTTACAGAAAGAGAGCTACTGCGCAAAGCTGAGAAAAAACTTCGGATGTTATTGATGTTATTTTTGTACACTTAATTTATTTTCCCTCCTTTTCTCCCTCCCCACCTACCCACTTTCCGCTTTTTCTCACTACCTTTCTTCCTCTGTTCATTTGCAACCAGTCCTTATTCTATCTGTAATAATGATAATATAACAATAATAGCTAAACAATAATTAATGCTTTAAGACAAAAATCCAAAGACGTGATAATACTTTAACCATATGACCTACAAAAAAATAAGCGCTACTGTTTACTTGACGATGTATTGCTGTTTTTAAAGAAGGAAGGAGTCCCTGTATCTAAGCTACTGTTTTCTGCCTCTCATAAGCACACTGGAGACTGTAACCAAAACCCCAAACTAGAGCCATGGCAGTCTGTAATATAGCGGTTGAAGAGTTTTACTTCTCTTGAGAAATGTTGCAGTTTATTTTTCTTTTATACCATAGTGTTGAACTTCAGCCCTTAAGGATGTCCAGTTTGCTGCTAATGTACTGTAGTTTCTAACGATACTGTAGAAAGATGCATGCTCTGATCGCTTTACCACTAGGCTTTAATGACTACAAACTGTAATGATACCTGTGATGCTGTTGATAAACTGCTCCTCTTTTATTCTGTTCAGAAACAAATGGATATGTGGGGCTCAATTCCATCAAGTTTTTTTTTTTTTACAGTATCATAATAATTACCCTTTCTCAGAAAACAGAAATGGCTTTCGTAATATCAGAATTTTTTTTTCTTTTCTATTTTTTTTGTTAAAGCTTCCAGTCTGAGAGAAACCCTCCGGGGGCATTTACTTCTCAATGCTTAAGGAGATACTGCAGTTCTTTGAAGGAGTTCAGCCCCAAACCCTCTACTGGTTGATGTCTTTCTGTGTTGCAATGTCTCTTGTCCGTTTGTCCAGCTTAAACAGCTTTGCTAAACTCAGACTGACATCACAGCCGACTTTCCAAAGGATGTGGACTGACTAACTCTGTCATGTTTCGTTCTTAACTAACCAATGTTTACGACAATACCAATGAGCTTTCTTCTGTACAGAAATGTGCATTCCAAATACCACAAAGGCAGTTTTTTTTTAAAAATATACTGATTATTTTCAGATTTAATTTCTCTCGTATTCTCTTGATCTTAGTGACTGTAAGATGTACATATTGGAGTACTCTATGGTGAAGAGACTCTGTTATCCTTACTGTAGGTAAAACAGTTCTTTTCATTTTTTTTCCTGGATATGTTGTTGCCATAGTGATGACCAAAAAGATACCTGTGATGTGCACCTGTCCTTATGTCCTGCTCCAGTGGTTTAGTGTGTCTCTATACTCTCCCTACCCCAGTTGTGCTGGTGTGTGTTTCTCTTCCTTTCCCTCCCCGTACTCCACTGAGCTAAATAAAGTCTGCTTTGGTGCACGCTCTGGTCTCATCCTTTTGGTGTAGCCGAGAGAAGCCATTTTGTGAATGTTGTGGTATGCGAGGGTGTCTGCTTGTTACATGCGTGTTTCATATTCCAGGGTGTATGTTCGGCGGCGGTGTGCGTCTGGCTTGGGAGGCTTTTGATGTGCAACCGTGTGTGCGTAACACGGCCAAGTGTGGAAGGCGTTTGGTGAATGGAGCCATGACCTCTGGGGTCACTTCATTAATTACATCTGTGACATTCAGCCAGATGAGTTTCCTTTGTGACTAAATGATATGATGAATATTAACGACCTCGGATGAATTACATTGCTGCTCCTGCTGCTGCTGCTGATGATAATGTGTTTTACGACTCTGGGAGAGAGGAGAGGAAAATTGCACACTACAGCACATTTAGGACACACAAATTTTCATATGCAACATTTCAAAGACCACAGCTTAGGTTGGTAGAGAAGATTTTATTATTTGCTCATTTCTTATGTAAAACTTCCCAGTGGTTGATGAGACAACTTGCTGGAGAGGGGGGAAAAACTTCAATGAACATGGGAATGTAGTGTTCGATCAGACACGCGCACAAGTCGAGCACAAACCTGTATCTGCTTCTTGTTCTCTCGCGGCAAGCCCTTCATTTCACTGTTACACAGAAATGCGGCAACGGAAGATGTAACTGTGAAACTCGGGGTTGTTCTGATTGGGTTTGCTGGGCGGAGACAAGCAGATACATGGCGAGAACAATAGGAAGGTAACCACAGAAAAGGGCTTGAGATAGCTTCGTAGCTCATGATAGCCATCTTAGAAAGTCATCCTGATAAAGTGATCCCCCACCATTTCTCCTTCTCCCTGTCCTCCCCCTCTTAATCAAATGAGTACTGTGCAGCTGGTGGGGTTGCGGCAAAAAAGGGGGTTCGAGTGAGTGTATGCGTGTGGAGAGTAGGTGGAGGTGGGGGGGCTTTGAGGGATAGCGTGAAATTATTGCCTGCTGGTGTATATGTGTCACTGGGGGTAGTAGGGTAGAGTAGGGGGTTGGGCTGGGGCTGGGGAGTAATGTCATTGCCTGCTGGTGTATCTGTAGTGGGGGCTCATTTAGATTTAGATTGGTTATGTGAGGAGAGAGCTGAAAGGCCAGCTCATGTTTATGCATGAATCCCAAAGCATGCTGCTGTGGTGGAGCCCCGAGTTAAAGAGACAGACCTGAAATATATTCGCACATTCAGACGCACCTCTGTTTCTTAGGATAAGGCTTGAGCTGAAGCGACGCTGCGCTATCAGATTTCAGTCAGTGTGTGCATGTGTGCGCACGCCTGTGCACACAGATTACACCTCAGTCCAAATTAATATATTGCTTTAAATCCAAAATATTAAAAAGATGTCAGAGGTTGTGTTTTTTTTTCTCTTTTAACTACAATTTTTAACTACAGCCTTTACCACCCTTTTCCTGACTGTGTCGAGACGAGTGCTTTGGAGTCCTCTACAGCTGATGCAGAGGCTACACTGAGTTCATGGGAGCTTCCCACATTACACTCACTCATACCCAGAGAGTAATCAGTAAATGTCTTTGAAGGAGAGTTTGTTCAGCACTTCATCAGGTATAAAGTGGTTTTTATTTGGAAATGTGGTCCCTATCCATCTTTTAAATGACTTTTTAATGGTCGTCACACCATCCTAATCAATCATGTGGCAGAGCTAGCCTGCAAGCGCAAATACACTCTATTTATAATTCCTATATTCTGCAGCAAAAACCCGACTCAGTGTGCCTCTCAGTACTGTAAACAAACAGATACAAAATCAGTAGGTTTGTCTTTCCAATTTTGTGCAGACATTGGAAAAACTTTCTTTAGCAATCTCCAGCATCCTGGTTATGAGGTACCCCGCGTAATTTGTCTTTATATTACATCAATAACTTTTTCAAAGGAAGGATAGAGTAACTTTCCCCCCCAAGTAGTGCAGTTTATTGTTGTTCTTCTGTGTCTCTTTATTCAGGCCCACACTTCATGAAGGCCCCCTGCTCACCGTCACCACTCCCCCTCCCGCCTCACTGGCGACCACAGTACTTTACATCTATAATGAGATACAAATACGCATCAGCAGGACAGTGTCTATGCCACGCGTCACTCTGTGAATATTACTCACACTTATTAGCTGGATTATGTTAATCTTTACACTTTTTGCTCACAGACAACAGACTCCCCATGATATGGGGGTGGTCACGGCAGCAAGCGTGTGTTGTCCTGTGTGTGTATTTCTGAGTGTGCGCCTGCATGTCTGTTAAAGTGATTGCCATGTTGTCAAACTGATCTGCATGAGAAAGGGTGGTCTAATTACATCACTTATGTAAATGAGAAATGCACACAGCCAAGCACATACATACACATCGCAGAGGTCAAAAAGACAGTGCAGGCTGCCCCCTTATTGACTAACACAGGGTGGCATCACCACCTGTCAGAAATAGCCCTGTGCTCACACTGTACACAGAAGTTACAGGCTGTTTCGATGCACACCACTCAGATAAATCAGAAATGGAAGTCGATTGGTCAAGCTCACATTAGACTAAAGCACTCAAAATGTTATTGGAAAATGTCCGACCGCATATCCAGTGATTAGTCTTTTTTTCAGACTGAAACACTGATAGTATCCCTGTTGGAATGATTTATTGAGTCTGACACATTTTAATTAAGCCCAAATTAAATGAATCGGCTGGCGGACTATAAAACATTGCAGTTTAATAACGAGCCCCTACATTTTCCTTTTTTTCCCCCCCTTCCTTCATCCAATCCCATTTTGGCTAGCCGCACCAAATAACCTCTCTCCATTTAATGATATGCAAATGAATTTTCATGAACCCCATGATCCCATGCGATGATTAAACTGAGATGACATTAGCTGCCATGCTGCTGCCACTCTGTGTTTCTGTCTCCCTATTTTCTGTCTCCCTATCTCTACCATCTTCCTTTGTATCCACGACAACAGCCAACTGGTGATATTAACAGGGTTCATTGTCAATATTCCCTTTCCTTCACCATTCCTTGAAATTTCCTTTGTGAGAAGTGACATTTTGCATATCCGCTGTTATTTCAGAGAAGTTTTCCCAATGCCAGCAGAGATGGCGAATCAGAGAGCTGGTTTCACTGGTTCTCACGTCTCATGTGGTAGTGAGCCCACTGCAGACATACAAGTTACAACAACTTTACAATTACTGTAGTAACATTACATAGACGATTTTAGTAACCTTCCACATCTCTTCATTTTCCACTTTCAATGCTCCCCTCCCACCGTTCCGTTTTAGTCTGTATCCAACTCCACCTCTGCTGTCGTTTATTGTACTCCATTTGCATAATGAAGCCCAGGCTTAATTAAGATCCCACTGGAGTCTGGAGCCAAGGATGAAGGAAGGAAGGACGAGGGAGGGGGAGGTAGTGAGGGAGGAATCCGGCGTTCCTTAGCTTATCCGCACGTGTCCAAATAGGAGGCACAATTTGGGGGGGAGAAGAGCATTGACGAGTGATTAAATCGCTAATTATGATCGGCTGTTAGAATTAGTGTGTGGCTGTTAATTAGCTGCAGATGAGATGCCCAGACAGTTGCCCGCCTCTGATGACTGCAGAACCCTCCCTGACTGGCAATAGAGAAACACAGCTTGACACCCTGGAGATGATGCCAACACATCCCTCCCTTTAAACACACACAGCAGTCTGAGGGGATATCCCTTTAAGAAGATCCCAGGTGTGCAAGTGCAGGAAAGAGGCTCTTCATCATCCTTGTCCACCCACTCCCACTGTTCTTCGTTAAGCACAAAATCCCCCATTTTCCTCCTTCTGCATCCGTTATTCATTTTGCTCATTATTCCTCTCTTTCCACATAGTCTTTCTGCCCATACTGGAATGGTATGATCCCTCCTCTTAGATTTTTGTGATGGGCAGCAGCATCCTTTCAGTGCAGCAGCTGGCACTGAGCAGAGTTGGCATCACGGAAATAGTTTTTCTCCCAAACTCCCACCACGGCTACATTTGTAGTTCTACTTGTAGTTCTTTTGCTACTTTTTTTGCCGTGTCATTTAGTACATTTTAGTGTATCTATTGGTCGTGCCCGCGAACGCCTCGCAGTTTGTGTTTGGCATGGTGCCATCTCTGTTTCCAGTCTTTCCCTTGAGGGGATGCCACCGCCAAAAACGTTCAAGGCATCCGAAATGTTTTGCTCACCGTACGGAGGTTTCTGTTTACTAATGTGTGCATTATGTTGCTTTGGCAGGGTGCCATCTTTCTCCCTGTGCCCTTGCCGCCCCTGAAAAGATGCCATCACTAAATCGCTGGCAACCGTTGCCCGGGCACCTCTTCTTGGCTTTGTCCAAACAAACAAATGGTGATTAGTAGCAAATCCTCGGAGGTGAGTCCTCGTCTTTGACTATGACAGTTTTCCGCCATTCGCTTCGAATGCTTCGGGCATGCCACATGTACAAACTGGCATGCTGCCCGTTGGGTGGCACGCTGCAGCTGGCATAGAAAGGAAGAAAAATTGAATAACGGTTACAATAATTCCAACGCTGTTTCCCATTCTGCGACCTATCGTGCATTTACAAATTTAAAGTATTGTCCATCTTTCTCCTCAACATCCTATGATTCTGTCGTTTATCGATATCCGAGTCCTCTGCTTGCTGGCATCTCACTTACTTCTATGCTCCGCTATCCTCTGATATTTTTCCCATCTTCCCTTTCTCTGCCCAGTCTCTTGTTCGTTACGCCCCATTATGCCTGTGCCAAGGTGCCACCATGGTAGCAGTATGGAGGTCTGTTTCTCTTCCTCTTTCATTCTTATTCTCCTCCTCGCCCCTTTTCCCATGCCCATGCCCGCCCCTGCTCAAGTCCTGACTGGATGGCACTGTGCCAACCTGCCACCGCCATCGCTCTCATTTGTAGCTCATCCCTCCGTTGCCCTTCCCCCTGTCTCTTCATTTCCATCCCTCTCTTTTCCCCTTATTTCATTCATTTATTTTCTAACAAAAAAAAAAAACGCTTCACATTGTATGGAACACTTTATGTGTTGGACCTCTAGTTATGCGCAAGATCACTTCAGACATACAAACTTTTCATTCCTTAAAGTCACTCTGCAAATCTTTGCTGTCATTTGAAAGACTTTTTTTGGCACCTGAAGAAATGCTCTCAGTGGCTGCCCTGTAGGTAATTACAGCAGCACTCACTTATTCCACTGAGACAAGAGGAGAAGGACGAAGAGAGCCCCGAGTTTGTAGAGAGCTTGTGCTGTTTTAATTAACTTTAACCAACCCCCCATTATGTGTGTTTCACTTCACATCTCCTAGAGCCTTGAGTAGGTTGTGCTCGTTCACACATGAACAATACAGCAATATGATTGATATGATCATCAGTAAAATTGATTGTATACCATTGACCTAACCCACTTTGCCAAGATGACCCTTGCTCCCTTGTTTTTCTTTTTTTTTTCTCCCACTCTTTTAATTCTCTTGAGTCAAACAAAAGCTGGCAGTGGTGGTGATGCTATTAAGCAAATACTCTCATTAGAACACAAAACATAATGAATATGTAAATGGTGTGTGTAATTTATGCATGGGCTGAGAGACTTGTTGTCTATTCAGCCCTTTATTATACTCTCTATTTTTATCCCCTTTTCCTTAAAAGTTCACACTCTTTACCAATTTACTGCTTTTCTTAGACCACATCCTGTGACTGAATCCTTGGGGGACTTCTCGAGGTCTATCTATTGTCTCCTTTATTTTGCCTTTTTTTATGTCTACACTTTTCTCCTTGCCTTTAACCATGGTTTGTACTCTCTAACAGTCTTTTTTCTCTGTTTGCTTCTTTTGGCTCACATCCTGTCCTCTCCAAAAACAAACCCTGCAGTGACGCATTAAACCAACAACTGAGTGTTTGAACAAGGTCTTTCTTCCAGGAATATGAATACTGAATAATCTATCCACTAAATCGCATCCGGACCTGATTGTGTTGTATTCTCTGTTTTCCCTTTGTCCCTCTGTGACTGTGTTGATCTTAATGTGTGGTCCAAACTGTGTGGCAAATTGAAGCGTGTCCTGATAGACGGAGAGTAGCCTTGCTCCTGTCTAGGATAAACACCTATAATACTCTGGCTCCCTTGGCAATCACCATAGCAACAAACCATGGTACCCACGTGAGTTGCATAATAAGATGTTCCCCAAGACCATGGACCATAAAGCGACAAAGTGACAAACTAGACACCCGCAGCACTGGCTGTAAGACAGAAAAATTCATTTTGAACAAAACAAAGGTTATGTTTGACATTTGAATGGTTATTTTCTATTTGTCAATAAGCTCACATCAGAAAACATGCACCCTTACAAGCACATACACCTTTTCTGTGTCTCCAGACCTTAAAAGGTGCTGATGAGCTGCAGTCAATGATTGTAATGAGCTATCGATCACCGTGGGAAAACAGAGGGACAGAGAAGGGTGAGGGAGGCAGAGGGAACCAGAGGACACACACACACAAACTGAAGGACTGCCAGAAAAAAAAATAAGAAAAACTTCAGATGAACTAAATGGAGACAAGCTGCCTGAGACAGAGTATCAATACTTGCTTTAATCAAGACTTCATCTCCCATTGTTCTGCTTGAAATAGAATTTATGGGACTGTGTTTTCTGTGATCACAGGTTTAAATGGAAGTGGTCAACTCAGGGCAGTGTGTGGATGAGTTGATTTGCGAAGGATGACCATGCAGACACGCTTACCATGACCAAGTACAGATGCCAGTGAATGGCACTGACGCAGTATCTCTATATTCCCCTCTTTTTGTGCTGTATGCATGGAGTGAAGGCAGACAGCTTTAGGGAAGGGGGAGGTGCGTTGCGTGTGTGTGTGTGTCGTGTGTTGGCTAGCGTTTCAGATAATGAAATGCAGCAGGGAACAAAGAGCTGGGGGCCCCTATTCTCTGTGCTGCAGCTTCATTTTCACTCCCGTCAGTCTATGATTCTTCTAAACCCTCTTTCTTGTGTACACGCATGCATGTGTGTGTGTGTGTGCGTACGTGCATGTTTATGTTTGTATGAACCAGTTGTTGTTATGTGCACGAGTCTCCCCTCCTCCTCCCCCCCGTTAGCATTCTGCATGGCAGATCCCCCTAATGTAATAACTGTGTCTGCATGTCTAATTTACAGCAGGAGAGAGTAAATAGCCTGTGGTTAATTACAGTACGTGTGTGTGCTTGTGTGTATGTGCGTGTGTGAGTCTATGCAAGTGTCTACATGCGCGTGGGTGTGTCAGAATGATTTATGAGTTGCAAATAGCTACACTAGTGGCCCGTTTCTCCTCACTTAGTTTTTAATCTGTCTTTCCATTAATTTTCCTGGAGACGTTATTATGGTTTTATAACAATGTGCACGAGGATGCACATATGAGTACACGCGTGTGTTAATGAGACCGAGGTGTGGACATTTCGCGAGTATCAGCTCTACGTGGGCACCTGGACTGCACTTTTGCTTTTGCTTCTCTATTTCCCTTCCTTCCTTTTCCCCTTTTTCTCTCTTTTGGTGCTTCATTCACTCTCTTCATTGAGAGCCACAATGAACACAGATCTTTATTGACAGTACACGGTAGAACATGGAAACAGCAGGTCAATCCGTTTAGCCCAAGGGCCGATACACCAATTCACCAATTTGTCAGTGTTAGTTTGAAAGAGAAAAGCAGCTAATCTCTCCTCTCTGCTCTCTATTGATCACACACTTAGACTCCACTTCTCTGTCTAAACACTATTGATTCTCTCTCTCTCTCTCAATCTCTTTCTCCCGCTCCCTCTCTTTCGGTCTTGCTCTATTCACATACCACAGCACTCAACACCATATTCCCTTCTTACACTCCCACTACTTTTCACATAATAGTTTTGAATAACTCAGATCGTATGTCCTTGTTTGCGAAGCCTTGAGTCGCATTTTAGACGAACACTTGAGAATTTTTTTTTATATAAGTAAAATAAGACTTCTGAGTAATTCCTGTAATAGTATCACAAGTGGAGCTTATCAACTATACAAAGCATTTTAAAGTTTGCTCCACAAGTGTCACAAATCATTGTCCCCTGCTGCGTACTTTCAAAAGCTTATTCATGGTCTCATTAAAAAAATCAATTACTTAGCAACCCTTCAACAGTCTGAATACAGACTGTGATTAAAAAAAAAAAAAATCACTGCTGGGTACACCGTCTCCTGTCTCCTGGCTTTGTTTTTCAGTCACATCACAGGCTGCACTTGAAAAAGGCCACATTCCTGTCAAGATGAAGGCTATGTAAAAATTATAGAGTGATTATCCAAAGGAAGATGCCCCCCCCCCCCCCCCCTCCAGCATTTTAACATCACTTCAAATTGAACCAAGGATCTCTATTTGATTGGATTTTGCTTGTGGCGACTCTGGGAATGAAACATTTTCGTTGACAGGTATAGATTTGGCAGAGAAATGATTGTGCTGTGGACAGGAAGATGAAACACAGAGATCGACTCAAATCTATGTCAAAAACAGGCATTCATATAGCATTTATTAGGTCTATATTGCTCTGCCATAATGCCAAGTTAATGAAATGTAAACAAGGAATCCCATCTGTTACTCACACGCTGTGAAAAGAAAAAAAACCCAGCCTAACACCCATGGGCTTTACTAGCCTCCTGCATAGCTCATTTATATTAGATTTGTACACCCCCTACTGGTGCTTTTTACTCATTACAATTTACCCCAGGTTACAAAACATTTGACACATGGCTTGTGTAACTGAAAATCAGCTGTTGTTTGGTAACCGGTAGTTCAGGAGGTTGAGATGATCGTGAATATAGAGCTTAGGCTTTAATCTTTTTAACAAACTAAAATGTCAGTCACCTTTTACTCGAAGATGCCTCCTTCAGGAGCTGATGCCCAAGCCACAGTGAAATGGTGGTTAGGGGAAGTACTGGAGGGTCGAGAGGATCCCGAGGGTTTCTTCGCCATGTGTGTGTCCATCCTGGGGCAAGTAGAGACCCGCTCACAGTTTCTGTCCCTCATCGAGCCTCTGTCCACGGGTGACAGACTCCTGCACGCCAGTCTCACCTCCATCTACCAGGAATATTTCACCAAGGTCAGTAAATGTTTCAGCAATAGAAGTACATTCAGGTTGGAGGACTTGTAACACCTAGGCTTAAGTCAGCAAAAATAAAATACATACAAAAAATGACACGAACAAAACACAATAAGGAAGTAACAGGACTTAATTAAACGACTGGCGTTTTTAGAGATTAACTCAAGCATTTGATGATACACGTAACTTTAGGTAGCTAGTTGTGTTTTTGTCACTTTTTCATTTTACCTACTAGCCTAGCTTAACCTAAAATAAATAAATACGTAAATAAATGAAAGAAAACATACATAAGTATTAATGATTTCCTAATGGCGGTACAGGAGCAGCTCTTCACCGAAACTGCAAACCACTGCCAAGGCTAAAGTTTCCCCCTTTTGTGAATGCGGAGCCCCGGGATCTGCGTTAATTGGTGATATTTTCCCGAGAACTACGGAAGCGTTGAGCTGCCACCCAGGCAAAAGAAAAATAGAGCTATATCACATCATAACGTGAAAACTTTATTGTTCTCACAATATACTATCATGTTAGTACAATATACTTTTCACGTTTGAACAACATAATATCACGTCATTACAATATACATAATTATTACGTTCGTAGAATATAAAAAGTTTTTTGTTATAACGTGATATTAAGTATATTGTAATGACGTGATAGTATATTGAACAAACATGAAAAGTATATTGTAAGAACAATAAAGTTTTGTGATATATCTCTATTTTTATTTTGCCTGGGTGGCAGCTCTATGCTTCCCTACATCGAGATGATGTCTCCCAATTTTTTCCCATTTCAGTTTTCTTTGTATTTGTAGGGATTTTTTCTAAAAATGTCTAAAAGTAATTTAGAAAATGGAAATTGTGATTTCCTTGGCATTTTCCACTTTCCCTAAACAATTTGAGGAAAGTGGACAAGTGGAGGACAAAAGAAGTGGCAGGTCTAAAGAACTATCTAAAGCAGATGAACAGTATCTGAAAGTCATGTCCAGAAGAAATAGGAGAAAAAAATCAAAAACAAGACCTGACACAGGACCTGAGAGATGCATGTGATGCAGCCCATCAGCGCAGGATTTAATCCCAGTGCTGATAGGGATTAGGGCAGGACCCCCTGGAATCTAGAGGGCGGTGTTGGAGATGAAGATGGGGGCTTGAATGAAGCCTGAGTGACAAGACGGAACCGGTGATGGGGAGAATTTGGGTTACAATAAGGTGTCTGCAAGGAAGAATGACAGGTTTGCATGTGTCCCTTATGAAGTACTTGATGAGTGTAAACCAAGCCGTGCCTGTACACACCCATCTAATTAAAGAGATAATACATTTAAATAATTGAAACACCTGTGGTAGTTTTTGATAAAAGCTAATGTCTTGTCATTTAGGGCATAGTGTACACATTCGTCTTTTTAAACTACTAAAGAATTGTTTTAAAAGTAATAACAGTGGGTTGTCCTGCTTAAATTTTAGACTGAAGATGACGAGCTGGAACTTGCTTTGGCTCTCTCTCTACTGGATATGAAAGGTCAGAGAGGATCTGTTCAGCTGAATTCTATATTAAAGCCTGAAGGAAGCAACTGCACCAATCAAACTGGATCCTGGAACAGAGAGAGTCCACCGCAGACAGCCAGAGAGATGGAGTTTCAAATAAGTACGTATCCTAATAAGCAGACACTCGGGACAGGTCAGACTGTGTGTGTCTCAGAACAGGAGGGAGATGTGGATCAATCACAGAAACCAAAACGCTCTAAGAATAGGCGGCAGAGGCGAAAATGTACTGGCCAGCACCTTGTAGGTTTACCCCGCTCTCCATCAGCACCACCACCAGTGTTACTGTGGTTCAGGAGGGATTTGCGGCTGTGTGACAATCCTGCTCTCGTGGCGTCACTAGAAGTGGGTGCACCTGTCATACCTGTCTTCATCTGGAGCCCCAAAGAAGAGGAGGGAACGGGCATTACAGTGGCTATGGGAGGAGCTTGTAAGTTTGATCAAGGAATCAGTGGTTATAGCAATACTTTGTCTCATGTCTTCATAATAGTTCTTGACAAAATCCTTGTTTGTAAGGCTCTGTATTCTAATTGTCTGAATGTATCTTCCCTTTTTTAAATAGGTAAATATTGGTTACATCAGGCATTGTTGTGTTTTTGTTCATCTTTGGAGCACATCGGCAGCCGTCTTGTCGTCCTCAAGGCAAATGGGGAGATGACAAGTACTGAATCTTCTCTGAAGGCACTTAAGGAGCTGATTAAAGAGACTGGGGCAAGAACAGTGCTGGCTAATGCCTTGTATGAGCCCTGGCTGAAGGAGAGAGATGATCTGGTAGTATCAGCTCTGCAGAAACAAGGTGTTGAATGCAGGATGTTCCACTCTTATTGTCTCAGAGACCCTTATTCTGTCACCACGGAGGGTGTTGGCCTTCGAGGTTAGTCAAAGCATATTTCTATGTGCATACTGGGTTTGCTGATAATGTATACCTAAATTACAATATGGCTATTCTGATGAACTTTTATTGTTTTTTTATGATGTAGGAATAGGTTCAGTCTCTCACTTCATGAGCTGCTGTAGACAGAACCCAGGGACTGCAGTAGGAGTTCCCCTGGACCCCCCGGTATCTCTCCCTACACCTGCCCACTGGCCAAAGGGGCTCTGTTTGGATGAACTAGGCTTGGCACGCATGCCCCGCAGGAAGGATGGCACAACGGTTAGAAACCAAAGCTCTAAGGCAAAACAAAACACCTATTGTTCAGTTGGTTATCTTAACAGACTTGGCAATGAACAACACCATATATTTATTTCTATTTCTAGGTGTGTATAGATATGAAAAAGAGTCAGGCAGGGCAGATGCTCCGAACACCAGCTGCTTGTCGCCCTATCTTCATTTTGGTCAGCTCAGTCCACGCTGGTTAATGTGGGATGCCAAAGGAGCACGTTGTCGACCCCTAAAGTTCCAACGCAAATTGGCGTGGAGAGATTTGGCTTACTGGCAGCTCACGCTGTTTCCTGACCTCCCATGGGAATCCATCAGACCTCCATACAAGGTGGAAATTAGTTATAGACTACAAAGTGAATATTAACCATACCATAAAATTGTAAACTTTTTTTGTTGCCACGTCAATTTATTAATTTGTAATAAAGGCCTAAACCACATTATGGATAATTTTACATCCACTGGCAGGCTTTGCGGTGGAGCAGTGATCGGGGCCACCTCAAGGCATGGCAGCGAGGACGAACAGGCTACCCTCTGGTCGATGCAGCCATGAAGCAGCTGTGGCAAACAGGCTGGATGAACAACTACATGAGACATGTAGTGGCATCTTTTCTCATAGCATATCTTTATCTGCCTTGGCAAGAAGGCTATCGCTGGTTCCAGGTGAGATGCGTGTGCACACTGGGACTAATGCACTCACAAAGATATTGCACCAAATGCCTGACAAATATTCACAAGTACTACTTAACTTCCTGACTGTATCCAACCCATTTTTAGGACACCCTGGTGGATGCAGATGTTGCCATAGATGCAATGATGTGGCAGAATGGGGGCATGTGTGGCCTGGATCACTGGAACTTTGTCATGCACCCTGTTGACGCAGCAATGACCTGTGACCCCTACGGTACCTATGTTAGGAAATGGTGTCCTGAACTTGCAGAGTTGCCTGACGAGCTTATTCACAAACCCTGGAAATGTCCTGCATCTATGCTGCGGCGTGCAGGTGAGACATTTTATTGTAATTCACTTTTTAAATAAGATAAATGTATGGAATCATGCTTTGCATAGTTTAGTTTTAACAGTTAATATATCAATTTATTACATCGATGCTGTCCTCACGGTTTAGGTGTGGTGTTTGGCCAGTCGTATCCCGAGTGAATAATTACAGATCTCGAGGAGCGAAGGAATCAGTCTCTGCAGGATGTAGCTTTGGTGCGCAGGGAGTTTGAACAGTATGTGGACAAACGCTCAGGCTGCGATTTGGTGCCTTTGCCCCCACGCCTGGTCTCTGAGGCTTTGGGTTTATCACACAAGGATGGGGCTGTGGTGACACAAGGAAAGCAGTTCCTGTTGCCTGTCATCACTCGCATGGAATTCAAACACCAGCATGAAGATCCGGATGCTGATGCCACATCAAACCCCTACAACGCAGTTTTAAAAGGATACGTGAGCCGAAAGAGGGACGAGACCATTGCTTTCCTTAATAAGAGAGACTTCACTGCCAGTGTAATGCATGAGGCAGTCCAAAGAAAGGAGAGGCTCAACAGCGATTATCGGAGAATGGAGGGGCTCCCACCGTCTCCTTCACCTCGAGGCAGGGCCAGACGAACTCCCACAGCCAAGGACAGGTTCTCTATAGTACCCGGTGGGGCAGTCACTTCTCTAAAGTGACCAAGACTACAAACTTTTTAGTCATTTGCCACAGAATGTAAACATATTACAAATTTATTGAGTGTAAAAATTATGCCAAGACATATTCTGCCAATGTGGATGTGGAAAATATTTGTGGAAAAAAAGTAGATTGCAAGGGGGCTGGAAAATGCTCTCAAAAGTTTATATTCAGTTTGACCTCAGGTACTGTGTTTAATAATGGCAGCATACACTGCGTTCCAAATTATTATGCAAATGATATTTTTCTGTTTTTGCTACTTAGTCGATTCAAATGACAGTCGGCATAATTTTCGAGTCATCGACCAATAGAGTATAATTCAAATGTTACTGAACAAAACTCCCAATGAAAACAGTATGTTTTTCAAAAATAAAAAAACTTAAAATGCACTGTTCCAAATTATTACGCACACAGACTTTCAAAAGATTTTATAGATTGTAAAGAATTGAAAATGGTTATTTGTTGAATTTGCAGCATTAGTAGATCAATTTCACTAACATCAAAAGCGATTTCAATCAAAAACATCTTAACAGGTCAAGTTACATATTAACATAGGACCCCTTATTTGATAGCAGTTTTACAATTCTTGCATCCATGGAACAGTTTCTACTTGAATGGTTTGCAGGATGTCAGAATAGCCTCCCAGCGCTGCTGTTTGGAGGTGAACTGCCTCCCACCCTCATATTTTTTGTTTGAGGATGCTCCAAAGGTTCTCAATAGGATTGAAGTCAGGGAAGAATGGGGACCACACCATGAGTTCCTCTCCTTTTATGCCAATAGCAGTCAATGATGCAGAGGTATTCCTTGTAGCATGAGATGATGCATTGTCTTGCATGAAGATGGTTTTGTTCTTCTCTTTCTACCATGGAAGAAAGTGGTCAGTCAGAAGCTCCACATACTTTGCAGAAATCATTTTCACACCTTCAGGGACCCTAAAGGGGACAACCGGCTCTCTCCCTGTGATTCCGGCTTAAAACATGACTCTACCACCTCCTTGCTGACGACGCAGCCTTGTTGGGACATGGTGGCCGTCCACCAACCATCCACCACTGCATCCATCTGGACCATCCAGGGTTGCACTGCACTCATCAGTGAACAAGACTGTTTGAAAATTAGTCTTCATGTAGTTCTGGGCCCACTGCAGCCGTTTCTGCTTGTGAGCATTGGTTAGGGGTGGCTGAATAGGTTTATGCACAACTGCAAGTCTCTGGAAGATCCTACACCTTGATGTTCGCAGGGCTCCAGAGGGACCAGCAACTTCAAATAAGTGTTTGCTGCTTTGTAATGGCCTTTTAGCAGCTGCTCTCTTAATCTGATGTATTTGTCTGGCAGAAACCTTCCTCATTGTGCCTTTATCTGCACGAACCCATGTGTGCTCTGACTCAGCCACAAATCTCTTAACATTATGGTGATCACGCTTACATTTTTGTGAAATATCTAAGGTTTTCATTACGTGTCCAAGGCATTCAACTATTTCATGCTTTTCAGCAACAGAGAGATACTTTTTCCTTCCTATGTTGCTTGAAAATGGTGGTCTGCTTAATAATGTGGAACATCCTTCTTTAGTAGTTTTCTTTTAATTGGGCTCACCTGGCAAACTAATGATCATAAGTGTCCAAGATTGATTTCAATGATACAAAGAGTCCTGAGACACAATTCCATCCATGGGTTTAATTGAAAAACAACTAATCTTTATGACACTTAAACACAATTTGCATTATAATTTGGAATGCGGTGTATATACATATATTTATATTAGTGCGATTTATTTTTTCTTTAAGCCGTATATAAAACATAAAAATTTCAGAAATAAATGACAAAGAAAAGAGACTTTTTAAGGAAATGTTTATTTATTTTTTATTACACAGGTCCTCTGTCCACAGTTTAACCCTTATACATGCAGTGAAGATCAAAATAATTAATACCATAAAGACAAAAGTGCTTTTTAAGTCAAACAGTGTCCCAAGACAGAGTTTCAAGTCCTTCACTGAAATGATTTGTAACTATTTTATTCTAGTCTCAGTCTCTTCCACCTTTTGGTGGTTTGATGCTTTAAGAAACCAACAATGGATATTAGGTCAATGCAGGCTGGAAGGTCCCCTAAATTAAGTCTGTAAAGAAATTCTAAAGTTCACAGCTCTACAGCACTGACAGATCAGTAGCCTGGAGCTACAGAGCTCCACTGGAGAATGCTATGTATTGCGTTTTAACGGACAGGCACATATTGTGCACCTCTCTCTGCCAGTGTTGTGAGAAAAAGGGAAGGTGCACAGCACATACAGAAAGGTGTTATGTCAGTCCTCAATAGAATGGATGTATCTCTCATATGCAGCTTCATCCATTAGACTGTCAAGCTCGGCAGGTTTGGAAATGCTCATCTTCATGAGCCAACCTATAATAGATGTGTAAAAATCAAGTTAAGCTAAGCTCTGATTCAAAGATGCACACTGGTTTCAGTACTTGTAGCATTAAATGCTTCACATGAAAAAACAAAACAAAATAACTACACAAAATATGAGTATATTTTGTTCTTTGCATTGTTTAAAGATATAAGCTAAAAACCTTATAAGAGAAAATGTTTGTAAATGTCACTGACACTGTTATTTTTATATATATATATATATATATATATATATATATACACATATATATATATATATATATATATATATATACACATATATATATATATATATACATACATATACATACACACACATATACACACACACACTTTTTTTGCTTGAGTAAAATAGTCCACCAGAGTGAACAGCTTATGTTTTGCTTTCAGACTGTGAGTGAATGTTATAAGTGAAAGGTTATTTTAACATTCTGCAGTGCATTACTACCAAAGGCCATAAAGGTAATTGTGATGGGTTAGTAATTAACTTAAATAAAATGGAATGAATGCAGTGAGGGAAAAGAGATTGAAACATACAATGTCTCTGGACATCAACTATTCAGATGTTAGTTAGAAAATGTGCAATGAAGGGTCATTTTAATGAAATATAATGTAATGTAACAATAGAACAGCTCCAGCTTTATGGCCTTAATGTAGACCCTGTCTTCACTGTTATGTTGTGTTGTATTACTGCCATCTACTGTCCAGAGATTAAACCTCATAGCTTACTGCCGCGTATTATACTGGGTGATAAAACAGTTAAAAAAAAAACATTAGGTTTTAGCAGTGATCTATATAGAAAAAAAATGCACCAATCGAAAGAAAATGCCAATGTTGTGACAAACCACAAAGAGTAATGTCATTGGTTAATTCTATTTAAGCTCTTGCATTAATCTAAAATGTCTCATACATACACCAGAGTACCCTCCACTAACTGCACTGTGACGTTTATGTGTGTACTTACCATCTTTGTAGCAAGATTTATTGACCAGACCAGGGTTGTCTGCCAGTAGCGTGTTGATCTCTACAACTTCTCCAGTTAAAGGAGAATAAAGCTCGCTGGCTGCCTTTACACTTTCCAGAGCTCCAAACTCATCTGCAGGAGTAAATTTCAGAAAGTACGTCATGAGGGACAAGAGGCCATCCACTTTCCTGCATTGTGGTGACTCTAAATCCAGCGATGACATGCATGAGATCAAGCTTTATACCCATCTTAATAATATTCACTATTATTCGGCAAACATCATACCTTGCTGAGCCAGCTGTGCCCCCACCTCTGGCAGTCCACAATAAACTACATCTCCCAATGCCTCCTGCAAGCGGTTAGGGAAAACATTTAGCCAGGACAACCAGAGTATGATGTTAAAAAAAAAAAAACAAAACAGTTATTTGCGTTTCATTTAAATGTTGTGGAAAGGGATGTCTGTGTTTACATTTGAGTCACTGCTATCTGGTGTTTGAGTGTTGTGCACACACAAGAAATGTAATGACAACTGTCAGTCCTACATATACTTTCTAAACTTTTAAATAAATGCCAGTTTAAAAACTGTACTTTATATTTATGTCAGTAAATATATGTTATTTAAGTTTTTTGGGGGCCATGTGAGGGAGCATTGCCTTAATTAGCTTGCATAATAAAAGAGCTTTAAATCTTGGATCTGCCTTGCATGTGCACATATTTCAGCGCCATTGTGCTAAAAAGTCATCACCTGCAAACATAAAAAAAAAAGATTATGTTTTTATGTCTAATATATTTGCTTATATTGAAAAATAGGCTGCACTCCGCATAATCTACATATGAAATAAAGAAATAACAAGTATCTTTATGACTATATTATTGTACCTACCTACTGTGTATTTTACACAATAATAAACCCAGTCTCTTCTGGCCACTTAAAATAGCTTTTAAAAAGACATTTTTAATGTTAATGAAACACCTGAACAAACAAAGGACACATACAAGTCCCTCTGCCAAAAACTGAGTGCAGCTTCTACTGCTACTGGACTGTTTATTTCAAAACACAATGATAACATTTAAGAGAAATATGTTTCACATACTGTAAGCCATCAAATCATTTATAGCAGTTTTAATCAGTGTTGTCTCAAAAAGTGATTTGAGTGATTTACCAAAACATTGTCAGCCTAGACATGAAACGTATGCCAACCATATCTCTAAAGAATGATATAAACCAGTTTGTGACAAAGTGACTTTTACATAGCATTTACTTATCCAGCTAAAAAGTCTCTTGACATATAAAAATGTCAATTTTTAAAGAGAGAGATCTGGCCAAGCAGCATTAAAAAATAACACTATTATAAAGATATTGTGTGGCCAAAAAAGGACTGGATTGATTATAATGTAGATAGAATAATGCAGAGCCATAAAGATACTCGCGAAACAGGCCATTTCTTTATTTTTCATATATAACATATAAAGTCTATTTACCAATACAATTAAACACATTACACATAAAACTCTGAAATCAACTATCAGTTGATAATTTATTAAGACAACACCAGTAATCATCTTTTTTTCCTTCTTTTTCTGGCAAATTCCGGAAATCACATTTTGGCACCGGTCTGTGAAGTGCACGCGCAAAGGTGGAATACTCACTTGTGCAAAGTTGCTGATCCCGACCGTCCCGATTCCGTCTTCCACACGAATCCATTCGTGTTTGTCTGTGAATTTAAGCGCTGCAAGATAACACAACATACTCAGAACTTAGCGAGGATTTTGAAGTCCTCGACGAGTATGACAGAAACACTCAAACACGCTGCAGCTATCGTGTCCTTTCTGTCGCTAATGTTATCTAATACAAGACATGCATAGTCGAATACCTGCTGATAACCGGCTAGAAGAGGCTAGCGTTCTTCCAAAATAAGGCTTAGATGCCAGCTGCAATGGAGAAAGCGACGCTGAACGAGCGAGTAAAGGCAAAACTGTAGAAAAGTTGGAAGAGAGGGAACGGAGTAGCCAACAGGCAGCCATGTTTGTCGCTCACTGATGAGAGCATGTTTCTTCTTCATTGATATGAGAGGTATCAGTGGCGCTTTACTGCCCTCCACCGATCATCGTTATTGATCCTCTTGAGCGCTCGGTTTGCTATTATAAAAACTATTATTATAATTTAACTAGCAATAAATTTCTTAAAAAATAAAGAAATACCAAACTCAAGCCCAAAGTAAATTACTTCTACCCCTGTTGATTTTTTTTAAAAGTTGCCACAGATGGAAATGGAAACTGACTTAGAATCGATGCTGCATTATTTTAAAATAAATTTCTTGGCAGTTTGAAAGTTTTATACCATTTAAGACATGTTTCAGCTTCAAAGATCATCTAATATTAAAAAAGGAAAAATAAATTTTTGTTTCTGAGTTGTTTTTTCCCATGTGGCTGAATAACTCAGTAAAATAAAGTCTAACATTACCTTGGTGATAAAGTGGAAGGTGTACTACTTTTTATATTTCCAACTATTTTAGTTGATCTTTCCAGTACAACGCCGAAATTACTGTCAGCAAAGCCAAGGGAAGTTATACTGATTTAAAAATCTAAGTGTCAAAAATATAATAAAATACACATACACCATTACTTTACAGTGACTCAAATAATGGATTGTAGGTTATGTCCCAATACTTTTTATATACTTTGCTGCTCTAGCAATGCTCAAGATTTAGACATTAATTGAAGTATAAGTTAAATAAACATTCAAATCAGTGACTTAAAGATCTAGACCTTTTAATATGAGACTGTTCTAAGACATGCCTTGCTATTTCCTCAACACATTTCACTTGGAAATAATTGGAAAACAAAAGCCCACATATTCAGCAGCAACAAATTAAAATATAAAAAAAAAATATGAAAAGAAGGTTTTAGAGAGAAATACTGGGATATACTGGCAAATATCTGCTTCTTTCTGTGAGTATCACCAGGATTTCACACTCAGAATAATACTGCATGTAAATTTCTATGCCCAAAGTAGGGTCGTTTTTTGTTTCGTTTTGTTGGAACACGCCCAACTAATTTAACATATCTAATATCTATGGTTTTGCTGATGATAAGGATAAGCTTCCAAGAAGTTTATCAGGGCGTTATTTCAGGAGCCGTGGTGATATCAGATCTGATTTATGATGGGTGGATTATGTGTAAACACATTCAAGTTTATTTCCTGGCTTCATCCAAATGTTTGTTTATAAACAAACACCCCCCCCCCCACACACACACACACACCTCAGGGCTTATTCTGATTGACCAGCCTCACAAAACTTAAATTATTTATTAAGTAACACTTTTATTCATACAAAACAAAACAAAAACAACAGAATATATAAAGAAAAGTCACTCTCATGCCTGGGAGTTTTACTATTGCTCAAAATTGCATTAGCTGAGGAAATGGCATGTGTACAATTTAAAAAAATAAAGCGAATTCGAGTGTTTCACACAACCACGCACTCCCTTTGTCCTGTTCTGGCTTCATATACTATGCAGTAAAACAAACTTAAAAAAAAAACAAAAAAAACAAAAAAAAAACCCCAAAACAAAACAGAATGACTAAAAGTGTCCTCCCCTATACCAGCGCTAAAAGCTACAAACATAAATAATAAAAGCACATTTGTTTGGCTTTTACATTACACAGCTTCAAGAGTCCATCCAGTGTCCACTTTTCCTTTTTTTGATTCTGAATGTGAGAACAAACAAAACAAAACAAAAAACAACAACAATAACAATGACAACATCAATAACAGTAAAGAGAAATGAGAGCTTGCTGTGGAGAAAGGAGTGAAAAACATAGGGGACAAATACTCCTGTGTGTGTGTGTCTGTGTGTGTGTGTTTGGTCGCATCTCCCTCAGAGCTCCTTGAAAGCTTGCTCGCCCTTGTGGAAAAAAAATCATGTAACATGTGTTAGGTCCTCCTGTGGGGGGTGCTGTGTGCTGCTGGGTGGGTATGGGTACTGGCGGTCCATTGCAGGCAAACCGAGGGGGGTCTTTATTCTTTAAAGTCTCTCTCCTCACTGCACGAAGGAACAGCTAGGTTGGGAAAGCCAGGTCCAAGATCATGGTCACCACCGTGTACCACAGACACAACACACTCTCTCTCCTTTGTACACACACTCCTGTTGCCTCTGTGCTCACAAAAATATGCACAGTCAGCCAGACCCAGCCACCCCTGATGTTTGTTTTTTTTTTAGGTGGTTCGTTCCTCCCCGTCGGTCTCCTGCTTGGTCCTGCGCAGGTTGCTTTTCATCTTCACAAACTCGGGGGTGTTCTCCTGTTCCTCCTCAATTTTCTGTTGCTCCAGTTCAAGCTGCAGGAATAAAGACATTAAATTCACATTTACATTTACACGAAACTCAAGTTTTTCCAAAACACATACAGACAGCTTAGCAACTCAGATAAAGTTTTGAAAAAGCCATTGTACACGTTGGGATTTATGAGCGTGTAAATGACACAATGTCCATCAATCATTTACCTGCTCTAGTTTCTGTTGTCTTTTCATGAGCTCTATCTCCAAGTCACTCCTCTTCTTGTGGGCTTCTTGCTCCTCCTTCTGTTGCTTGAGAACTTGGTCCCTCTTTCTCTTTTCCAGAACCTTCTGGAGCTCAGGTTTGTTCTGAGGAGCCAGACCCCTGTGCAGAATCCATCAATGAAACAGCATGTCAGCTTCAATCAACACATGCTGATGTCACTGCAAAGCCTCATTCAGAAGGAGACTGGCATGCAAATTCATGCGTAATATATGACCTTATTCTGTTTTGACATGCAGATTAGTATTAGACTTTCGGATTAAACACGGCAATCGTGTTACAGGAAAGTTCTGATTCCCAGCAAATCGCAGATTGCTCTGCATCAAAAAGAATTGCATAAGATGATTTTTGCCAGCACAGGAAATGACTTTGAAAGAGTGGGCTGAAACCATGGGTGAGAACTTGGCTGTTTATTTCTTTCCCAGTTGCCTTTTTTTTGGTCTTTTAGTATCAAGAATGATTGCAGGGAAGCATACGGCACACACGGAAAATGTCTTAAGTCACTGCAAAACCAGTGGGACTGTTACACAACTCGGTGAAGACATCTCAGTAAAGTGAAAGCCTGAGGAGCAAAGATGCAAAATATTATGTAATCTGCTAAGCTCTTCCAAAATCATGACAAGAAAAAAAAAATGCACACACACAAAACAAAAACAAAAACATGTTGTTTGGGGTTGAGGGGGTAACAGCAAGTTTGGGACGTGGGGATATTTAAGAACAGATGGATTGAAGTCATCTATAAACAGACAAAAACTAATAAAGATCAAAGGATTAAGGGCAAATAAAGTGGCACAGTAGAAGGGGGAAAAAAATACTGTGCCTGGTCAAAAATCCAATCTCCATGCCCTTTACTGATTTAATTTTTTAAAACCTTTAATGCAGATTACCCAACACTCCAACTGATTTTTCTTTCACTATGACAGCCTGAATCTACACAGGCCACAGATGGTCTTCAAAGAAAACACAGCGTCCCTTACCTGGATACATTTTAGCAACAGCACTGCCTTAATTACATGCATTATTAAATCAAGACGATTACATAACTGAGCTCACCGTGTTCCAAAAAGCAGTGGGAGTTAATTTACAACAAGGGTCTGTTTTATCAAGAGTCACTGCTTCAGTTAAATGCCCTGTTTTGCGTCAGTAAGGGTCTTAGAAAGCTCTTAGTGAGCTGAAGCAGGGCAGAAGGCCCAAGATGTGACTGGGTGGGCTGATTTTAAGTACCCTCACGCAGAAGGGGTGGACGCCAAGGTCGGCGACAGCAGTAAGACAGGCTACAGTACAAAGATGCTGACTTCATTCTTCTCTCACCGTGGGCAGTGTTTACATAATAACTGACCTATGCACACACCCCACCACCAAATGCATGCCCTCAGGCAGACTGAGAGGAATGTGTGTTCAAAATCCCACACATCACTACCTCCATCTGATCGAATGCCTGGCCAGTCATGGTGGCTGAATTTCTCAAATTCCTTTGTTTGTGTAGGAAGGTGCCATTACAGTTAAGGTAGCCAAGGCAGAGAAAGGCCCTCAGCTAGAGACAGTTTTGTAATCTCTGTTACATAACATATTTTTTTCCCTCTCCGTTACAAGCATCCATCCATGCATTCATCCAACCATCCCACTTTCATCACTGTGACTAATCCACTTTGCAGGCCAGCTTTCTATACCTCAGCACACGATAAAAGCACAATCATTAAAGTTTATTCCCCCTTAAAGCTGGTTGATGCTTGTCAAAATCCTCTGTCTAGACTATTAGAAGCAATATTTTGCAGCAGTTTGAGCCGAAAATTTTTATTTTCTATTTTTTTTAGAATTTCATTTCTCTTTGGCCCGTTTCCTGCTGATTCTTAAATGCCCTGCTTTAATCATTACACTCTGGTTTAAGACAGACCGGAGAACTGCTGCTGTGATGTAACAGCTGTCACCAGCATGCGTGTTTACAGAGCTATTTATAGTTCAGGCACAAAGCTGCTGGCACTGTATGGTGTGATAAAATACAAACATCGAGTTTGAAAGGGCAATCATGGGCCCCAGTATGTATGTGCATTTAAACATGCTAAGATATAAACGTATGCATACACTGATTGATGCTCAGAGACTTACAGACCCATAAAATCCTTTGTTTCATGTAATATCAGTAGCCACGACTGGATTTTCCTCCATGGCATATATCTCTGACTTTTACATAACCAATATTTGCCAAAGGTTTTATATATAATAGCTTCTATGAAATGTTTTATATCCCAAGCCTCACATTACACTGCTGCTGGGAACTAGATGGACCAGTGAAGTCAACCACACTGACAGCAGTGGCATACGGTAGCATCAGTGTCGTTGACATGGATACAAAAAGGAATTAGCAGAAAGTGGCAAAGTTACTGGATTCACTCATCCTCCATTAGTGAAGATAAAACTAAATTATCCTGAATGTGGAACCGTTCCTTCTTATCACAAGTTTGTGTTACACCCAGAAACAAACGGGGATGTTTTATTGTCGTTCTAGAAACTATTGGACTTCAGTGGCCTCTCACTATAAAGTATTATCTATCTTGATACTAGCAGTATTAAACATAAGGAAATCTTAAATATTGCTTTATGGCTATGACTATTAAAGGCATAGGGGTGCAGCTATCTTTGTTTAACACTTAACTGCCGTTATAAAATATAATCTTGCTGTTGGTATCAACAAAAGGGAGGTAAATAATCTCTCTGAAAAAATGTTTTGGATTTACCACATGTGGTCACCAAGTGACAGCTAGGAGTGAGATTCAAGGTATTTTTCTATCTGCTGACCTCTTCTGGTTCATGAGCAACTCTCTGTGCAAGTCCTGGTGATTACGGGAGCTTTTCACTGGGTTGATCAGTTTCTTGGGCTTGATGAGCTCATCACAGTCTTCGTCCATATAGTCCGGTTCCGCCATGACACTCCTCCCTGCTGACAGCGACAAACCAGGATCACAGGGATCTAAATCAACAGGGGGGGGGGGGAAGAGAAAAAAAAGAGAGACTGATTTAAACACAGTATGAGAAATCTCATACTTCTTGCAAATCAGGATATGAGCATCTGCCAGATACTCTGGCATGAGCTCAGGGTTTTTCACTGGTCTCTATAGTGATGAAGGGACTCAGCACTGGAATTACGTAAGTGTTCCACACTGAGTGAAGAGGAACATTTCATCCCCTTGATGGATGATATAAGAAACATATGCATATTAATGAAGGGACAGTAATGGGTACAGCCCTTAAAAGCCTAATATCTTTCTGACACACAGTGTCATGTAAATATTCCAGAAACTACTAAAGCACAGAATTAGCCCAGAGAATCAGCCTACAGCTGTCTGTGGGCTTGAAATAAAACCAAGTCACATCTGTGAACTCCTCCAGATGTGAACAGATGTTTGCTTTGGTCAACTTTACAGAAGGAGCAGAAACCATAAAGTAGAAATTTCTAGCAACAGTTGCGAATGGAGTGTTCACCTATTTTCATACACACAACCAGCATGTCAAAAACCCTCATTATGAACCATTATAAACTACGGTACAGAAATAGCAGGGGGTACTCAGGGTCAGCACGGTGTATATTTTTACTTATTTCTTCATTTAGCAGTGCTCTAGTTAAAGCTGTGATTTACTCCAAGTTTGATCAATATCTCTCACAAGTTGCAATGTATGCATGTAACACCATACCTTTTATAGCAGTTACTGTTATCGATCTACCTATCTGAACTCACGGCTCACGTGCTCCACTTCAAAGAATGACTAATCAGGAACTTCGGAACGATGCGCATAAAAATCCCAGGATCCAACCGCATGACAAACATACAACAAATGCACTGAGTGATACTTGTGTTTCTTTAAAACACCGACTCTGCAAGCTAAAATAAAAAGGACTCACTACTTCACTGTTGAGCTACTGTTTGAATTAAAGCAAAAGAATTACATAAATTGAAAATGAAATGATAAACTCACCCTGCAGATGAGGAAAGACGGGGTATCTGAACATTGTAGCCATCTCTGTTATTTTGATTTGGGATGTATTCTCCAAGAAAAGCTATTAAAACACGCTGTCCTCTTTCCCTCTCTGGCTCTCTTTTTTAATTGGTATCTCGTAAAGCCTCGTGCTGGAGTCGTGCTTTGTTCTGCACAGCTGTCTGCTACTGAGCTGGTTGGAGTTCAAAGTCTGTTTTACAGCTAAGCTCACACAAACCCTCCTTCCCTCGCTCGCTCGCCCCCTCTCTCTCACTCTCCCTCTCTCTCTGCCCCCTCCCTTACCTTCATTGTTCCATTCACTTTTAATACACACCTCTGGCAGTTTATGACTATGCACAATGTTTCACTTATCAAATTTCATGCTACCTTTATCTTTACTTTTTACCTTTATTAATACAATATGTATTTACGACCTCTGTTAGCTTTAAAACTGTAAAGTTATTAATTACTCGACTACTAAATGATTGTCTGAATATACCATCCAATAAAGTCGTGGTTTCCCGGTCTGACGAATGGCTCAAACTCATAATCAGGTGTTTCTTCAACTGATAAGGACTAAAGAATGCTGCTTTTGATCTTACAGCCAATCACAGTTACTTGTTCCAAAGACGCATCACACTGCATGTGCCAGACACAATGGCAAAACATGCATTCAAAAGCATTGACGCAATGAGTTACAGTCACCACTAGAGGTCGATATTTTTGCATCCCCAGGAGCTAAATGGTGTCAGTTACATAACAAAGAAGCCTGGGATAAACACCTAGTGTGTGGCTGCACTGGGTGCAGAACAAAGAGAGAGAGAAATGATACAGAAACATCCTTGAAGAATATTATACGATATGCTGGTAATAGTACAGTTTTCCTGCCTGGTTGTCATGGTTGTAAACAATTCCTTCTAATCTCAGATGAGTAACCCTGTGTTTACCAACCGATGTAGCCATCACAAACCTATGCATATAACTAATTTAGAAAAGCAACATAAATAACACTGGTCACTAGTTTAGTTTACCACTACTTTCACAGACATCACTGACTCTAATATTGTGAGGAACCTGGCAGTCAAAGTGCATTTGTTTTTGGAACAGGAAATAGTGATAGTGATTGTAAATGTGAGAAGGGGAAGAACTGCGTGATGCTGTAATCAGGAGCTGCGTGAACCCGCACATGATGGGCACATCAAAGGGTGGCTTCTGTTAATGCTGAGTTGGATGGGTACAGGAACTTACAGACTGGCAGTGTTGTCACAGTGTCCGTTTAACACATCTGCTCCTGCTTCCTCTCTGCCCCCGGGGAGAGGGGAAGTAACATAAGGAGTTCAAAAGGGACCTACAACCTCAAGTTCGAGGACTGCTTAAAGTCAGCTTGATCACCGGTGGTTCTGCATGTTTATTTGCTCCTTCTGGCTTCTTTTTTTTTAAAAAAAAGCGACATGTTACAGTTGCACACCTAAAATCTAAGATGGGTACAGACAAGTTAACATGTTGTCCCTTAAGATCCCTCTGACTGCAGCTGCTTTGCCCATCGGTGGGGTTAAGAATGAAATAACATTGTCACTAACAGCCACTAAAATGTATGTAGTAGATTGCACGTGTTAATATGTGCACCTCCAACTCCACCACATCTCAAGATAACGATAATAATAATAATAATAATAATAATAATAATAATAATAATAATAATAATAATAATAACAACAACAACAACAACAACAACAACAACAACAACAACAACAACAACAACAACAACAACAACAACAACAACAACAACAACAACAACAACAACAACAACAACAACAACAACAACAACAACAACAACACACAGTTTTAAAAAAAAAAAAAAAAAAAGCACTTTCTGCTTTTTCAAGAATCCCATTAAATCCCTCTGTGTTTATTGGTTTTGGAGACACACCCTTACTACTGAGACAGGCGCACACACACACACACACAGATAATGAGTCTCCATTCCCCAAGATGTCCAGGAGAGAGCGTGCAGTACTAATATGATTCAAAATATCAGAGCATCCAGCAATAAAATGAGACAGAAAAAAAAAGTTGGTGAAAACAATGGGAACTAGAGAAGAAACAGAAAACTGGGTCAGAACAGAGTCTTGGAAAGGAGAAAAGCAAAAGCGGAAAAAGAAACTTCTTTCTCCCAGCTGTCCTCATGAGCTGTTCTTGTGTTGTAGGTAATCACACTTCTGGATTAAGTAACAGGGAATATCTGATTGATTAAGTGAGGAAAAATGCCAACAAAAAGATAAACAGTAGTGCACAAGGTTAAAACCACGAGGAGGCTTAAACACACACACACACACACACACACACACTTACTCACATCTTGCTGACACAAGTTCGTTCTTCTCACTGTATAAAAGCGATACTTGTTTTGCTTTTGTTGTCGTTTTATTTTATTTTTTTTTTTAAAAAGAGGAAGCAGTTCAATGTGTTTGCACTGTGTGAGAAAGTGTAGTCCACAGTGGCAGGCTGCATTAGAGCTGATAGAACGACTAGAGTGCCAGCATTGTGCCAAGGAATTGCATCATCATGGCCAGCTTTGCTATATGAGCTAACATGCACACAGACTTACATTCATTATATGGACTCATTTCTCAACAGCCTCTAAGTTGCCATGGCGATCAGCCACCACCCACAATTTAGTGACACAGCACTGTGATGCAGGACTTGTGAAGACGCTAGAACATTAAAATAATTTTAGCACTGAATTAAAGCCTTAAAAACAATGTTAATGTGGCTTAAATTGTTAGCTTTGGGAAAACAATGGGAAAAAACTGCATCATGTAAAAATGTGTTACTTACAACAAAAGCCATCAGACTCTTGAGTTGGGTTCAGAAATAGCTTCTTTCAGTTAATTTAGAGCCTGCATATTCACCCTTAGTCCTTACCTTACGCACATATGTGCATCCATTAAAAGAATAAAAACAAAACAGAGCACAGTAATGAGCATGGAAGGGGATGTTAAGCTGGCCGGGAAAACAATACTGTGGATACTCTAAGAAAAAAAACACAAAAACAAAACAAAACAAAAAACAGACAAATGAAGGGGATTGTTAGTGATGTGAACATGATTAAGGAGCAAAGAAAAAGTAGATGACTATCAGCATGACTAACAAGATAGGGCATGCAAAGACACTGACAGCCATACTGAACGATGACATGGTTTAGCTTTTCATGAGTCACAAACGGCCCTCTTCCTGGTGCAGCTTTAGAGACAGAAAATGAAGGCAAGGAGAGCAGCTGGTGGCCTGCGTTGCCATCTGACCCCACCGTTCTCCTTCTAGGACACAGGCACAGACCATCCAGAGATCTGCACACCACAGGGTGGGGTTGGGCAATCAACTGTCATTGGTAGTGAACACATAGCTGACCACACCCACTACAGCATGTGTGAGCCAAGATCCCCCCCTTGCAATTTCCAGTACAAAGGTACACAGGGGTTAGGCTTAAGAAAAGCACTGATCTGAGATTTAGCATCCAGTTTTGATGTAGGCTTTGGCAGCTTATGTTAAAAAAAAAAAAAAAAAAAAAAAAAAAGGGATCTAATTTTAGGAAGAGCCAAGCCTGTGTATTGTTTGACTTTGTGTTTCTTGGTTAAATACGATAAAGAATCTGAATATTAATTGCTATTCAGGCCATATATTCATATATACTGACATATGTTGATTGTAGATTCATATGAGCTAAAGAAAAAAACAACAACAACACATTAACATTTAATAAGATGCATATGATTGTGGCCATAAAAAAAAAATTAACATTTAATCTTATACATCTTGCTTCCTTGTCCCATATAGTCTGCTTTTACTTTGGACAAATCCTCTATATTCCACTCACAGATGGGAGGTCCACCCCTCAGGGGAAATTACGTCATCAATACCCCTGAAGCAACCCCCACACCCCATTCTGTCCCTCTTACACACACAGACACACACACACACACAGACTCTCTCGCCTTGCTGTGTGTCACAAGCTGTACAGATCCGGATGTGAATCTCCTAGCCTCTCTGTTAATGAAGCGGCCATTCAGCCATAAATAGGGGAGGCCCTAATTAAAACGCAGAGATAGATGGGCTTTTAACGGACAGCTGAGGGAGGATGGGGGTGGGATAGCATGGCCCTGTGTGTGAGTGTGAAGAGAAAGTGACTGAAAAAGTGAATCACAGAGTTGACGGTCTACCAGTGACCATGAGATAATTCCCCGTATGGGCTCCCTGTACAGACGTGATAATTCACAGCCTTACCACATGACAACGAATAAGTCATTGTGGCAAGCGTGCTTACTCTCCTGTACCTACAAACACGTTCAAGCTGTCATCTTGAAACACATACCACATACCCACATTTATTTTTTGTGTGTTTTTTTTTTGTGTATTTGCATTTGTAGGTAAAATCATTTGAGTTCAAATGACTATCTAGGTAGTGCTCATCATATTGCAAAGGAGCCAGTAAGATAAGAAGAAAAGATGGCCACTGGCATGATTTTGTCTGAGCTCAATGCAAATACCACTCTTGCCACCCGCATCAAGAGTTTCAGCTTAGACCAACGACTCTGGGTATGTCAGAAAGGGTGCCACACAATTGCTACCGAGAGAGCAGAGTGGTGAAGACACGGCAACTTTGGAGCGATTATATATTTAGCCAAGTACGACAAAGCAGAAACATACAGTGAGATTGAAAAGGGCTCCTCAAATGTATTCCGAGTTTGGGGGTTGAGATCTGTTTTGTGTTTTCTGCCTTGGGGTGGGGGTCTATAGCAGGGGAATTTAGGGGCCTCATCATGTACTGAACTCCAAAAGCACCCGGACCGCTCCCACAGTACAATGATGTCACTTGGGAGATGCAGGGGTATGGGAATTTACAATCTGGGTTTTAGGGTTCATAAACCACAGATGTGCAAACATGGAGAAAACACCCACACAAGGAAAGGATAATGTGCATCATGTGACAAAGGCATGAGCTGTGCTATGCAGTATGTGTCTGTGCACGTCGGGTGCTTGAAAAACACTGGAGGCATCAAGTCAGTACCAGGCTGTTACAATGACAACAAAAATCACCAATACGCCTCCCAGCCAAAGGGTTCAATCAGGGCATTTGAGTTACTGTTACTCTCTTTGGCAACTTGATACTTACTGTAAATACATTATTTTTGTTTGGCTTCTACTCCAGTTTACAAAATATCGATAGCTTCTTTGTATTGGTCTGATAAATCTTCCACTTGATACAACAGCTTATATGGGCTTACTGCAAACAAACTAGAGTTAGAAAGCATATTTATGCTCCATATACAATAATCTACAACAGAGCCACAAATATTTTGGTTTTATCTCAACAAAAAAAAAAATAAATAAATAAGCGCCTTAGCAGATACTGTATCCTTTAAAAAATTTTAAGAGCTTTGCATGTTTAAAATTAAACCTTATTATCTTATCTTATACTGCTCTAAGGGCTTACAACTGGGCCTTGGTGCTGCTCCCTAGTTAATCCACTGTTGTAAATACAGCCTTTGGGCAGCTCCCTCTCTACACAGTTCTTTCTGGGAGCAAGAACAATGTGTCTGAAATGACCACAATAAAAGAGAATAATGGCCCCTCTCTGTGACTTAATACAGATTTAAGAGTAGCAGTCTGAAGCCCGAGCTTTTGGCTTGTAAGGATCATTTGCAAACAGGACATCGTTATCTGAAAAAAAAAAAAAAATGGCCATGTTGAAGAAAAAAAAAAAACAGACCCCATCAACTATTGCATCAGTACACATGAGGTCGAAAATTAGGAAAGGCATAATAGGTTAATTTATTATATATATTAACAAATATATCTCTCAATATATGTCAGCTTGTCAAACCCTCTCATTATGACTACAATATTGGAAAATATTTCTTCAGAAATCAGGCTTTAATACCGACTCTAAATGAGGAACTAAACTGTTCTTTCCCACCAATGCATTTGTTTTATATCAGACAATTTCAACTATCGGAACAGAACAAAGTAGAGGAACATGCATAATTTTACTTCTCCTGTCTGGTTCTAGTTCTCAATTAAAACAAACAAACAAACAAACAAACAAAACTGGCATACCCAGCGCACACTTTGGCAATAACTGTATGTGCAATTGTTAATGTAGTTTTGTGGCTGTGTTGTAAGCTGCACTTGAAAATGGTTGTCTCTTGTGGCTGTAATTCTTTTATCTGTCTGTGTTATCTTCCACTCCTTTTTGTGTCTCAGCTGCAATTTGTCTTGCCTGATGATAACACAAGCTCCATCTCTTAAGAGTATCCTGATCTTTCAAATGTCTTGACATGATCAGATGAAGCAGATACTGGTAAAATATTATGTATTAGTTGTTAAGATGTTACTTAAAAATGTAATTATGCTTAGCTATGACCTTTCTCTCGTTGAACTGAAACATGCCGAGTTAGACAGTTTCTGTTAAGCACAGAACTGAAATTGTTCCATGCTGTGGCTCCTGTTGCTGCACGGTTTGAGCCCCCGGGGTGAGGCAGATTACAGGATGAATGGGATGGATTGAAAAGGCACAGACACCACTTTGAGTCACGCTGTGGGAATGTGATGAAACTGCACACTGATTATCGCCTTGGACGCACAACAGCAAATACATGTATGGACACAGAGACCTAAATATATTCAAACACTGACATATTTAAGTGAGAAACATTTGGGTGTTTTTCCTCCTTCAAAAGGTTAAAATGAAACTGCTGACAACCGCATTCAGGGCATATTTCAGGAAGGGATACAATTTGAGGTCACACCTGTTAGTCAAATACAAAAGGCTCGCCTATATGCTCACAACTGGCACTGACACATGTTCTTGTATGTATATGTACAGACCTGATGGGAACAGGTGGAGAGATGAAGATCACAACACATGCATAAGATCCAGACTTATATACCACAGGCACAGCTGAGATATACGCACATTTCATGTAGGTCCTCCTTACTGAGACATAAGAAAGATCCACACACACACTTTAAAATACATTTCCAATGTCTGTCTCAATAGTGGTGTGAAAGACATGCAGGAAAATAAAAAATATATAATTGTTTTGTCTGGCTAAGAAATAAGAAGTCTTTGTTATGGCTCTGTTGTCTGTTCCTGCTCCAGATTCAAAGCTTTGTGCTTTACTGCTGTTTTCCTCATATGGAGCAGGCACGCCCATCCTCATCGACTACTGGCGGAGCCCATCTGGGATCTCACATCTGATTGGCTGGAGGGCACACCAGGGAGTATTTGGGAGGTTCTCCTTTGTTTACATGCCAGTAAAGAAACCCCCCAAAACAACTGTTACCTTGAGCGACCAGACAATCTTTAGTTAGCCAGACAGACAGACAGGGGTGCAAGCTGACTGTGCGGGCACACGCATATAGAAACAATAAGGGTCCCAGGTATCCAAAAAAACAGGCTAAATGAGGAGCTTTGTTCTCTCTGATTCAATTAAGTGTGCTCGTCATGACAGAAAATGTACCTGTCCTAAGTAAAATGTATCTGTATAAATCTATTTATACAGGCCTGTATAAATAGATTTATACATGCATATTTTACAGACAGAAGTCTTGATCTTGTGCTTTTGCCTGATGAAACTTCCAAAATCAAGTATACGCACCTTGAAATCGCAGTCATTTTCAAGTATTAGTAGAATGGGGATCTCTTCTACTGTGGAAGTGTAGCTATGTTCCTGTTTGTGTTAAAGAAAGGACCATATATCTTGATATGGGCTTACAATGAGCTTAATCCAATACATTGAGCTCAGACTCCCAATCGCGATATAGCCGCAAGGAGGAAAGCATTTAGAGTCAGCGTGCATGCCATCCATTCTCCAATGCTATGCAAAGTGGTCAGCACAGTAATGGTGCTTTATTGTGATTGAAGCTCTGGCGTAACAGCAGGAAAATCAATGGGATTCTTTGAGAGGCAGAATCGCTGTAGGTGTGTGCACTTGTCTCTGCTTCAGGCTTTCCTTTCCATGCACCTTAATCTGTCTTTCATGAGTAAATCAGTCTTGAGCATGCTTAAACAAGTCTCTCCATGTCTGAGTTGCCACAGCCCCCCCCCCCACACAGATGTGCATGCCACACAAGTGCTATATCAAGATACTCGGCACCTGAACCGTGACACAGCCAACTGTAAAACCGCTGCAACAAAACTGCAGCCGAGTGAAAGATCCTTCGTCGATCCTGCTTTTGGATTGCATCACTTGTGTTTATGTTGCATCATAATATTTAATTCAGCCTTTACGGGCGCAAATTGTTTTTGAAAAACTGTAGAGCCAGATTAAAATGCTAAGCAGCTCTCTAAAACAGTTGTAGAAAACATATTTTAAGAAAGCAGGCTTAAGGAGTCCTTTAATGCAAACCAAACATTTTGGTATTTTATATAATGACACTGAACTAACTTTATTATTAAAACTTGAGGAGTACACTAGAATAAGTACAACTATTTTGGCTTTAAGCCTGGAAACTATTTAGCAAATGCTTAATGTCATTTAATCATTGCAGTTAGTAGATGATGGCTGATTGAATACACTGTCCTTACACTTGCTGATATTCTTTAATACCTGCTTAGGAAAGGACAAAACCAAAAGACCCAAACAAATTACTCTAGCAAACATCTTGAAAAACAAAGTATTCCTATGACATAAGCATCAAAACAGGAGCACTGTGGCACATTTGAAAAGCTTTAAATAATATTACATACGTTAAAAGTGGCACTGGACAGAGTGAGGTGGTGTTTGGTAAAAATGCTTGAAGACTTTACTAGAGATCCTCTGAAATCTTTCTTAGTTTACAGGCTAATTACAGGGTTAAATGCTTAAAAACATTTGGTACAAGGTAGTCTTCACCAACAAGGCCTGAGCTTGAGCTTTCCTGACTCAAACACCTTTATTTTCCTGAGGTCGGTTTGACTCCTTGACATGGTCTCTAACTCTGTAATGATATATCTGAGAAATGCACCAAACCACTAATGGACACTTGCTATTATAGAATGGAAACTCAGATATTTCATTCACATATTTAAATTCCTTTGAGTGCAATGATAATGAAGCAGGCAGCTTTTCAGTTATAACACCCACCACACACACGCACACATACACAGTGACGGCATCAGCTCTTACGGGAAGACAGCAAAGACAGACCTAGTAAGAGAAACAGGAGAGAGAGAGAGAAGAAGGAAGGAGGGGGTTCAAAGATCAGAAAACAGATGTAAATCGTTTCGCAAACTCTCCTCCAAATGACTAACACATGTGCAAAACTTTCCCCTCCCTTTAGCACAAACACCCACTACCACACTCTTAGAAGCCATTCGCCTAAACGGCGACAAACTCACTCAAACCACCTGCTTTTATCGCCTCTCTTCTCACTAAAACATCAGATCGCCAGAGTTAAACTACCTCACCTTAGGTCTACTCTGCACTATTTACCAAGCTGCTAGTTTGCCTCCACCCAGCAATCACACATACATGCGCACACACAGACACTCAACCCTCTAGCTCCAGCTGGGGTTTGCCCTGTTTGCTTACTGTTGTTAAAATTTAACAGACACATAATTCACTATCAAAAAGAAATGCCTCAAGTTTTAGACTTGCAGACCTGTTGCCACTTTAAAAATAGACACTCTCACACTCACATGACAGTTGTTCTGCCTGATGACAGCACAGGCCAGTTTGTCAGTTCTGAATGAAGCCATGTGCTTAGACCTAACCACTCCTGTCCCATTCCACTCAGAGTCTGACTCACTGATTCAGTCACCCATAAAATGTGGTCTCTTCGCATGTCATTTGTCTCTCCGATTGATCTCCTTTCAACAGTAAATACTGAAGTGCTATGTACAGGTTATGGTAGCTGATAAGAAAAATGGAACAACGAGAAAAAAACAAACAAACGTCTGGTGGTACAAACTGTAAACACAAAATACATGGTTTTGGGGTAAAGGATTATGAACTGGCTTAAAAGCAGGAGTACCATATGCAGCCTTTGCATTGGTTGCATTTTAAGCCCTCACAGGTTCACACAGATACAGAAGGGGAACTATAATAAAGGCTTTTCCCCTCTGCTGTTTCCTCAAAGTATCAAGTGCCACAAACGCTACCTGCTCTAAGAAAACCAAACTGTTGTCTGTGCGTGTGGAAACAACAACCTCAACGTGTTTGTTCCTCACTGTCCCGTCGGCTACAGTCATGCGCCGCAACAAAAGGAGACAATGAAACAAGAGTTTGTATTTCTGCAATCTCATCCTCTCTCTTCTCCGGCTTGCTCGTTTGCCCTTAGACACTTTCTAGTTTCGAAACCCCAAACCGGTCGCTTAGCTATACCCGCGCCGCTTTTTTTGTTAGTGCACTTGTGAAGCAAGCTCACGAGAAAAACAGCACGAGCTCCAGCCACGCACGCACGCGCGCGCGCGCATACACACACACCTACCTCAAAGTCGAAGCCGACGCGACTTGTCCAACTCGGGTTGTTTAATATTTAAAGTGACAAAGTGGTTTGAGCCACATCGGTGCGTCTCCGGGTCACTTCTTGGGGTTGAGGTGTGTCTCCCTGTGGAATCTGTTAGCTCCGGCTCCACATACACTCAGTCAGGACCCATAGAAAATGTAAATTTAAACGGGGTGGGAGGGATGGAGTTACGTCACACAGGGGCTCCTCCTCCTCCTCTTTCTTCATCTGCTCCGGAGAGAAGATGAGTGGGGACTCCTCGAGCTCAGGGCGGGGCGTGCACGAATTGAACGTTACCAGGTTTCTTACTGAAAACTGGGCTATAGGTGACATGTTTATCTAAAGCCAGTGGCCTTGTAAAAATTATGTAACGCGTGGAGGGACCAGGCATCAACAACTAAATCTTCATAAATCGTGTGACACACAACATGTATGTATGTAAACAGAAATTTCCCAGCCTCGTAAAAGCATAAATTGAACTGTAATTTGTTTTAGGGAAGTTCTGATATGCAATCTTTTTTATTCCTTTTGTGCATTCTCTTTATCTTTTGCAATAACTGCTTCCTGTTATTACAGCTGCTAATCACTCTGGCGATCACCCATGTGAATACATTGCTTGATAGCACACTTGTTTTTTGTTTTTAAGGACAAGTTTTCATATGTATTGACTTTCATATGAGCTAACTGAGATCTTGGACATTATCTCAATATGTAAGAACAAAAATGCTGTGTTACCACACCTGATCATCCACATAATATATCTGGTATTCTATAACAGACTTATTGTGTATTAAGCAGGCCCAATTACATGTGTAACTGTAAAAATCTGTTTGTTTCTGTACTTTAAAGTTGCAACAATTTTCACTTTGAGTGGAAAAGGGCCCAAAGCTTTTCTTAAAAACGTCCTTATGACCTTTACGACACACCGTTCTGTGGCAGAGCTTCTCTTTGATTGCAACACATCAGCCTGCTGCCTGTTATTTTTTTCTGCAGAATGAGTATGCTGAGCATTATTTGTGATAAAGAGTAATCTGCTTACTGATAAAGGGCCTGTGGATCTTCTTATCCCCCCACCCTTGTCCTTCTGTTAAATCGGCTCACTGAAACCCCTAGTTTCATGGTGATCTGTCCCTTTACATTGCCTTGCTTATTTCAGGGGAAAACCCTATGTTTTTCTTGGCTACCTCTCATTGTGTTGGATGTCCATTTCATAAAGCTCTAAATTCTTGTACAACTACAAGACCAGGCTTACTGGAAATCACACAGACACACACACAAAAAAGCGCAAAATGGCCCAAGGGTCTGGTTTGAAATCTAAACACGTGGGAGGAGGGGGGTCCAGAGAAGCAAAACATTCCTACAAAGCTTGTCATAACCTAAGACAGAGGTGACTAAGAGTTTTCTGCTGAACAATGGGGTGAATCACGAGAAGGGTCGTCACTGGCAGAAAGGACACTCCCTCCAGAGACCACCACACTTAAAGCAGAAAGCATGCAGGAAGCAGATGTGCGTAAGTGTGTGACTGCGGTTGCATGTAAGAGAATAAAATCTCTATGAAAAATCAAAAGTCGGAGCAAGGACTGTCAAAGAGTTTTATAAGCCAACCTCAGCATGCTGTTTCAGATGTATTCCTCCTGCTTAAAGTGACAGTTTTGACATTCTGGAAAATATTCATTGTCTTGTGCATAGAAGAGAGAAAACTCTACACATGAGACTGTGGTGGATGTTTTTGGAAACTATCATACTATGATAGGTCTAGTGTAGTTAAGACTTTGATCTTTCGATTCTAACAAACCTCTCTTAAAGGAAAAGTACAAAATTTCTCAAAATGTTCAACCATACTCACTTAAAACTTAACTTAAAACTTAACTGAGCCTTAATTTCAAGAATATAGCCAACATGAAATAATCTATGGTTTATATAAATAAAAGAACAAGCAAATTTTAACTTTGAGGTTTAGTCTTTGCCCCAAGGGAGGAAGAAGGTACTTCCTCATTGCTAAGGTGACAAACCAAACTACTTTGTCACCATCGGAAAACTAGATCAGAAAAGATATCACATCTGTCACCAGATCCGTTTTTGGTGGCTATAGATTGGTTTCAGCAAAGGTTTGGGGAAGTTTTTTTTTAACTTCCAAACCACATTGTGATAAACAGATTTAGTGTAGCAGTTACTGATGGGATAAACCCAAATAGTGGTTTGAATATGTAAAAAAATCCCCCTTTTCTATTTAATAAAGGACAGACATTTCCATCATAACCACTTTTACTGTTAACCAGAAGCTTTCTGTGATGTCAGGACTGTCGTTATCAGATGCACATTGACAGATTTGTGTGGACACATTTGAGCATATAGACACAATCCATAATGTTGCATGTGACTAGCTAATGTGGACAGTTTTGGACACTGAAGGTCAAGCTGTAGGTTTTTCCTGGAAAAGATAATCCTTACTCTTCCTCTCTCACAATTTCACACCGCTCCTATCTGAAGTATAACATCCAAGAGAGATGTTTCTGTTTATGTTCCAGGTTTTCACATGGTGCTTGTTTATCCTCGTGTCTATGTAGATTTGCAGAGATTTGCGAGGCCCCTTGTTTTTTTCTTTTTCAGGCCTCTGAGGGCCTCCACTTTAAACAGGATATAGCAGTTATCTGAAAACCATGGTGACAGAGAAGCCTTCCTGAAAGTGTGGGCAGGTCTTAAAAACCAATCTCTTTTATGTTTAATTTTTGTGCGTGTTTGTTGCTCCGTGGACCTAGTGATGAAAATGTGCAAAGAGCAAAAGAGGGTGAAGTCATACTGAATCTTGCACCAGTATAGGAAAGGAGTTGATGTAAATAATTGCGTAATTGCAGTGTACATAAACTCCACCCCCTACATGTTTGACCTACTTCTGAGTGACTGGTGGTTCATACCAGCAGCACACCCACCATATGCTGAGGCAGTGTCTGTTCAAGAGAACTTGGTCAACTTAGCAAAACACCATTTTTTTCTCTGTTGTACTCACACCAACAGACAAACTGCATTCTTTCCACAGTTTTATCCCTCATGTCTGACACGACTACAATTTAGGGCACATAACCTCAGTGCACTGCTGGAGAAAACCACAAATAAGACTCTGTTCTTAAGTGATATTCCACTTTCATGATTTGTGTTTTGGAAGAATTTTCCAATTAGTTTGCTATTTTCAGTTGTTTGGGGGTTTTTTGTTCCCCAATTTGTGTGCATTAAAAAGAGGATGTGTTCGGAATATTTTTGAATTTTTTTTTTAAAATAAAATTTGGGCGACATGCCCACCGTCAGCCTGTCTGCCTGTGAGATGTTTTCTCCAGTTGTTTGGGTAACGTAATGCATTCAGCTTTTGCTGCCTTTCCTTCTTTTCCCTGTGAGTGTTCAGCCAAAGTTCAGCTAATTCAATCACTGATGGATGACTCACGCCAGTGTCCCTTTGTGCACAGACACACAAGGGCCAAGCGTACGCATACACATGCACCACGGTGCTTGCCTGGATGAGGTGTGTGAGGTCAGTGCTGCGTCAGCCTCTTGGTACGCTTGTGAAATAATCGGTTCTCACACAGCTTCACGAGCCAGCTGATGTGCCGTGATGCTGTTATATATATTTCCTGTTTCATGTTGTCTGTCTGGAAACCAACCCAGTTCTTTCACTCTCTCAAATGGAGAAATGAAGTCAAAATTGATAGCAGTGATCTAATTTTGACAAAGTAGGATATTTTTTGTAACCTTTTTGTGGTCCATTACTTAAGACTAATTATCAATTTTTTCTTAATTATTTATTACAATTATTTTGGCTCTTTATTATCACACTAGATCGTCACACGATCATTTGAGTGGCTAAGATGGCACATTCATCACATTCAAAGAAAAAACAAGTGTAACTCAAGCGTAACAAGTGAGCAAATTAGAGACTACATGTCATTTCCCTCATGTCTGCCTGTGTGTCAGTGTTTGCATGCATTTGAATGTGATGCAAGGGAGCTCACGCAAAGATCCAGATACAGTTATTTAACTGCGGCCCTTGGATGTTGTCACAGAGGCCATTATTAATGGCCCAGCCAGCCAGATTTATTGAGCTTTAGTGTAGAGTTTTCCTCTTTAGCTTAATGACTGCCAAAAGGAATGAGAGCAGATGGCTTCCTTACAGTAAGAGCAATATAGCCACAGGGTTGGACAAAAGTACCCACTAATTATAATGTCTATTTTATCACACAGACCATACACACTACATTTATGTCTTTGGGATATAAATCTCACCCACATATACAGTATAAACATGTGCTAACTGATAGGAAATTTAACAACTTCCATGATTTTACATATACAATTTCAACACACTCTACAAACAAGCACAAATATTCTTTCACAGCACTGACAGAACAGTTCATGTAGATCACTGAAAGGCCTCAATAACGTACAAATCATACAGGTGCAGAAACAAGACTGACAAAGTTCAACTCAAGGGTGGGAGCTAAGCAAGTCTGAGTGAGAGAATTTTGTGCTTCCCATGTGTCCGTGCACTCATCTGTCTGTGTTTGTGTGAAAAAGCTGAATAAGCAGGATTTACAACATAGAGAGCAAGGCCCTTCCAACAACACACACACACACACACACACACACACACACACACACACACACACACACACACACACACACACACACACACACACACACACACACAGAGTGCAGGAAATCAAGGTCAGTGTGACAATTGTGTGCATGTGTGTGTATCAGAAAGAGACAGAGGAGGTTCTGTACTTACATTACCCCCTGGTGCACCATAATCTCTCCCACTTTATCCTTGGGGGGGAAGGGGGGGGGGGGGGGGGGGGGCAAAAGTGTGCTTGTATTGTTTCAGTTTCTCTCATTGGAATAAAGAGACCCCAGTTGTTCTAGACTTACATGGCACATTGTGTTAACATAGCAACTCTTAGAAAGCCATGTGTAGCAGATGGTGTTTCTTTGTGTGTGTGTGTGCGTGTGTGCTTGTGGCACAGAGGCAAAGTTAAAGATGTTAATCCTTTAAAAGCATCTAAATCACTGTTCTGGGTTAGTAAAGCACTAAGACCACTAGTGTAGTTTGTTTAATATATTATTACTGCTCTTTACCCTCTGTGCTGGCGAGCTGATTATTTACACATAACCCCAGTGAAATGATGAGCCTATTGCATTATGTAAGCAAGTACTATAAATGCCACTTTTGACTTTCAAAGATACGTTTTTGTACTGTTTCTGGAACTTTTATACTGGACTGCATTGTTTTGCGATATATCTTCGAATTCCTGTTCCCAAAACTCTGGAGCTTATCCTAGCTGTCATAGGGCAAGAGACAGAGTACATTCTGGACAGGTTACCAATCTGTCCAGGATGGGCACAGGGTTATGATAAATTTAGAATCACCAGTTAACCTAACCTAACCCCGTGCATGTCTTTGGACTGTGGGAGGAAGCTGGAGTTCCACAAAGGAAGGCCCCAAGTGGTATTTGAACCCAGGACCTGCTTTCTGTGAGGTGACAGTGCTAAATGTCCCCCACCGTGCAGCCCAGAGCACTGTTCCTTGAAAGAATATCAAATGGTTTTAGACAACAAAAGACAAGAGACTGACTGCAGATGGGACGGCCTTGATTTGTGCATGCCAAGGCTTTGATACACACTGCAGGTCCACTGGCACACACTCAAATTCACACTAACATTACAGCTGTTGTATGTAGGCACACGACATACACACTCAATCACATTATTACTCAGCCACTTAACTCCATCCTTTTACCTATTTGTAGCCCTCTACCCCTCCCAAAGCTTTGCCCAGGGCCCATCGTCAAGGTAACCGCCAGCACTCAACTCCTCCCAGACATCCTGGCAAGGTGAGTGGACACACACACACACACACACACACACACACACACACACACACACACACACACACACACATGCACACATGCATTCAGAATATCTGCTCTTTATCAGTATTTACTGCAAACAGACAAAGAGAAGTCTCCCTGGTCATTCCATAACAAACATATATAGGAAACACAAATTCTTCCATAATAACACGCTGACGCACTGGGGCCACAACTGTGTGAACCAGATCATTTCCTCACACGCAGTAGTAACTCTTTTCACGTATATGCCATTTCTTTGCCATTCAAAGTTGTTTTTTCCATCAGCAGATGATAGCTCAAGGTAGATGTCCCCCTCCCAAATCTGTGCCCAAAAAATCAGCAGGGATGATGTGGAGGTGGAGAAGGGAATCAGGAGTAAAAAAGGAGGAAGCTTGTGTTATTTTCCGTACCTGATAACCCTCCATCCTCTGCCTCTCTGTAGTCTGACCTGTCAGACGCTGTTTCCTGGAATTCTGATTCCTGAGGGGAGTGTTTGGAAAAGGGAACACAAAGGGATACTGTCAGTCATTGTCAGGTCTTCACTGAATAACAAACATATTAATCTAATCCACATGGCTACTTTAGGCTGCTCCCTTATTGACGAGGGTTCACCACAGAGGGTAGCTCCAAATGTTAGATGTTAGACAACAGACACCCTTTCTGATGCAACGCTTATATGTGGCTTGTTAATCTGGATCTCTCTCTTGTTAGTCAAATGTGTAAGCCAGTGCATTATGGAGCTTCTACTCACATGGCCATTAGTACAGGCCTTTAAGGGGCTGACTAAAGTAAAGTGTAGCTGTGCTACATGAAATAAAAACGAATCCAATATTTTAATGCAATTTGCACACAATAAAGGCAAAATGGGAACTGCAGTTATGCTTATTAACATACTAAACCCTATTTTTAATAGTTGTTTATAGAAAGAACAGTGTGCCAGGAATGTTGTCATAAAAATTTCAGGCAAAAGTAAGAATTATGTGGTTCAAGGAGACTATTTAGAGGCTTTACGTTTGTCTTATCAGCTTTATCTCTGTGACGACAAAACAAGAAATGCCTTTGCACATGTAAGTTTAGTTTCTGTGGCTGCTTGCAGTGGTATATTGTGAGATCTTTTATGTTCTTTGTTCTCTATTGTCCTCTTCAAACTAACCTCACCATTTGCCTACTAACACCATTCAGTAAACCTTTACTGTAAAGTGCAGTTCTGGACATGTGTGAATGGCTGTGTGGTAGAGGGTGATACAGAAGAGTTGGTGTCATTGTTTAAAGTGGAAACACATTTTTTATTTACCATCTAATCATTCTTCCTGTGTGTGTTCATGCACGCACGCGCATGTCTCTCTGTGTGTGTGTATTGTGCAGAATGTGCAGATATGACAGCAGTCGGCTCTGGATAAAGGAAGTGTTCCATAAACATGTCCGGCTTCGCAGGAGGGGTCAGAGATAAATGCTATGACGGATTTATCTCTCGCTGATATGGGTCCACACAGACACATAGATGAAGCCTTTTGCTCCAAGAGATCAAAAGCTGCATCTGTTACACTGGAAGTCTTAACAGAAACATTAATGACTAAGTCCAGAGAATTACACCGTGGAATGGCTCGACTGGGCGATCACAGTTATTCAAAAGTCACCTTCTGTTGTTCACACACTCCTACTCATTTCTCGTACTTGGTATACTGCACAGTATTCTCATTGCAGTCATAAAAGGTCATATTGTTACATTCCACTCCTTGAACTCTACAACAATGGGGACTTTATTTCATACCTTGATGGTAGGAGTCAGAAAGGCTTCTTAGTGTAAGTAGTTAGTTGTTAACCTGATGGAGTAATATAGTATAATAGTGGTGCATATGATCAGATCATGCCTATGGTCCGGTGAGCATGAATCTGTTGTCAAGATGGAGGAAGTAAGGTGGGTGTTATGCAGACTTGTGAGAGTAAATATTGTGTAACCGCTTTCCGTTTGCCACAGAGAATGCGAATTACATGCCTAAATAAAAAAGCTTTCTCATTCTCACTCTGATTCACCATAACATAGTGTATATTAACAACAGGGATTCCTGTGCGCATTCCCAACCTTCAAATCAAAACATGCATTGTACTTTTGGCTACTGTGCAGTTCTACTACAGTTGAATTTCGAGGCTACACAAAATCAAAAAGTGCTTTTATTTGATCTGGTGAATACTGGTTATAGTCAGCTCAGTGCTTTGGTGTCTAAAGGAGAAGATTCCTCATACCAACCTTTTGTATCACAATAACTTGCCATAAGATTTGTGTAACATAACTTAAACTTAATAGAAATAATGGCAAAAAAGATCTTCAAAGACTCACAGACAGGCCATGCAGTTGGCAGTTTACATTTCAGGATTCTTATTAATACACCACCCCTCTTCCTTCTGGAGTTTCCAATGCTATATGTTTCCAATATCAGTTTTAAAAATGCAAAAAGATGCATGTACACACACACAAACACACACACACACACACACTCATAGCACGGCACAGATGTATGTGTTTGAGGAACTTAAGCTACAGAGATCATGTTGAAAATTATCTCCGGACACGTTTCACTGACACATTATCTACAGCTGGTGGCAAGATACGTGTGTGTACATGTGTGTCTGCGTGGGTGTGTGTGTGTGTGGTGGGGGATTTTCAGAGTTTTTTTAACCTGATTAATAAAAACTGAAACTTTAGTTTCTCCTGATAAGAAAGGCGTTAGCTTGATTGAGCTAGATTACTCTTTGCAAACCCACACAGGATGAATGAACAGTTTTATTTGGGTTCTATGCCCCCTTGTGGTTATATAATTGATTACAACAATGCAATGCCCCAGCATGAAGGAAAATGAAGCAAGCAGCACATCTTTCAAATACCAAACAGTCAAAGTCTTAATGATCACAGTGTGGCTAGTCTTATTTTTCTTTGAGAATGTGTGTGTGTGTGTGTGAGTGTGTGTCATCATGGAAAAATATGATCCTGGTGACAGCTGCAGCAGAAGATGCCACAAAGACGGCTTCAGGTAATTTCTTCAAGTACTTATATGTGTGTTTGTGTGCGTGGTTATATATTTTCAACATGCATTGTCTGACCTATGAGTAACAAGGTGTTTGTGAGGGTGGCTATCTTATTGGCCACAAAATTCTTACCTCACTATGTCTGATAACAATGGAGGGTCTGGGAATGTGAGTATATTTGAGCTCCAGCTCTGGACTACACTCAGACTCCAGGATGTCAATGTCCGAGTGCTCAGATGGGCTACGGGACAGTGGAGGTGACTCAAAGTATGGGTCATCATCTTTATCCTGCGTGTGGCAGACAGAGTTTGGGTTGGTACCATTTATTTTTCTGGTCCTGGAGGAACGGGCAGATGTACAGCTGCCAGCCCTCTGAAGGTGTTTGTGCTGAAGTTCCTGCGGGCTGTCTGGTAGGGCTTCTGGCTGAGATATAACTGGATCTGCTGCTGGAAGTTCATGGTTATTACTGCTTTGCCTGGAGTTGTTTGCCTCCATAGACGGTGCAGGGTCAGTGTTAACATCAGCTGGATTACCAAAACAATGACCTAGAGATGAGCAAGGTAGTCCATGCATGCTGGCAGATTCAGAAATGACCAAGAGAATAAATAAAATAAATCCTGAAGGCTCTAACATCAGGCAGATATGTGGTTTCCTAACACAGCAATAAATGCGTGGTACTTTCTTGTGGATCATCCAGCACTGGAGTCGGAGCTACTGCCATTTAGGTATTCATATCATTTAAAGGCACATGAACAGGCCAAGTTGCCAAGTTGTGATGTGATGTGTGAAAAAAAATCTTCATACCCAGGAAAGACTTTTGGTTCCACCCATAACAATTATTTCATTAATGCAATAGCGGTCCATTTTTCCTGAAGCAACCAGATCAACAGCTTATCCGAGGCTCGTCGTTAGAAATCCATAATGTGTCAGCCTTCTTGGTGAATTGATCAATCTGTTAACACATTATTCTCTCATTGAAAAAAACAAACAAACAAAAAAAAGGGGAAAAAACCCCCCCAAAAGCTAAACAAACCACAAACAGTATTTAACTATTAAGCAATTGTTTCTTCTTCTCTTCTCAGTACCTTATCTGCCACCCTGACAACCAGCATGAGTACGACTGTCTCAGGGTTTTATGCGCATACGTGAGTGCCTTGGTGTCTCATTACTCGATCAGTTAGTCCCTGGCTTGTTGTGAATTTGGAGGCTGGGGTTGGTCCACCTTGTTCCAGCTGGACTCTGGTTACCATCTGACTCAGGGTCAGTTACTAATACACTTGCCCTACACTTCACCACTATTAATTAATGAACTCATCTGATCACAGAGCAGCAGCTCAGGGTGTAAAGGTTATTGCAGCGTTACAGATGGTTGAATATGAGAGTTCAAGTTACAGGCAAACACTGTAAGTGATAGGCCTCAGATGAGAAAGAGAAAGGGGGGAAAAAGAGAGAGCTTGAGAGAGATAGATGGATAGAGAGAGAGAGAGAGAGAGAGAGAGGGTGGAGGCTGGCATCAGTCCTCACTGAAAAAGTGAGACGGTAGAAAGCCAGCTGCCTTTAGGTGAGAACTACTTGAATATTCATACAATCCCATGAAGAAAAGCTGGATCCATAGTTTTGTTGGTTAATGATTTTTCATAGGGAATATCAATGTTAGCATTGGGACCCAACATATTCTAATCCTACTTTGGTTACGGATGCTGGTTTGGACTGTTTCTTTTAATATAAACGGCACAGGCTCTGGATAAAGGAAGTGTTTGATGTAACCTTTATAGGCTCAGATATCATACTTATATTTTAGACCACAATTATATTGCATATAATATTTCTGATGGTCTAGTTGTAATTCTGATTAAAGATAAGCTTTAGTCTTCATTTGGTGCCAGCTGCATAGTTTTCTTAGTTGAAACCAAAATACTCTATACACAGGAAAAAAATTCAACAGAAAAGAAATTATTGCTAAGTTTCCTGCAACAGAATTAAATGTCAGAAAGGGTATATTCTGTCAAGCGAGGAAAAATTTCAACCCACGTGAATTTAACAGCAGGAGTCCTGACTCTCAGTGTGTGAACAAAGGGAAGTCCTAGCACTGTGGACAAGCCTTGTGACTCAGTTTAATGCAGCATGTCATAAATTATCCACGTGAGTGCCACAGGAAAGCAAGTTGATTACACAGCCTGCCAGGCATTTTTTTTCCCTCTTGAAACTATTATTATTTTATGCGTTTTCTCACATGCTGTAAATTGGGGGGACAGGTTCAGTCTCATGGGAAAGATGGGTCATTTCTAAGTTTCAAGTTCTTGGTGGCATTTTGGTCCTAAGTCGGTTGCACTGCTGACTGTAGGAGAAACACCAGACACAACAATTAAACTATTATGTCACCGATATGTTTACCAATTCCAAAGAAAGATTAATGTCTGATAACTAGTCAATGAAGGTCATAAAAATTTTACACACGTTTTTTATTTTAAACACAATGCTTTGCTTAGATGATTAAACTAATTTCAAATTTCTGTCCATTAAATAGAAAGTTAATAAGAAAACTGTTCAAAAAAAAGAAAAAAAAGAAAAAAAAGAGACGCATTGCATTTCTGTTACACCTACAGGCACAGAGTTGTTCTGTCAGGCTGCTCTTCCGTGTTTTTTAATGCGGTTTGGTGCTATGGGTGTAATGCACACCCTGACAAATTGAGCCAGGGTGTTATTATGAAACATGCATGAGCTTTTTTGTGTAAGGATGTAAACAGAAACATACAGGCTTAGAGGGACTTTATAGCCAAGATTAAAAACATGCAACCAAATTATATCCATTTCATTTTCAGGTTGATATTATTTGGAAGCTTTAGAAATCTTCTATCTGTTAGACCTTCAGTAGTAACCCGAGTCTGACAAACTCTACATGTGTTCAAAACCAAAAAAATGAGCACAAACCAGTTTTTCCATGTCAGACACATCAGCTGCAAGTGCTACACTTACTATGTTAGACTTTCAGAGTTGCACGCCGAACATTTATCTCCATAAATATCTCACTTCAGACACAAAATAAAAAAATATAAATTTGATTGTTATTGCACAGGCTGTAGATAACGTAACACAGCTAACCAGAGCCGTCCCCACAGTAATGTTGCAGAGCTTTGTTTCCCTCTGGTGGTCAGTTGTGTGCATGACTGTCACTAGTGTTTAATGCTCGCAAGATCATGAAAAAATCCTTTCAAAATGTTGTGTGCCCAAAAAATTGCTGCTCGTTTTCCTTTAGCCACCAGTATTATAATTAATATGCTACTAAACATTTCGCTATATTTTGTATATTTAAATATTTTTATGATAGCCAGCTTGTTTTTTAATTTTTTTAAAAAATTATTTATTTATTTATTTATTTTTTTATGTAAGCAACACTTCAGGAGGACCAGGAGGTTAAAAGCATGAATCAAAGATGTGCAAAAGAAAGAAAATACAACGACAGCAACAGAAGGCAGCATTACTTCGCCTTCAAATTAAAGGAAAACTGGGGGCTTAACTTCTGCAGTGAACATTTATGCGTTCCTAAACACATCCATATCACAAAAATGAAATCATACAAAATGATGCATTTCACTAAACACTACCATCACAAATCATCAACCGTACGCGCAAATCTTTATTTTGAAAACCTTAACCGGAAACCCATTTTTTTTTATCCTACACTGCTTGAATCTGATGAGGCATCCCTGGAGCGCGCAGCGTAATTGCAGGTGGAAAGCCTGGGAAGCAAGAAGCGATATAAGCAGGTGTCAAGCCGGGTTCGGGTTCATGATACGTTCCGTTTTTCTCCTGGATTTCGGTTGTTTTTGTGTGTTTGTGTCCCCCCCGCCACCTTCGATGATCTACAATGCAGACCTCAGCTTGGCTCGTCGGTCGTTGCGCTCTCATCCTCTGCGCGCTCCAGCTGATGGACGGGGCGAAAGGACAGAAGCAGTGTACTGAGGTGAGGCTACAGTCAATCAGTCTGAGCTGTTTATCGCTATATCAAAATAACTGACTGTTTATACAGAAAAGAAAGAAAAGGCGAAAGGCTGCTGTGTCTGCGCACGCTTGAGCGAGTTATTAATCTAGTGATCGAACAGTAAACACGATTAAACATTGATGTCACATTTCCGGGTCGATTTACGGTGTAGGTTTGGAGTCCCACTTTATAATTTGCAGCATGTGTGAAGACGCACACCTCAGCGCTGCTTTCTGTTTAAATAACGCGAACAACATGGAGGAGTATGAATCACTGTTCAGGTCTGGTGTTTGTTGAACTTCACCAGTCTGTGCTATTAAGTTATCAGTTTCCTGCATGAACTGGCTTTTCCTTCCCTTTGGTCTGGCACAGCTCAACACGTTCTGACACTAGGCTGGCAGCACAACACACACACACACACACACACACACACACACACACACACACACACACACACACACACACACACACACACACACACAGAGGTGTCCCAAGATAGAGGAGCAACATTCCTCTAAGTCATTCTCTTTTTTCACACTGACAAAGAGATTACTGCGGGCCTCCAGTTTGTTCCTATATGGTGGTTAAATCATTGTGCAGCTTTAGCTCTTCTGGGGAGGGTGAGATTTACCAGAGCTGATGTTTACGCTGAAAGAAATTTATTCCGAAGAGGACTTTGCTGAATCATGGTGTGAGATGAATATTGAACAGCTGCCACATCAGTGATTGACCACAGCACTTATGGGAGTCGCAAGAGATAACGAGGGTTTAGTGTTGCACAGTTCACAATCCTGTATTTATTTTTTGTATCACTACAGCAGTAAAAACAGTTTGTGTATTAATATGCTTGATTTAGCCTCATTTCTTGTGACCTTTATCGGAAAGCGTCTCTGAGCTCTAACCTTAGACCCACTTAAAACCAGGGAAAAAAAATCACTCCACACACAACAGCCTGTATGTGCCGGGGTGTCAAAATCTGGTTTGGCTCAAGGAATAGCATTATGTAAACTGTCAGAAATTAGGCCACCCGCCTCTGTAGACACAAGATGAGGAGAAGTGGAATCAAGAACACTGGGCCAGTGCTTTTCACTCATGGGCCACAGATTAAAACAATTACATGCAATAATCGAATGTCTAAGTGAGCCTACTTGAAATGTTAAAAGCTGCTGGTAAAATGACTCAGCCTCTTTCACCAGCAGCCCACTGCTGCCATCTCCCCTACTCCTATCGCCATGGAGATGGTTTGTTGTGACCAGGGGCAGAAGAATGGTTTTAGCTTTAGAGATTACACTGTGACTGGCACTCATGTTTTTCAGCCAATAGCAGCTGGATTCTGTAGGAATTCATTGTTAGTAGCAAGCAGTCTGCTCTGATTTGCTGGTGATTCTTATCTGGAAGAGATGATTCTGTGCTTTAGTTTGGGTGGAGATGTTTGCTGACCTGCCTCTGGCCTATGTTTAGTCAGGTTTTATGTCCAAGCCTGCTATGTTGACTGACTTCTTATGTTTTGTGTGTCTCCCTGGCAGACTGATTACTACTTTGAGTACACGGAGTGTGACAGCACAGGATCTCGGTGGAGAGTGGCCATCCCACAGCACCCTGGGGCCTGTACTGGACTACCAGCGCCAGTGCGAGGCACAGAATGCAGTGAGTTAAGTGTGCGTGTGGAAAATGACTGAAGCTGATGTGTGTATGTCACCTTCTTATCAGTAGCTGGAACTTTCACCACCACAACCTGACTGAGTGTGTTTGGACGTCGACCAACCATAGAGTGAAGCTACAGGCCAATAACCTTGGAGCAAAAACAATGTTACGTAATATCTTTCTGTGCTTGCTACGAAACAAGGCACATAATTGATGGCACGTGTTGATGAAGGTTAGTGGTTGTTTAATGTGAAGTGAAAGGACAGGGAGATGTTAGTGTAGCTCCAAGAATGCACAGGTGCTCACTGACAAACATGTGTCCTTGAGGATGTTAACTCAAGCTCGTTTGGTGCTTTTTATTGGGCCATGTAACTAACCTTTCCAGTCGATGCTAATGTATTTTTTTTTCTTAAGTAAAAAAGTGAGTCATAGAGGGTGTTACTTTTTTCTTTTTGTAGTTTTTGTTTGACACTCTTATCATAATGGAGCCAAGATGACACCGTTTCATTACATGATGGAATGCTCATGTTGCTGGTCATACAAGTTTGGTCTTTATCATTCACCTGTACAGGTTTGCCCAGTGCTTTTATTCAACACCACCTCACTAATGGATCGAATCCAACAATAGGGTTCATGGATGCTTTCTTTTCTTTTACTGTTTTCAAACCTACATGTGTTATGTATGCATAAATTGTTTGGAAAAAGTTTATTTATTATTTTAATAATAATAGTGCCGTGAACTGGAATGCACTGAAGACTGAACTAACAAAATGCTTTCCATATCAGCACTGTTTCTCACCTTTTGTTATTTTAAACAATTTTTTGTTTCCTTCTTCCTCCTCAGACCACTATTTATATACACTTGTGTTCTCATAGGTTCGTCATCTAATTCTAACTCGCATATGATATTTCAGTGTCATTCACTGTATTGAAATGGAGCACACCGCCCACTTAATGAGCTTATCTGTCACCAGTTGTTATGTGTAACTATCAAAGTGCCTGCCAGAGCAAACTATTTTTAAATCTAGCCTTGAAGCAGTTGCATGCTCTCACATTTAGCATAGAGAAGCATCACAATGCCATTAGACGAGAACAGGTATGAGGAAGAACTGTCCTCATACCTGTTCTGGAGAAATGCAGAGACACAATGGCTCAGTGAGGGGAAAACAAGTACAAAGACGCTTTGTAACAGATGTAAGAATGAAGTTTGTCAATCACTGGGGTTACATTACATGTAATGGCTGATGCGACCATGCTTTTTGCTGTAGAATGTGGAGAAGGTTGGTAAATTCAAAAACTGTTTTCTTTCTTTCACTGTGTCCACTAGCCTTCTCGTGTAAGGCTGGAGAGTTCCTGGAGATGTCAGCTCAGGAGTGCACTCAGTGTGCAGCAGGAAGCTACTCCCTCGGTAGCGGTATCCGCTTCGACCAATGGGATTACATGCCTATTGGATTTAGTAGCCTAGCAACCTCCCTGGAGAACAGCCTACCCGGTTATAACAGCCTCACCTGTAACAGGTAATTGAGTAAGACATTTAAAAAAGGGAAAAAGTTGGTAAAAAATACTATGCTGGATTTATTTATTTTTTTTCTTGTAGCTCTTCCTGGGCTCCTCAGGGAAACTATCTGGAGTCCAACAGGGATGAATGCACAGTCTCTCTCATCTATGCTGTGCATCTGAAGAAACAAGGCTCAGTTAGCTTTGACTACCAGTATCCTGACAGTAACCTGCTATTTGAGTTCTTTGTGAGTATTCGTTGCCTTTCAGTGGAAACATCTGCCATCACTTCATTATTAACTGTACAGTGGGGCAAAAAAGTATTTAGTCAGCCACCGATTGTGCAAGTTCCCCCGCTTAAAATGATGACAGAGGTCAGTAATTTGCACCAGAGGTACACTTCAACTGTGAGAGACAGAATGTGAAAAAAAAAATCCATGAATCCACATGGTAGGATTTGTAAAGAATTTATTCATAAATTAGGGTGGAAAATAAGTATTTGGTCAATAACAAAAATACAACTCAATACTTTGTAACATAACCTTTGTTGGCAATAACAGAGGTCAAACGTTTACTATAGGTCTTTACCAGGTTTGCACACACAGTAGCTGGTATTTTGGCCCATTCCTCCATGCAGATCTTCTCGAGAGCAGTGATGTTTTGGGGCTGTCGCCGAGCAACACGGACTTTCAATTCCCGCCACAGATTTTCTATGGGGTTGAGGTCTGGAGACTGGCTAGGCCACTCCAGGACTTTCAAATGCTTCTTACGGAGCCACTCCTTTGTTGCCCGGGCGGTGTGTTTTGGATCATTGTCATGTTGGAAGACCCAGCCTCGTTTCATCTTCAAAGTTCTCACTGATGGAAGGTGGTTTTGGCTCAAAATCTCACGATACATGGCCCCATTCATTCTGTCCTTAACACGGATCAGTCGTCCTGTCCCCTTGGCAGAAAAACAGCCCCATAGCATGATGTTTCCACCCCCATGCTTCACAGTAGGTATGGTGTTCTTGGGATGCAACTCAGTATTCTTCATCCTCCAAACACGACGAGTTGAGTTTATACCAAAAAGTTCTACTTTGGTTTCATCTGACCACATGACATTCTCCCAATCCTCTGCTGTATCATCCATGTGCTCTCTGGCAAACTTCAGACGGGCCTGGACATGCACTGGCTTCAGCAGCGGAACACGTCTGGCACTGCGGGATTTGATTCCCTGCCGTTGTAGTGTGTTACTGATGGTGACCTTTGTTACTTTGGTCCCAGCTCTCTGCAGGTCATTCACCAGGTCCCCCCGTGTGGTTCTGGGATCTTTGCTCACCGTTCTCATGATCATTTTGACCCCACGGGATGAGATCTTGCGTGGAGCCCCAGATCGAGGGAGATTATCAGTGGTCTTGTATGTCTTCCATTTTCTGATGATTGCTCCCACAGTTGATTTTTTCACACCAAGCTGCTTGCCTATTGTAGATTCACTCTTCCCAGTCTGGTGCAGGTCTACAATACTTTTCCTGGTGTCCTTCGAAAGCTCTTTGGTCTTGGCCATGGCGGAGTTTGGAGTCTGACTGTTTGAGGCTGTGGACAGGTGTCTTTTATACAGATGATGAGTTCAAACAGGTGCCATTCATACAGGTAACGAGTGGGGGACAGAAAAGCTTCTTACAGAAGACATTACAGGTCTGTGAGAGCCAGAGATTTTCCTTGTTTGAGGTGACCAAATACTTATTTTCCACCCTGATTTACGAATAAATTCTTTACAAATCCTACCATGTGGATTCATGGATTTTTTTTTTCACATTCTGTCTCTCACAGTTGAAGTGTACCTCTGGTGAAAATTACTGACCTCTGTCATCATTTTAGGTGGGGGAACTTGCACAATCGGTGGCTGACTAAATACTTTTTTGCCCCACTGTAACTGTACAGTACTCTCTGTATATAGTAACCATTGTCCTTAATGTAAATATGTAAGAAAAATTGTGTATGTTTCTGTTCTGTGTCCTGTGTACTGTTTGTTTGTATATGTGTCTTTTTGGCTGCTGTTACAACCAAATTTCCCCTTTTGGGACAATTAAATGGATTATTCTATTCTATTCTATTCTATTCTATTCTATTATTATTGCTTGTATATACATCTATCAATGCTATTTTATTTGTAAGAAGCCTGCAAGAGCTAATTAAAAAGTACTATAGATTGTGCTCAAGCTAAAGCATAGTTACATAGTTTTCTTACAGTTAATTCTAGTACTTTTTTTTGTATTTTCCCCTGTCCACTTATCAGTGTAGTGATGCGGTGTGTATGCATGAACATATAAACCATGCACAATGTTGTAACTGAAAATTAGTGTGAAAAAAAAGGGGGGAGGTTTTGATCTGCTTGTGTGTGTTTAGATCCAGAATGACCAGTGTCAAGAAATGGATCAGTCTGATGACAAGAAGTGGCTCAAGCTCACCAAGCATGGCGAATGGGCAACTCATACGGTAAATGTCTCACAGAGCACGACGACAAGTAGACAGAAAGGGCAGGTTTTTAGCCTCGTTCTCCCAAATCAAATGTATTGTGTAACATCCACAGAGCGGATAGAAGCAGGAAGCGTGTACACAGAAAGGAGCTGGCATCATTTTATATTGTCTCCAGTAATTTTCCACTCATGCTGTAAATGAGCTTCTGCACGTACATATTTTGGTTTCTGCATTGTGAATTAAAATGTACAATTAAATGTAATATATGGATCTTCTTGAGATAGGTTTCTAGTGGTGGTACTGCTCCTTGCTTCTTCTCGCAGGTTAGATTAGATTTGTTTGGTTCAAGAAAATTGTTCTGCTATTTTAATTCCTTAATAAGAAAAAAAAAAAATGAATTTACTTACGTGGCATTATATGCCATGAAAACAAAACAATCTGTATAAAGTTACTGTTGTCCTGCATACTTTGCAGTTTATGTTTTCTGAACTTGTGCTGTTAAGCTTTATACTTCATGGTTAGATGGCTATAGAGTTACAGCTTAGCTGCTGCAATTAAGCTGATCGCATATAATGACCTTTCTTAATTTTCAGATAGAATATTATATTAATTATTAATATTTAATCCCAAGCTGATGATGCATTGATATGTGTATTCTAGGTGAACCTGAAATCTGGCACCAACATCCTTTACTGGAGGACTGGTGGTGTTACGATGGGAAAAAAAGTGGTGAATCCTGCACTGCTGAAAAATATTCATATTGAGGGTTGGTGGTTACTTTTGCTTTTTTCTTTTTCTCTTTATAAAAAATGACAACAAAATAGATCAAACAGTTACTTCTTCTTTCTATCTTTTCTGCTCCGCTCAGGTGTTGCCTACACATCAGAGTGTTTTCCGTGTAAGCCGGGATCTTTCAGTCGAGTCCCTGGCTCCTCCTCATGTGAACCCTGTCCTCGGGACACCTATTCTGGCCATGGTGCCAGTTCCTGCACTCCCTGTAACACCAGCACTCAGTATGCAGGTATGAATAAAAAGCTAGATTTACCATTTCAAATCTGTTTTGAATCCTAATTGCTATCACTGCTTTTTAGAGAAGCACATCTAAAGGATATAGATAGAGCTTGTCCTATTTTTATGTCACAGTTGTCAAACTTTAGAAAAAGAAACACAGTGAGCCCGTGTGATCGCAAGGGAATAGCAGGTTTTGGCAACTGGGGCAGCAAAAGTAATGCTTGATCATTATGTTAGTATATTTGCTAACATATGTAATATGATAGGAAGGCAGCCAATGCACTAGAATCTTGAATTAGAAGTTTAGATTATTATTATTTTTTTTCCCCAGGGGGTTTGAACGAGGACTTTTCAGTTAAAGTACTGTGGTTATTTTATTTGTATGATGTATCTTGTAACATACTTTTACATACTGCTACATAATGTTAACATACTTTTTGAAAATGTATTTAGTTGGATCTTTCTACTCAAGTGATTTAAAAAAATGTATTCACTTATTTTTAAAATTGGCCTGTACCATATTAAATAGGCACATCTCAGGATAAATATTAAGGACTGCCAATAAGTTGCACTCCTTTGGATTATGAACTAAATATGAGACAACCTACTCCTTGCCTGGGACAATGATTGGCCATTTCTTGTAGATGCACTGTTGACCGATATGTATTTTGATGTTATTTTTTTAATATTTTCTATTTGAGCTGTACTAGGTGATGTGTTTTATGAAGACCAAAAGGCAAAACCAGCTGATATGGCAATACAACTCTTCTTTGTACTTCAAACGAGTTGTTCAGACTGTTTAACCATCTAATGAAATTTAAGTTTTAAGATGAAAGAACAGACAATTCCACAGTTTTTACTGAGGCACACTCTGCCTTGATAAAGAATCATATAATGCATTTAATTAATTTTCTGTTTAGTAAAGTAATTTAAAAGTCACTGGATACAGCTAGATATGGTAGAGGATTAGGGCCACCGGGGGGAAAAAAAAAGTTTTCTTTTTCTTTTTTTCCAGAATTCTGAAAAAAAATAATTCTAAGGAAAAAGTCAAAATTCTGAGCTTAACCTCAGAATTCTTTCTTTTGTCTCAGACTTCTGGAAAAGAAGAAAAAAATCACATGCCCACTTTTTTCCCCAGTGGCCCTAGTCCTCTTTCCTAGCTAGATCATCCAGGGAATAAACATATTTTATTTAGTACATATTTTGCGACTGTTGCTTTGCTAGTGTTGTATCCATATAAAAGGAAATGGGGGTGGGGGGGATCGATTCTGCTTAAAATTGCTCCTGTTTTTAAATAATTATATTTGCTTTATATCTCCTATGCTAATATTAATATAATGTATCCCCACTTTTCCTAGCTGAGGGATCTGGCTCATGTAAGGACAGACCTCCCTGTTCCATGAAGGATTATTTCCAGATCCACACAGCTTGTGACCAAGAGCGCAAGGTGAGAGAAAAGAGGCTACCTCTTTACTAAAGAGCCTGTTGAGACTCGCTCTATAATCACAGTTTGTCCTTTTTATTCCAACTCACACCTTTTTTTATCTGATTTCAGACACAGGTCATATTTAAGTGGGTTGAACCTAAGATCTGTCTTGAGAATGTGACTGGAGCTGTGACATTGCCTCCAAGTGGAGAACGAGAGCCCTGCCCCCCCTGTAACCCTGGTTTCTATAACAATGACACGGCCACATGCTCACCATGTCCACCTGGGACCTTTTCCGATGGCATGAAACGTACTGAAAACTTTCTATCTTACAGTCCTCATTTGTCTTCCACTTACCTTTTGTTTCATGCGGTTTCCCAATTGTGTTTTTCACTGTTTGTCCCCAGCATGTCAGCAGTGTCCTGCAGGCTCTGAGCCCACCTTGGGTTATGAGTACAAATGGTGGAATGTTCTTCCTTCTAACATGAAGACTTCCTGTTTTAATGTCGGCAATTCCAAGTGTGACAGTATGAATGGTAGGTGTTTATGGCAAGACATGCCCACTTTTGCTCTTTCCCTCAATTCTGGTCTATTTTGTCACTGTATTGTGTGATGACTCCAATGAAGTGAATCAAAAAGCATGGCAAATATTTGGCTACCATTAGCAACACGCACTAACCGCAACACCCACACGACACTAACCGCAACACTGACACCAAGGCCCCCCCACCCCCCCACCCCCACCCCCAACGACAACAATGATGCCAACAGCTCTTCCTTCTCCTCCAACAAACTAGTTAATTGTGCTCATGGGGAGGAGGTGGGACGGTTTATCTTTATTTTAAGCAAATACACCAGAGTTCATGCAGTTTTCTAAATGTCTATACATTATTATACTTTATTTATTTATTTAAGATGAGATAAGATAAGATAACCTTTATTAGTCCCACACGTGGGAAATTTGTTTTGTCACAGCAGGAAGTGGACAGTGCAAAAGTTATGAGGCAAAAATTAGAATACAATAAGAATAAATACAGTACACAACTGTACAGAATAGAATAAAATAAAATACTATATACAGTAGAATAAAATAAAATAAATATACAATAAGATAAAAATAGAATACAAATACTATATACAACTGAGTAAAAATACAACGATGACAGAAAGGATTATTGCACTTAGTATTATTGCATATGTATGGATGTGTGTGCTTGATCAGTTATTTATTTATTTATTTATTTATTTATTTATTTATTTATTTTCAGGTTGGGAGGTTGCAGGTAATCACATCCAGGCTGGAGCCGGAAGCTCTGATAATGATTACCTCATCCTCAACCTCCATGTTCCTGGATTCAAGTAAGGATAGTAGCTTTGAGTTTTTTAGCCTCCATCACTTTTGCCACTGAGCTATTTCTTTCAGCTGTGACTAATTCCCTTCTTCTGTTTATTTGCCATCAGGCTTCCTACTTCAGTGTCGAGTCATTCAGGGGAAGAATTTGGTCGCATTACATTTGAATTTGAAACTTCTTGCACAGCTGACTGTGAGCTCTACTTCATGATGGTGAGAAGAGTTACTGACATGATTGCTGCTCTGAAAAATGTTACCATAGATTTTCAAACCAGAAATTTGTCTAATGAATCTTTTAGGATGTAAACAGGAAGAGTACAAAAATAGTGGAGTCTTGGGAGAAAAACAAAACAAGGCAAACCTACACACACATCATGACAAAGAATGCTTCAGTTTCCTACACATGGGCCTTCCAGAGGACTAACCAAGCTTCAGATGTGAGTAGAAGTACACAATTACACACAGATATGAACTAATTTAAACTACATTCACTTCAAAGCTGTCAGTGAACGATGTTCATTAATACTTTCCACCCATCCATCCATTTCCTTCCACTTATCCGGGGCTGGGTCATTAGGGCAGCAACCTAAGTAGAGACACCCAGACAGACCTCCCTCTCCCTGGCCACCTCCTCCAGCTTGTCTGGGGGAACACAAAGGTGTTCCCAGGCCAAATGAGAGATATAATCTCTCAAGCTTGGCCTGGGTCTGCAACGCAGCATCCTCCCAGTGGGTTATGCCTGGAACACATCACCCTGGAGACCCCAGCAGGCATCCTTGTCAGATCACCTCAATTGGCTCCTTTCGATGTGGAGGAGTAGCAGCTCTACTCTGAGCCTCTCCCAGATGGCCAAACTCCTCACTTTATCTCCAAGGGAGAGGCCAGCCACACTTCAGAGGAGGCCCATTTCCGTCACTTGTATCCACGATCTCGTTTTTTGGTCACTACTCAAAGGTCGTGAGCGTAGCTGAGGGTAGGGACGTAGACCGGGAAATTGAGAGCTTAGCTTTTAAGTGCAGGTCTCTCTTCACTACAACAGACCGGTACAGCATTCGCATCACTGGCGCTGCAGCACCAATCTGTCTGTCAATCTCCTACTCCCCTCTTCCCTCGCTTGTGAACAAGACCCCAAGATACTGACCCAAGGCACTCCACTCGGGGCAGGAACTCGTCCCTAACCTGGTTTAGTATGGACATGGCACCCTTTTCTGGCTGAGGACCATGGCTTCAGACTTGGAGGTGGTGATTCTCATCCTGCTGCTGGAGGCCACCGCCTGATGAAGTCAATGGAGCCACATCTGCGAAAGGCAGAGATGAGATTCTGAGACCACCCAAGTTGAAGCTTTCTGTCACTTGGCCTAGAAATTCTGCCCATTTAAATTATAAATTGAATCTGTAACAAACGGCAACCCTGGTTTATTTATTTGTTTATTTATAAGGAACCCCATTAGCTTCCACAACAGTGGTTGCTAGTCTTCCTGGGGCCCAAACCATCAAATACCACCAAATAAAATGTTACACAATGAGTTGGATGCAAATTGTCCACATAATTTGGCTCTTAGATCCACAATAAGGTTTTACAATTCTGAAAATGTAAACATGTGAATATTAAAAATTATATAAAAAAGCAAAAAAACCAAAACAAAACACTCAAACAAAATACACAATTTCCATTACAAGTGACATTACCCTCTACAATTTTTACAAATAAATTAAAAACTGCCTAAATAGGCTTTTAGGTGATTTTTAAAATTATGAATAGAAGCCAATTCTCTAATTGCATAAGGGAACTTATTCCACTGAAAAGATGCTCTAAATATAACAGAGTTTTTCAAAAAGTTACTTTTAACTCGAGGAGTTACTAAATTGTGGTTACGGTAGTTGAGAATCGTGTAGCATGATTATGTATTTCATCTGGATACTGCAACTGAGCATAAAAAAAGTGTGGTGTGTTTACCAGTATTGCTTTCTTTAAAAATACAAGTAATCCATAGTATAATTTAGCTTGTACAGAAAGCCAAGAAAGTTTATCGTGCATTTTATCAATACTTGTATAATATGAACACCTTAACACTAATCTGGCTGCCCTATTTTGGACTAACTGAAGTCTGTTCAGATCTGTCTTATTAGCTGCTGACCAAATGATTGAGCAGTACTCTAGATGAGATAATACTAGTGCATTAATGACATCTTTCATAATTGAAGAAGTGATATAAAAAGAGCATTTCCTAGCTATAGCTGTGCCCTGTCCCATTTTCTTAATAACAGAGTTGATGTGCTGAGACCATGAAAGGTGGTGGTTTATGGTAACACCAAGTAATTTAATCTGGGTGACCTGTTCTAATACCAATCCAGCTATGGAAAGATTTAGTTGTGGGCTGTTGACTAAGCGTCCTCTACTTCCTATTAACATGGATTTGGATTTAGACACGTTTAAAATCATGTTGTTTTTACTTATCCAATCAAACACGTTCAGCAAATCTAGTTGTAATACGCTTGTCAATTCAGAGTGGCTACTGGCTGAATAAAACATGGTGGAATCATCAGCATACATTACAAGATGAGATTTATCCAGGACATACGGCAAATCATTTGTAAAGACTGAGTAGAGAAGTGGACCGAGGCAGCTGCCTTGGGGTAGACCACAGTTCATTTCACAGCCCTCCGAGAAATAACCATTATAATAAACCTTTTGCCTTCTTCCAGACAAATAACTTTCCATCCAGCACAAAGCAGCTGGTGAAAATCCATAACATTTTAGTTTATCTATCAAAAGATCATGATTTATCAAATCAAATGCAGCACTAAAATCCAAAAATACCACCCCGGCCAAATTCCCATTATCTAGATATTTGTACCAGTTATCTGTCATGTGAATGAGAGCTGAACTGGTGGAATAACCAGGTTTGTAGGCATGTTGAAACTGAGTGAGTAACTGATTTTCTGTTAGGTAATGTTGAATTTGTTCATAGACAATCCTCTCCATAATTTTACTTAGAACGGGGAGTAGACTAATAGGTCTGCTATTGACACCATTAAAAACGTCATTCTTGTTTTTAGGAATGGGAATTATTTTCGATTCTTTCCACTGCAATGGAAATAAGCTGCATGCCAAAGATCTATTAAATATGTGACATATAGGAAGGGACACAAACTTGGCTGCAACTTTGAGCAGTTTACTGTCTATGTTATCAGAGCCGGAGGATGTATCGTCAGGAAGTGATATCAATAAGCGCTCTACCATCTCCGCATTCACTGCCTCAAACTTAAATTGGCATTGCTTATTATTCATGATAACATCCTGTATAAGATGACGTGATAAGGTGGGATCGCCTCTGCTCATATTAGATTTTAAATTTGTTATTTTATTGCTGTAATAATTCGCAAAATAATTGGCTATGTCCTTAGCTTTACTTATAAACGTACCACCCGTGTAGATGTGAGACATCACCGGAGCAAGATCTCTACCCATTATATTATTTAAAACTTTCCACACCTTTTTGCTGTCCTTATTGGCCTCCTTGAGCTTAAGTTGATAATATTCTTTCTTCTTGCGCCTATTCGATTTAGTTACTTGATTTCTTAACTCGCGATATCGTGCCCACTCTTGTGGACTGACAGACTTATGTGCTTTTGCTTTTGCTATATCCCTTTCTGACATTGCAACCTTAAGTTCATTATCTAACCAAGGTGCGTAGTTCTTTTTAACAGTAAATCTTTTTAAGGGGGCATGTTTGTCAGCCAGGTAGCAAAAGTTTTCAATAAACATAGATAATGCCATATCAGGGTCACTCTCGAGGCAGATGTCAGTCCAGTGAATTTCTTTTACGTCATTAATATACTTATCTGCATTGAAATTTTTGTATGATCTATGAAAAATAATCTTTTGTGCAGTTTTCAGTGGTTTCATTTTCTTGGTCAAACCTACAAGATTATGGTCACTATAGCCAACTGGAATAGAAACAATATTAGAGCAATGCTCAGGAACATTTATATATATATATGATCAATACATGATGATGACCTATGACCTCCTGCGTTGACCGTGACCCGGGTGGGAATGGTGATCATCTGAGACAGGCAACAAGCCGACGCTGATGAACTTATCTTTTTCCTTAAAGGACAAGAAGGAGCTGACCAATTGATATTAAAGTCTCCTAATAAGAACATGTCTTTGTTTTCCTCAGTTACTTTTTCCCTGGTAGAGTCCAACACCCACTGGGAAGCCTGACTTATTACAGGCTATGCAGACCAAGCTCTTGCAATGGTGGCAAAAGGATCAACTGGCTCAAAGCAACGGGCCAGACACCCCATACTCCTGAAACACCTCCCACAGAACTCTCCGAGGCACATGGTCAGATGCTTTCTCCAAGTCCACAAAACACATGTAGATTGGTTGGGCAACCTCCCATGCACCCCCAAATATCCTCAAAAGGGTAAAGAGGTGGTCCAGTGTTCAGCGACCGGGACAAAAACCGCATTGTTGCTCCTGTGTCCAAAGTTCAGTCTTTGTACAACACCCAGAGCCTTTAGGAACCTCATCCACTCCAGGGGCTATCCCACCAAAGAGTTGGTGGTGATAGAGTCATCTATCACCAGGGGTGACCCCACCCCTGGTGATAGATGACTCGCCCCCCTCCTCCCCAGACTCTGCTTCCTCTATGGAAGATCCCACAGTCCCACCTGAGCCAACTCACCACCAGGTGGTGATCAGCTGTCAGCTCAGCACCGCTCTTCACCCAAGTGTCTAGCACATACAGCTGCAGATCTGATGATACAGTTACAAAATCGATCACTGACGTGTGGGCTAGGGTGTCCTTTAAAATTATAAATATATTTATATATTATTAATGAGTTATATATAAATATATAACTCTAATTTAATTTACCTCAAATATTTTAGTTATCTCATATAATTGCAAACCTTATTACATATCATAAAGTGCAAAACTGTAAAAGAATAGCAGTAACCTTTGCTTCTTGCTTTTTGTTTTAAACTGTCTTTGGTTGCTGTTGTTGTCGTTGTGTTGTAATTTGTGCAATAGCTAATAAAATCTGAAATGACTGAGTTCTTGAGGTCAGACCACTTTAGGCACACCAAGTACTCCCTTCTTTTTGGTTCTAAAGATAAATTCTGAAGTGTCATTCAGTGTCTTGCACAATATATCAACACTGGAGATTTTATTTCATGTCATCTCGCTGATGTGTATTTATCTCTCTCTACCTAAGGTACGACAGTATGTCAAAGATGTGGCGCGAATCTACTCCATCACTGTGAGTAACGCGGTGGACGGAGTGTCCTCTAGCTGTCGGGTTTGTGCCCTCGGTGCACAACCGTCCAGCTCTGCGTGTGTGCCGTGCCCACCTGGGCATTACATAGACGCAAGTACGAGCCAGTGCACAGAGTGTCCACCTAACACATACCTGATGCCTCACGCTGCACCAGGCCCTGATGCCTGCAAATCCTGTGGACCTTCCAGCAAAAGTGACAAGGTTTGTTGCTATGATTGAGAAAGAATTTAAGAAAATTCTTGTTATCAGTAAGGCGGTACACCAGATACCTGTGTATTTGTTTTCCAGGAGCACAGCTTATGCTATAGTGACTGTCACTTCACCTACACAGAAGGCAATGCCACTCTGACTTTTGACTTCAGCTCACTTGGGCCAGTGGGGTCACTGATGAATGGCCCAAGCTTTACCTCAAAAGGAACCAAGTACTTCCATCACTTCAATATCAGTATCTGTGGAGGAAAGGTGTGCAAAGATGAAAATGCGCAGAAAATCCTGCAATTTTAAATGTGTTGTGCACAAATTGAATGTCATTGCAATTTTCTCTTTTTCTTTAAGGGTCAGTTGGCAGTATGTACAGACAATGTAACAGACCTATCCATCACTGACTCCCAGAGAGAAAAGGAAGGGCCCAATGCCATCACGACCTTCATCTGTCAATCAACAATAATCCCAGCTAGTGGACGAGGATTCCACACAGCCCTCTCCTCGCAGTCCATTAACCTGGCTGACACATTTGTTGGTTAGTGAGCATCAAACACAGACGGTGGCAGTGAAGAGAATTGAATTTAGGTTTACTTTTTTATGCCTCTATTTTTATTTTAAAAGAATAAAATAATATGTGATAATAAGTAAAAGGTCCTTTTTTGTGGGGATCATTACTCGTATAATATAAAAGGTCTTTTTTGCTTGTCTTTAAATGTTAAACTCCTGTCATAGAAAAGATTAAAGACAAATTAAAAGTAGACATATTATTAAGTAATACATTTCTATAAATATTAACAGGGACAACTGTGGATAACAACCTTGAAGGAATAAGTGTAACACCAGATCTGTTTCCCAAGACCTCCAAGAAAGTTCCTGATGTCAACTTTTACTACAGGTGCCTATCATTACAGGCATTATTTATAGAGTGGAAAAAAAAATCACTGCTTTAAGCTTCTTGCTTTCTGTGCTTTTTGGTGTAAGGTCTTTGGAGACAACTTCATCTTGCGAGTCGGGTCGGAGCGTGGTGGTGACACTTCGCTGTAACCCAGACAAGAGCACTACGGGGGAGCTCTCAGTACCCAGGTCTTTCTCATCAACGTCTCTCTAATTTTCATGTGTTTGTCACTGTTCTGTGCTGTGGTCCAGCTTACTGAACAAATTGTGCCTTTGGCTATTTCAGTCAGTGTCCTGCTGGAACGTGTGATGGTTGCACCTTTCAATTCTTATGGGAGAGCTCAGGGGCTTGTCCTACATGCACAGAAAGAGACTACCATCAGATAGAGGGAGTCTGCAAGGGAGGAAATCAGGTGTGTGTGTGGACATATACTTGTCTATGAGTACTGGATTTTTCTTAAAGGCATGTTTAATGTGAATTAAAACAGACTGTGTACTGCAGCTTTCATTTGAAGTGGTTTATATTCACCTCCGATTTTAAAATTCTTATCCAATTTTATAGCCAGCCAAGCAACCAAACGGGTTATAATTCCACAACCGTTCATGGTAACAAGCCTAAAGGTTGTTAGCATCCAAAATATCCATGTATGTAGAAAAATCCCACAAAGCTTAAAGTCAGCACTATAACAGTCTTTGTTTCACTTAAAATGCAGGTTGCTGGAATGAAGACAAACCTATTGAACACTTCAAATTTCATATTTACACTTACTAGTGTATGCGCTGTCCCATTCATGTGTGTATATCCACCCTTAGGACTTGCTGTATGTGTGGAATGAACCAAAGCTGTGCATGGGTGGTGTGCCCTTGCCTGCTAAGAAAACACAGACCTGTGAGGGCATTGAGTTCTGGATCCAGCTTGGTGCAGGACTGGGAGCTTTCACTGCAGTGTTGCTCGTTTCCCTGACCTGCTATTTCTGGAAGAAGAACAAACGGTATCTTTAGCCTCTTGTTCTTTAACTTCTAATTACATGTTTTCTCATTTTCCCCTTAATTCCCCTTAATATTCTCCCCTTCTCCCTTTCTCACCTTCTTCCTCATCACTGCTGTAAGATTTTAGCTTCACATGTTTTGTTTTCTTTCCTTAACTTTGTCTCTTCTTCTCCATTATTACCAAATCCCATCTCTTGCCATTCTGTCTCTGTAACATCACAGTATTTATGTGAAGATTCTTCGTCTTCTTCTTCTTCTTGTAAATTTCTGCAGTATTGATTCTGTCACTTGTCTCTGTGCAAGGTTGGAGTATAAGTACTCCCGGCTGGTGATGTCTGCTAATAAGGAATGTGAAATGCCAGTGGCTGACAGCTGTGCTGTGATGGAGGGGGAGAATGAGGCAGACATGGAGGATGAAGTTGTATACACAAAACCTTCTCTACTTGGAAAACTCAAAGCCATAGCATCCAAGGTGAGAGACACAGTATCACTATACTTTTAAAACCACAAAGTTCCACAGTGGTAAAAAAAACAAACAAACAAACTATATAGTGTTGCAAAATAATTCTCTTTTCGTTTTCATTTTAGAGAAATGGAGATAACTATGAAAATGTGCAGCTAAATTCGGCTCATTCCAAAACATTGGTGTGGAGCTAGAGTGGAAGAACCGTGAAGGGGGCTGAGGGGAGAAATCAGACCTTCAAGAGACTTTTCCCACTTTGTGACCCCTATCTAACTATCCCCTTTATAAGCTTTGATACCTGGAACACCAACTGTTTGTATGTGCACACACATATAGACATAACATCAGAGCCATGCTCAAATGAGTCACACTAACCTGGTGGCCTTAAAGCTTGGTACGATGGAGCTGTCCAGTTAAAGACTGTGAAGCAGGTGTGTGGCTGACACTTCCTGATAGCTGTCTGATTCTAATTTATTTCAGGAAAAAATTGATAGAAGAGCTCAGGGTAAGACAAAGACCTATTTAAGATGTCCTGTTTTGCTATTTTTCTCTCTTCAGTTTGCGTATCGTCCAATATTTCGTTGATACCTGTGGTATAGTTCATCTTCAGGAAAGCTATGATTTGCCTTTCCATATCCCACAGATGTTTACACAGATGGTTTATTCTTTTCATGTACAATCATTACCTTCTCATGTTTTTGTTGTTTTTTTATTTTATTTGAAATTATATAATGAAGAGAACTACTGATCAGTTGAAATTTGAATTTGCCATATTCTGTTTGGGTTGTGGTGTGGACTGTCCATGTACTTCAAATAAATCATGATGTATTTATGTATAATCTGACTCAGTTTGATTATCTTATTAAAAAGCTGCTGAAAAATTAAGCAATAAATACATTTGACTTAAGGTTAAGTCAAATGTATTTGTTCAATACTATTTAGACTCAAGGTACTTTTGCATGCTTTGCAGACTGAAAAGAGGAATACAAAGAGACATTTAAAACATCTGTAAACATATGTATACAAGCTTGCACAAACAGTCATTATTAAAATATGAAGACATTTCACAGATGTCCAGTTATATAGATCTGGTGCACTTGCTTCTATTTTAATGGGATTGTCACCAAAAATTCAAGTTGTTTCTAATACGGCCTTAGTAAAAGCTATGTCAAATCGTCATTAACACTATGGGGCATCCATAAAAAATGGAACTGGCAAACAAAAATGTAACTCGTGAAGAAATATGCACTCATCAACCACTTTGTTAGGGGATCCTATTGTTAAGATGACCTGCTGAAGTTCAAACTGAGCATTAGAATAAAGAAAAGAGATCTAAGTGACTTTGAATGTGGCGTGGTTGTTGGTACCTGACGGACTGGGCTGGTTCACACACAACCATCCTCGAGGTTTACATTTCCCCACAGAGGCAGTGCTTTGTGGGGAAATGCCTTGTTGATGTCAGAGAAGAATGGCCAGACTACTTTGACCTGATAGGATAATGAGAGTAACTCAAATAACTACTTGTTAAAACCAAGATACGTAGACGAGCACCTCTGAATGCACAACATGTCACAGCTTAGAACAGATAAGCTGCAGTAGCAGAAGGCCACATCAGATGTCACTGTTTTCTTTATCATGACAGTGAGTTCAACATACTCATTTGGCCTCCACAGTTACCAGATCTAAATCCAATAGAGCACCTTTGAGTTTTGTGCAGCGCCAGATGCAGGAGATCATTCTACATCACAGTGGTGATGTGTTTCAAATAAGATCATTTTGAATTTGATGGGATCAACATATCTCCAAAAAACTTGGGACAGGGTGATGTCCCCATTTCATTTAACAGCAGCTTGTAATTGTGAGCAAAGGAGACCATGTGCTGGGTCTTATTTGTATTTTTGGTTTTCTGGTGTGAGAAATATTTGACCAATGTTATCCTAAAAAATAATTTCAAATTTAAAACAATCTAACCACAAATGGTGATTTCCACATTTTCTCAGTCCAGTATAAATGAGCCTTGACCCAGAGAAGACGTGTGTTTCTGGATTATGTTTGCAGTGATTTCCGGAAGTGTTCTCAAGCAGTGATTTCCATTATAGAATCATATTTGTCTGTTAATGCAGAGCTACCTGATGGCCCAAAGATCATGAGCAATCAATACTTATTTTTGGCCTTTTGCCTTGCCCAACAAGATTTTTCTGGATTCTATGAATCTTTTGATGCACTGAAGATAATGAGTTATTGAACATCTTACATTAAGGAAAATTATTATGAAATTGTTCCACAATTTGTAGATGCAGATTGGTGAACATCTGCCGAGCTAAGATGCTTTTTTTTTTTTTTTTTAAACAAAAAATACAGAATATGTTACTCACCTGTTGCACAATTAATTTTGCACAATTGCAAAATGTTCCTCCAGATATTTCTCTTTAGTACTACTTATGTTTCCAGCCTTTTGCTCTTGAAATGTGTGGCTGCTATCAATTTCAAACTAAGCAAATATTGTTCATAAAATGGTAAAAATGTCTCAGTTTAATGTTTATGAGATTTGCAAATGATTGCATTATGTTTTAATAACATTTTCCAAACTGCCCAACTAGTCATCGCACAACAAGTTTACAAATAAGGCAGAACTTCTTTTCCTGGTTTTGGTTGTTATAGTGGAATGAATGGCATTCATCAGTCAGATTTATATCGTGGCCTGAAAGCATTCAGTATTTCCAAACCCCTCTGGCACTTGGCTTCAACAGTAATATAATATCCTAGCAAGGGAGGGCACAATATTACCTTAAAATGATATATTACTTTTTAAAGTTACCATTGCGCAAATCATCATGCTGGCTCAGAAGTGGCTACCTTTGACTTACTGATATACAGGATGCGAAAATTACAAATCAAATCAAATCACTTTTTATTGTCACATCACATGTGCAGGTACATTGGTACAGCACATGCGAGTGAAATTCTTGTGTGCGAGCTTCACAAGCAACAGAGTTGTGCAAAATACAACAACATAAACAGGCAAAATATACGAATGGCTAAATCTGAAACTAATAAATATATGTACAATATATAATAGTATATGCAAAAAAAATAAAATTAAAAAAAAAAAACTCTGGATGTGTATACTAAATGTTTTTCTACGTGTGTGTGTGTGTGTGTGTGTGTGTATACACATATTCTGCAGCTGAAGCAGCTGAAGCAGAAAAAAAAATCCCTCTCGCGGTTAGAAATGATACATTTGATGAGCCACTTTTCCCCCACCTTTTTCCTTAGCAACTCACCCTGGTCTTCACTGGCATTCGCCATATCGTCCTGCAGAGGTCAGTCAAACATTAAGATTTTAAAAGGTAAACTCATGTCGTTTAATTTAACGTCCTCTCTGATTTTTCCCTGGTTTTTGCTTCCCTACAGAACATCATTTTTCAGTACAAGTTTCTGAAAATTTACCTGTACACGATTTCCGAGTGTTTAATGCCGCTGGAGAACTCCTTGCTGTAAACCGCAGCACAGTATGGTGGTCAGAAGTGTAATTACTGAAACTAACCACTGGAGGGCGACATTCACTAGTATACAAAAGAAGAGTCCAAATCCTGTTTTACAGAACAGATAACGATAATGTAATCTTGTAAAAATAATAAAGTAAAATGAGATAAAATGAATAAATATGATAAGATTTTCATTTCAACAGTTTGACATGTCCCCGACTTTTCTAAAAGCAAAACAAAATAGCTTCTCTAACGTACGTTGTGTCAAACTACAAGCTACTGACTGCAGTGTAGAATGGAAAATTACCAAAAGACTGCTTCATCTTTATCTTTTTTTAATACACACTTTTAACGTCTTACTTTCAGAGACTGAACCTTCACACTGCATTTAGCAAAAACACTGGGCTCTCCGGTAGATGGTTTAACAAGAATGCCTTCATTGGGGAACAGATGAGGCAGGGTGTTAGAGCCATCTTTCAACATTTGGCAACACACACGTTGAATAGAGCCCATGTGGATATGAAAGTGATGTTGAGAGGCTGTTAGTGTTGCTGGAGAGACGAATGTATCTGCACTTCGACACACATTTTAGCTGCATTTATTGATATTTTTCTGAGATGAACAGAGAGAAGGATGAGTGGACAAAACCAGGTTTTTTTCCTTGTTATTTTATTATGATGTCATCACAGCCTTATTATTGCACATACCATAAACACGGAACTATTGCTTTTGTGGTTGATCAGTTCCAGAGTCCCTTAAACCTCAGCTTCATTTTGCCTGCAGAGATCTCATCTTGTTTCAAAGAGGCCAAGGACACATTCTGCTATACGGCGGGGGCTATAGCACAGAGATCTTTGTGGAGCACACAGCAGTTGGCCGAGGCTGAATAGAGGAACAATGTTTATAATGAATGGCTGCTTGTAAAGGATATTCATGAGTAAAGCCAATTAAGGACGCTTCCAGAGTGAGTTACTTGGTGCATGACATGGTAAAACTCGGAAAGGTGAGGCATTTCAAAGTAAAGCGTTTCCTCTACGTCTCAGTTCCAACAGATTTTCCCATACACCCGTTAAACCCTTTTCAAACCTCCTTATGCCTCGACAGCATGCCTGCAGTGGGCTCCCAGATCTAAATGCTTCAGTTCAAGTATGGCCCAGCAGCCTGCTGGTCTTGCTTAGGTGGTCTTGGCTGAGACCCACTGTGTAGCAAGTTTCACACATCGAGTGGAGATGAGGTGGACAAATGTGGCGAGGGAATGGTTGAAGGGGTGAGGCAGACTGTGAGAGACGGGGTCAAAAGAAGAGTGTGAGATTGTTGTCAGAGACTGGTCCCCGGACTAAATGAGTGGAGAACAGGGTTAAGTGCTCTATTTGTGCAACTATTAAAAGCTGGGAGTAGGGTACAGGGACTCGCAGAGCCAAATCTCATCAGTCACTGCCAATTTGAATCAGAACCAGCAACTCGTTTTTCTTTTCCTCCTTTTTCGGCAACTCCTCACCCCTCCTCTTCATGCGGACAAACAGACATTCCAGCAGCGGATGTGATGGTGGTTGTCCATAGCAACGTGCCATGCTGGGTGTATCTTGTGGGAGCAGGACCACTGAGTGAATGGCTAAGCCTTCTTCTAACAAAGCCTGCGAATCTCTGAGATGCTTTGAGCTTCCATAGAAGCACTGTGACTTCTGGGCTGTGGGAGTGCTTTACATAATCCAGCAGCAGCTTCCCTCTGCTCTGCCACAGCGCTCTCTCCTGCTGCTCTCTGCACCTAACACACACGCCCCAATGTAGGTCGGCTCATCTTGGCGCATCCTCTGAAATTCTTTCAATCTATCATTCAGTGTGATAATCACAGGGTGCTCTTGGAGACAGGCAGCATAAAGGTGTAGACCAGTCATGAGATGAATGTTCAACAGTTCTACCCACATCTGCTGTATGAAATTTGAGAGAATAGTTTGAAAAGGCTCGACTGGGGGGGGGAAGAAAATGAGTGATTCCGATCACATATTTTGCTGGAAACATTAAATATAACAGTCACACTTTATTCCAGACAGCATATTATATGTAAACATTTAAGATCAATTTATTAATAATTTACTACCACCTTAAATGCAATAAATTATTGCATGAGTCACTTGTTTAAAAAGAAAATATGCTAAATTACTCTGCTAATATTTAGATTTTCTCGCAACATTCATTTATTCACCACCTCAGAACTGTCACCCAGCAGCGAGTCTGCAACATTTCCAGCTTGAAACAGACAGTTTGATGTGTGTGGATGTTTTGATAAATTGGATGTACTTTATGGATATGAGTTCTTCTCTAACATCCTTTTGTTAGCTGGGATCAGCCAGCAGCTGACATTGTGTGCTCTGCTTCCTTTCGTGAGCCTCTCTGGGACTGCCAAAGCCAGCTGCTCCTCTGTGCCTCTCAACATCAACACATTTAACACAGATATGTAAACTGCACACTTCAATAACTCAGTGAGTCAAAGACTCAATCTTAATGGTATATGAGCTCCTCTTCCCCTCCCTCATTTTATTGGAGATGCTATGCTGTAAAAATATATGGGCATATATATCAGAAATACCCTTTCCCTTTTAATAACAGACTGGAAAAGATATGGGTGGTAGGGAAAGGCATTTTAACCCAGGGATTCCTCCGAGTCGCCGTTTCAGTAATTCAGGTAAACAATCAATGGCAGAAGGCTCGTTAGGAAATAAAACTATCTGCATGTTCTCTATAGTTAGCCCACTTTTCCATTCACCAAACAGGGATTTGCAGCTGGTAATGTAAAATTGATCTTTTACAACTTCTACCTGGAGAACTATCAAACATTACATTAAGGCACATAGCCATATTCAAAACATCACCACATACTGTATCTATGGGGCACAGAAACATCAGCTACCATTCCCCTCTAGCTGGAGAAATTCAGCATGTATTCATGAAAGCAGACCATTTTCCTCCATTAGCGTTTGAGTCATTTGAGTACATAAAGTTCATAATTACAGGGTAAGACACCAGTTTGCTTTTGTCGACACAACTATTGCTGCACTGTCTGTGTTGACAGTTTTGAGGCAGAAAAAAAGGTGTTTGTTGTACTGTATCTTTTCAGCCCTGCTATTAGTTATTATTAGCAATCCATTACAGAAATCCTCCATAGAAACAGCAGTTTAAGAGTGGGAGTAAAATACTGTTGCTTTGGTGAACACATGTCTGGAACTATGGCCATTAAGATAAAGGGATTCCATGATTAGAAATAGAAAAATGAACATTTGTATCAAAAGCAAAACATACCTTCCCGCAAAAAACAACCACATTAGGTTCTTAAATAGATCTAGGATGCAAAGCACATCTATCAAGATGTGAACGGATGAATTCTCAAACTGAAAGTTGATGAATTTGAGAGATTTTGTTTTTTATACATGTCCATTCCAGCTGTTCTAACCAGTCCAGGTTATGCTTTAGTCCACATTCACTCTAGGGTTGTAAGACCATCAACATTGTGCTGTTTGAACCATCAGTAGCATAATATACAAATGTACAGATACACAATAGAAATACATACATCATTTGTTATTACAATGAGACCTACAAAAAAGCATGAGAATAAAAAGTCTGTGGGGTATTGCAGGTGAGGCAAGCAGAGCCACAAATGTGCATCCAGACTGAGGGACACAGCCCCTCCTACCATGAGTAAGCGCATGTCTATTTACACTGCATCATAACAAAGCTATCAAAAACAAAGGCTCCAAAAATTCCTCCTAAAAACTTTTTTTGTTCTTTTGTTTCTCTACATACAACAAGTTTTGATTTCCATGTATATACATCCCTAGAAAATAATTTCCATATAGTTACACACTTTCTACATATGTGAAACGATACAGTTCTAGTCCACAAGGAAGGTGTCTGCTTGTTTGTGCGTGTATGTGCACATATGTGACTGTTTATCTGTGAGCGTTGTGTGTGTGTGAGGCGGGCAAAGAAGAGGATAATGTTCATCAACTGGCTAACAGTCACAGGGGGCAGATTTGGAGAGTAGACTGGATGTGGTCACAGAGAGGAAGTAGTGGAGTCTACAATCTCTCTCCCGTTGCACACAGTGGGAACATAGTGGGCGCTGACAGAAGCTAGGAAAGGAAAAAGGAGCAAGGGGGTTAAAAGGGAAAATACAACTACACAGACAGAAAAAAAAGCATAGTTAAATATTCAATTTTGTTGGTGTCAAATTAGTAAAAGAAAAAACAACAACATCTTTGTCATACAGAATAGAAGGATACACAAATATTCATATTTTGCAGTAGAAATGACCCTGCAGCAATAACCCCCCCACCCTCTTCCCCACACACACACACATTTAACATATTTTACATTTTTACTAAGTCTTGAATTATTCACAGGAACTTACTAACATTAGGAGTTGTCAGGTAATAACAATTCTCAGCTGAATAAGCCCTGTGGAAACACTCACCAACCGGGCTGCTCCAAGAAACTGAGTGATCTGGAAATAAGCTAATTGGTTTGGGTATCTACAATTCAGGGGAGTCTATAAATACAACCCATGTTCTTTTAGTTTTAGTTTCCACTATCCAAAATACCATTAAGCAACGTGAGTTTACAGAAACTGTGGAAATCAAGACAGCATCTGAGAGAAAATGTTCAGATAAAACTGCAGGTCTGCTGGGCAGGAAGTCTAATCAAAACCACCCACTACAAAACAGTTGCTGGAAGCTTTAGCTAAAATAGGCGTGGTGGTGCGCTGTTCCACTGTGCAGCACTAATGCACAAACTGGGTCCCTACATCAAAGAGTCATCAGGAATAAAACATTACCTGTGACCTCATCACTAAAATCAGTGTCTGATGTATGCAGAGCAACATCTGGATAGGTCAGAGATGAAGCTTTTTTGGCCACAATCACCAGGGATTTTTCACCAGGGGGAAAAAGAAGCACTATTTCATGAAAACATGCCAATGGCTGCCAACTGTTAAGTAAGTAAGGAGGTTGGGAATATTATAAATAGTAATAGACAGGGAAATATTGGACTTTTTGTTGAGTACAGAATGTTGAGCATATAACCAAATAACCTACCATGAGATGCATATGAGGTGGCAGCCCCGCTGACACTGAAGCGATTAAGGTTAAGCCTGTGGCTGGTTACATTCTTTTGGGGCTGAAACATGATGATGTGGACCTTGGGGGCAAACATGCAACCCAGCACCACAAAGCCACTCAAGCTGACTGAGATACACATGGTAGTTGTCTGAACCTGCAGAGGAAACATAAGAAGACAGTAATTAGTAGCCAGGTTAGCACAAGACATCCATCCATGCATCCATCGATCTAGCTATCAGCCACATTGTGAGCAGTTTGCAAGTCTATCACTGTCACATGGACTAAATCGTTTTTGCTAACATTTGCATCTACGGTCAGCTGAGACTTGCCAGTAATCCTGACATGCATACTTTTGTACTGTTTCAGTTGCTATTACAAACTAATTTAATGATAACAATCTATAATAATGAAAATACTTCAAAGGAACATTTGAGTGCTTATGACAAAGTGCTTTGAATAGAATTAGAAATGAAAGCAAATGCTGCTAAAGACACTAAAGAAATTAATCTCTGTGTCTGCACACGCTGCAGATAATCATGCATGTAAAGTGAGAGCACAAGTCTTTGTTAGCATACTTTGTTAGCTTATAACACTTACTAGAATCTATCAATAAAAGACTTAATCAACAGAGACCACAGTGGCCAAAGTCTCTCACTGGAGGGAAGCTTTAATTTTATTCTCTGTGAAATCAATGCCGATTAAGTACACTCTTATTCTCTCTTGATTCCTGATCTCCAGCACGCAGCAGTGCGCACTATATGTTGCTGTATCCCGCCATAATCGTTATCACAAGTGTTACAAATGTTTGAATAACAGCAATTCCCAGTGAGATCACAGTACATTTGAGCATATCAGCAATAAACCCTTCAACGTCTCCTCTGAGTACGTATGTACATAGAGTATGTGAGTGGGCGGGTATGCATATTGGCGATGTTTTTCCCATATCTGTCTAATCTTACAGTAACATTACGTCAAAAAATGCATATTTAGAGGGGTGGAGAGGAGAGCTAGAGAGAGTATGAGAGTGAGCGAAAGAGGGTCATTTATTTGACATTTTACGGGGATCAAATGAGCAGCCCTGGCATCAGCACTCTATCAGCACTCCTCTCTTGCGCCCTTTGATACAACGTGTGCATTTGTGGAGTGTGTATATAAGGTGTGTGTGTGTATGCCTAAGATTTGTATGGTCAGGTGAACATTCACTCCCCGTTGCTGTTAAATCTGAACATGTGTCAGCAGTTTGACAGAGCTTGTTCAAGTGTCACTCCCAGTACTGCACAGCTGGGACATTTGCCAATAGGATTAGGAATTGTTGAAGTTGTGACTACACCTATGTGATTTCTGCTTTGTTAGCTGTGCATCTTTAAAAAAAAAATCATGTTGAGAAGATAAAAACTGCTCAAATAACCGCATTACATACTTGAAACACCAAAGCGAGTCAGTTGCCATAGAGTCCCATTGAAAAAACGCTCATCTTTATCACAGAAATAAAAAACTTTTAAGGTGGAACATGAAACAGCTTTCTATTCTAACTGAGCACTCAAAACGCTTTATACAACATCCAACATCAAAATGTCTACATATAACTTTTGCAGTCTATGGGAAAAAACAGTAAATGTGAAACTGCCAATAGTTAATTTTTACCACAAACAGCCCAGAGTATTTAATTCTGCTTTTTATTTGGACCATAAGCATACCATCACAGTTGTGCTGCTGCTAGATAGTTTTTAAGGTTAGGCTTGCATCTTGTTGAGCTAGAGTCAGATCAGTGTCCTCCTTAAATACAGAAACACGCACTCGTGCATGCATGTGTATGTTCAAAACCATACCCTGTAGTCACTGGATGTAACATAGAAGATAGGAAGAAAGGCCAGCCAAATTATACAGGTGGTGTACATAGTGAATCCAATAAATTTGGCCTCATTGAAGTTCTCAGGGCACTTCCTGGTCTTAAAGGCATACCTAGTGGAGAAGAGAATCACATTTTTAAGTTGACAAAATACCCTTTTCATTTCAGCAGTTCCTGATTTGATCTGTAGAACATAAACTACTTTATATAGTACATTTTGGGTAGTTGTGAGTTTAGTTGTGACACACTTACACAGTACACAAGATGACCAGGAGCACATCATATCCCAGTGACAGCAGCATGCTGGAGTCACGTACATTACACTTCAAGATGACAGTCTGTCGTCGCTCCGGCAATGTAAAGCGACGCGTGCCGGGGACTTCCAGCAGCAGCCATACTGACACCATTACTAACTGGACAGAGATTAGACTCAGACAGATGAACACCTGGAAAAAAAAGGGAAAAGAGGAAGTAAGGTCATCGAGATCTACTGTTTGTCCATCCATCCATCCATCTGACTGATGCAGATGGATAGACATGATGCTGCAATCACTCACCTGAGAGGATGGGCTAATGAAGCGTGGCCTCACGGCTCCCGCTCCGTCTTTCACACCACTGAAAATCCTGGCGATTCTGTTGGTTTTGGTGAGAAGGGCGGAGTAGCAGACAGCAAATGATGTGCCCAGGCCAAGGCGGCGCAGGGCACAGATGGCAGGAGAGGGTTTGGCCAAAAAGAGGAAAGTCATGGCGTAGGACATGAAGACTCCTAAGAGGAGGATATAACACAGTTCTCTACCTGATGCTTTCACCAGTGGTGTGTTGTTGTGTTTGACGAACACCCAAATCACCAGGCCGGTGCACATGAATCTGGGGACAGGGAGGAAGTTGCAGCCAGACATACAATCAGTGTCATGAAGTCACTGCTTATATGCTGTCACACACATAAAGCATGGTTATAAATAGCAAAATTGACTTAAACAATCAACAAAATATTCTGAAATCAGTATATGCTCATGTCATTGTCTGTGCATAGCTATGAAAATTTCTGTATCTGTATGACGCTGAGCCTCGGCTGACCACATGCTAAGTTTTTCCTCACTTACTTATTGTTGTGAGCTACTTCTGTTCAGTTTCCCTGTCACTTACCCTACACATGCAATGGTAATTGGGCCAATAGCCCAGGCATCTTCCCACATAATATAGTCCTCGGGAAGGTCATAACAGGACGTCAGGTCGTCAGTGGGCCACTGGCCAGGAGCGCAAGGTGAGCAGGTAAACTCATCAGCCAGGTATTCATGAGGCTCACAGGCTGTACAAATCCAGCAGCAGTACTCACCTGGGAAACAAGAATATGAACAGTTTGTGGCAGATTTTCCAAAGGTGCTGCTACCTTGAATGTCACTACAACAAAGACGAAATTAATGAAATTCACCATCCTACCTGCCTGCATTTTCTTCATCTCATTGCGCTCACAGGGGTCGCTGCACTGCGACGTGGGCACTACTTCTCTGGGCCAGCGAATTAAATCACTGCTCAGACTTAAACTCTCTGCCCATTCACCTACTGGCACGTAACCATAACGATCACCAGAGTGCTGGTAGCTGAAGATGTTGTATCGGCCTACGCCATCCCCCTGGGTGTCAAACTTCACTACTGTCTCGCTGCCTGGAGGAGAAAATGGGGCTGAAGAGAGAACACAGAGACAAAGAGTGGAAAAAAGGCGATAAACCCAGTGGGAAAGGAGATCAAAGCTTAACAATCACAAACAATCACCTTATTGAGGTCTCATTGATGTCTTTTAAAAGCAGCAGTGAAGAGAGGGACAATAAGCAATGGTCAGTAAGCCTTAGGAGTCCAAAACAGATAGTGAAAGGCACTACAAAAGTGTTTTCATTACTGAAGACCAGCCAGTCACAAAAGTGTTTTCTAAAAGGCTATAAATGCCCAGTATAATTGGTGATGTGTGTGTCACTGGCCTCCCACCTGTCCATAAGGTCACCTAGGGACAAAATTGCTGTTCTAAAATCAGATCTGATAAAGTTTATTACCAGATGCATCATTAACAAGCTGCCCATAAAGCCATATAGGCATGGAAGCAGAGAATTGAATCCCTTGGTAATGCTATAGCTACCCACACAATGATAGATTTAGCCTCTGGGTCTCTTCTGTGAGTGAGGTGCACTGCTGAAACTGCCAAATTGGTTTGTATACATGTTGTTATGAAAGGATTACCATCTACCCTGAGGATGTGGGAACAGAAGAGATTGTAAAATTGGCAGGATGTGCGGTCACCATTAAAAAAACAAATAGAAAAGGGCTATGGACTGGGAAAACAGTAAGTTATTGATGCTTTGCAGGCAGTGCTGGACCTGACAGTGCTGAAAGTTGGTTGTTTTGACACAGACAAAGTGTATGCCACTCCTATTGTGCCATCGCTGTCCTTTACAGCAGAGCAGTCAGCTCTGTATTGCTGACACACAGGCTTGCGTGTTATACGGTGGTGCCTTGTCGAAAGATGATGTGACTAGAGAAATCACAGTGTATGCTGGGTTTATAAAGCACCGTTCTTCAATTTGTAACAAGGCTCTCGGTCCTCACCGTGCAGCTTGCTTTGATGATGCTATGCCGCCTTCCTCATATCTCTTTGTCTTTGGGTAACTGAATAAATCGTGGGCTGAATTCATTCTCCATACATACAGCCTGGGATCAGTAGAGTGAATCAGGATACAGATTGCGAATAAGCTGTTGGGCTGAAAAGTTTGCATGTGTGTACGTGTAAGGATGTGCACACAAGATTGAAGCTCGATTAGGTTTTGCTTTACAGTTTGATGGCTAAGGTATTGCTCTGAGCGCTGTGGGAGGCAGTGCTGACAGAACCAAAGCTCTGACCCTGCTGTTAGCTGTGTGTGTGTGCGAATGTGTACGTATGTGCACGCAGCACTGACAGGGGCTAAAGCTGTGCTATTGTTGTGATAGTTCAGTGTGCTCAGAAAAGAATGGCGTGTCAGATGGCAGCAGAGGGGGTTAGGGTTTATGAAATCCATAAATCACAGAGACAGCACAACTCTCTATCTTTCTCCTCTCTCATCTCCCTCTGTCACAGGAAATTCTAACTGTCAAGTCTTCTTTGGATTTTGCAGCTAAATGTTTAGGTGACAGCTAAATGAAAATGATTTCAATAAGAAGGTGCTGATAATATCTTGAGATAAAGGAGATATATGAATCCATTATGCTGCACGTCGCCAGATAATAAAGTCTGCTAATATCAGCAAGCAATAAGGCAAGCTGGGACCTCCTCCTTTTAAACACCAATACACACTGACAGAAGACGTTACCAGTGGCTAATTATCATAACTGCACCTTATTAGGACCTTAGATATGTGCTGAGGCCTAATTATCTGCATGTGGTAATTACGTGTAATACAGACAAAAGAGATAAGAGTATTGGCCTACAGAGCCATTTGAAGGCACTGTTTTTGTCCTTGACTTCCCGCTAACACATCGCATTCAGGCAGCAATAGACTCAGAGGACCGGTGATTCCTCCTTATTTCCAACATCAGTGACCTCGCTGACATGACAGAATGGCTTATCAAGAAAGTGGATGAGGGTGCAAGTCAGAGCTAGCGAAGGCCACCAAGATTCAACTGACTGCAGAGAGCGGAGACACGTAGCCCAGGTTATTGACTGATGGACAAAATTCTCTCTCTTCATCACTGTCCTGGACTGAACTAAAAAAAAATAAAACTAAAACAACAACAACAAAGGTTTTTGTTTTGACAGGACTAAGCATCTATGGCCGTAGACTCACTGAATCAAACTTCTGAGCATGTTGAAATTTTGAGACTGGCCATTTAAATAATAGCTAAAACAGTTAATAAATATTTGTCAGTCCACATCTCCAGCCTGTTTTGTTGAATTAAAAAATATATACATTTAGGATTTCCTGATTTCCCAAATAGTTACAAATCTCTCTCTCTCTCTCTCTCTCTCTCTCTCTCTATATATATATATATATATATATATATATATATATATATATATATATATATATATATATATACTGATCATGTAATTCACTTGCTGGGCGCACGTCCTTATTTGAGGTTTGACAGCGGTTTAGTAAATAAAGATGAATGGCTTGGACATGAATTGAGGTGCAGTTTAGGCAAGGCCTCGAAGTGGACTGGTGGCGGCTCCCGAGCCTGGCAGATCCCCATGTACTAAATAGAAGTGAAGAAGTTAAAGAATTGAAAAGGGGAGGGATGGTGGGGCGTGTAAACGAGAATGAACAGCTTGTAGAACTGGGGGAACTTATAGAGATGAGAACCGGAAGAGCGTGTTTGGAGATGTGGTCCTGCACCTGAAATTCAGATACTTTATCTCCAATTACAGCAAGTTAGGGCACCACAAATGTGCTTTTACTATCAACAGGTTAGCTGTGGCCATATTATACCAACTAAAAGTGATTATAGTGGCCATGTCCTTTAAATATAGTCTTGGTAAACATCAACAGATGCAACTCTAATGTCAGCGATACTCATCGAGATCCATTTATCTTATGAAAATGCACGTATTAAATTCAGTTCCACCGATGGACCGAACAGGGAACCAGTCTGCCCATATGTCCAATTATGAGCCGGTCTGTTTCATGCATGCGCAACACATGCTACACGCACAGCGGGGCAGACAAATAGTGCACACTCATAACCACACATTAATATATTGTTAGCATGGAAGCTCTTCGGAAAGCAGTTGTCTCTTTGTCTTCAAAGTTTGCCAAAGTAAACCATGTGTGGACGAGTGCGAAAACATTTGTAACAACAGACCTAATCAGGCACTTAAATCACCCTCACCCAGCTGAATACAGACATTTTAAAGAAACTAACAAAGACAAAGTGGCTAAAGCTAAAGCTATCCAGTGCACAGAGTCAGCCACACGCCTGCAGGCTCTATATGAGCCTCGGTATGAGCAACAGATCAAAGCACTTAAGAGGAAAGTTATGGAGACAAATGAAAAAGTGGTTGGTGTCCTGTTATCTGTTAAAGTTATAAACATACTGGAAAATAATGTAAACACCTTAAATTAACATTGTTGTATAAACCTGTTACACCTAAATGTCAGCTGATGATGGGTGTACAGTATCTTTTTCAGGTAGCAGAACACTTATTTTTCAGATATTTAATAGACAATGTGCTGTAACTTACTGCAGTTTTGGGGGAATTGTAAAGTTTAATTTGGTAATTTCTGTATAATTTTATTTGGTGTTGGTTTTGGTTCTTAGAAAGAAAATCAGAACTGGGAAAATCAGCATAGGCAAGTCACTTTTAGGAAAAAAATCAGAATTGACAAAGAAAATTGAAATCTCTAATATCAAATAAAGTTAGACTCATTTAACCAGCTGGAAACCTCAATAAAGCCTCAGGATCTTTATAGCAAAGCTGAAGCACTGTGACAGGTCTTTGTGTTCAAGTCCGGCATCTCAAATATGCAAACTGTCTTTTTCGACCGACCTGCAGTGTTTCCGAAACAGTGTTGCTTAAAAAATGATTTTTAAAAAGCCTGTTCATATTATTTCCAATGTGCACAAAAGCCTTGATCTGTCAGCTACTTTTCTACAACATGTTTCTGTTACAACAACACGCTGAACAATAAACTGACGGAATGATTTGTAGCGATGCTTCCTAACGGCGGCTCTTAGGTTTCCATGTGTAACAGATCTTTTAACGCAACCTAATACAGTGTTATAGATGATTCTGTGTCACCTCATCCACACAATACTTCCCTACTGCTCCGGGTGACTTTTTATGCCCGTGAAGTGTCATCAGCAAACAAAAGACCAAGCCTCACTCACTGACATCCAGCAATACTGTCAGCCAATTCATCTGCCATGTGGTACACTAGAAGTAGAGTAGAAACGGTGTCTCACAGGCTGGGTGAAACATAGGGTTTGCTTTGTCCCAATCAAATCTAAATATACAACTATCTTACTGCAATGGCAACAAACTCTTTCATTTTTGTAATGGCACTTGATTAGACAACTGGGAGAAATGAAAATTAAACAGCAAAAAATACAAAAAAAGAGGGAAAAGAAAGAAAAAGCAAATCAACTTAAGCAAGACAAACTGTAGTTATAAAGCAGCCTAACCAGAACCCTAATTTTTGCGAAACACTTAGCATTCCCACTAACTTGAGAAACACCTTATTATTCTAGCTTAATTAGAAGCATGGTGAAAACAGGCTTTTCATTCAGAAGCTGAGAAATTAATTATGTTATCGGCCATGTCGGGCTAAAGCAAAGCCCAAGGGGGATTGTGGGTATTAAAGGCAGGGGGAAAGAGCGAGAGGAGGCAAAGGCGGCTTGGGATGAATAAGTAGGAATAAGTCATCTAAAAGCGGTGAAAGTGAAGTGCACAGATTTACGTGGAGAGGGTAAATCTTTTTTTGTTTTTGCTTACGTGACTTCACACATACATGCACTCATGTCCCCTCAGTGCATATATGCAGGTATTCACTCACATGTCACAAATTCACACACAGAGGGATCACATTAGTTATATTTGTTCTCCCTGTGGATTTGGTCCAAGGGGATGGAGGCGCTAACTGGGTCACAGAACAACAGGCCACAGGGGAACAGAGGACAGATAGGGTAGAGAAAAGGAAGTCTAGAGTAAGGGACAGAAATGTATAGGAGGTAAAATGTAGCGGAAGAGAGCTGAGGCTTGACTGAAAGAAAGGTGGTGAGATAGAGGAGACAAAAGAAAGAAATGGCAAGAGAAAAACAGAAGGTGCTGGGATGGAGAATGAGCCAAGAGACAAGATAAGGGCAAAGAAAGGAGGGAAGTGACAAGCGAGTAGAGGGAGAAGAATACAAGAGAAAGAGAAAGGAGATAGCAAAAGTGAAAAGCAAGAAACTGATGTCATGGTAGCTGAGATACAGGTGGATGGAAAGGAGAGCCTTTAGAGAGAGGAATCAACAGAGAATAGGTGAAGGCTGGATGGACAGATGAGCAAAGTGAGGGAGAGGAGTGGAGAAGCAGACTGGCGCAGAGAGGCAGTGGAGGCAGGAGAGCAACCTTGTGAAGTCTGAGTGGGATGTGCTGTTTTTGAATGTAGGAGAGAGTAGGACACTTTCCGGGTGAGAAAAAAAGGGGGACAAGCATCTAGAAAAGACGGAGTGATGAGGTGGGAGAGAAAGAGTGACGGAAAGACAGACAGCGACAAAGACAGAGAGACAGAGGAAAAGAGACTGAGGGAAAAACGAGGGAGAGAAAATGAGTGAAGGTTGTTCTCTAGCATCTAAACGTTGCAGCAAGCTCAATGTGGCCCTGAAGGCACACCGCCTCTGCTAACACAGACATATCTCACACACACACACACACACACACACACACACACACACACACACACACACACACACACACACACACACACACACACACACACACACAGAGAGAAAGAGAGAAGGGGGAATATCACATCTATCACCACTATTTGAACAGAAGACTGCATGCATGTGTGTATATACTGATCTGTTTGCTGCAGATCGGGGAGGTGGGTGGGTGGGAGTTGAATGATGGCTTTGAGAAGTGTGTGGGTTGGGGGTGTCTGCAATTTCATGCTGGTAGAAAAACAAGCATTTCAAGCCACCTCATTGTAAAAAAGACTGTTAGGAAGGCGTTTATGTGCCTCTTGTGTGTATGTATGTCTACGTTTTGCGTATGAAGCATGTTGTAAGGCCTCATAAAAATGTGTAAAAAAACGCCTCTGTGTCTGTTACTAGTTGGTAAGGAGCAGTTCCCATGATCTACCGGATCACTTCAACAATTGGCAATTACCATAGCAACGAGCAAGACGAGATTAGATGAAGAGAGCCGCATATGAAAACACTGCTTTTAATGCAGAATAGTGCATTAGGGCACCACATACAATGTCAGTAAAAGCTAATAAAACAACAGTCTTATTACATTTAAGAATCACAGTCCTAGGGGACATTTGGAAGCTATAAGGAAGCTCCGATTTTGATGCAATGCAAAGACTGTGCAATAAACCTGCATGTGTGTATAAGAGAAGGCGAAAGGAGGGAGACAGAGAGCACTGAAGAGTGTTGGTTTTCCGTCTGCTACAGTTCAGACTGAGAGCACTGCGGATGGTGATGCTGCAGTATTCATACCCCACATTCAACCTCAACTCACCTCAGCTTCTTCCTTACATACTGTAGTCGGAAGGATGTATATGTACAGCAGAGAGCGAGAGTGAGTCATTCTGGGCGAACCAATACCTCAAAACAAACACTGCCGCAAGTTCCCAGTTTAACTGTACCGTCTTCCACGTAGTTTGAGCTCTTATCAGCACAGCTTCTCTGAATGGATTTTTACCAATACAGCTGCTTGTCATTCTGTCAGCACTGTCAGTGTAAAAGGACTCAGGTTGTTTGTATTTGCTGTTCTTTCTTACCAGCTGAAGAATAAAAACGTGCAATTCGCAGACATACATCAGTATTAAAAAGAAGGCAGAAGCGGTGTTAGAGGGAGTGTATTATCAGACATAGAGATGTAGGAAAGTCACAGAGGGATTCACACCTTCTTTCTCATCTGCTGTCCTCTGCTTTTCCCTGCTTTTCTCTCCTCTGCCCCAAAACCCACTCCAGAGCATTTGTCAGCTTCCCGTGTGTGTAAATCTGCATATCCTTCCTATCTCTCACTGTATGTACTCTATAATGGAGTGGGATCATCGGTGCCAAGTGGAGGATGCAACTGCAATTGCTTTGACTGTTTCTTCAGTCTCTATCTTATACTCGCTCTTCTTCTCAGACAGAAATGCTCCACTTTGATTTGTAGCAGAAATGAAGATGGGGAATTTCAAAGAGAATTCTCTTCTTCTGCTGACGCATGCCGTCCCACTCCGGAATTGCCTCGGTGCTCACTTGTTCTCTCCCTCCTTCTTTCCCTATCTCTTTTTCTGTCTTATGCTCTCTTACCTTACCCCAAACTCTCTTTTCTCATTTTAGTCTGCCTGTCACTCTTATCTGTAAGCTCCCTCCCCCCCTCCCCTCATAGGCGATGCCATTTTCTCATCCTCCATCCATCCTTGCTGCTCTCTCTCCCCAGCGTCCCATGGCAAATCTGCCGTGTTAGTGTTGTTTGTCTGGCTGTTTTGATGTCTGCTCCTGGTCACGGTTGGTGGAGGAATAAGCAACTCTAAACCTGTGTCAGTCCCTGAGACACAGCAGTTTATTTATAACGCTTCCTTTGTACGCCATCTGTCAGTCAAGCCAATCCTCTGTCTCTTCACTCCCAAATCTACAGAGACTGACAGACAGACAGGCAGCCTGCTATAGGAGCTATTATAACACACACAATCTCATTAGTGCAAGAGAGAAGAATATGGCTGACGGATTAACTGACGCTCTCATTCCTCAAAGAAACTTTCAAGTGTCGTATCAATTACGCATGGGTAATAGGTGTCAATGGCAAGCTGGCTCTGACAATACATAGCAATTAAGTGGATTTGTTTCAGTACTTTTTATGTTCGTGGCTGCTTTGGCTGAGGAGAAGGACAACATCCCTGTATTGTTTCACAGAGGACTGTTAACTAGGGACTGAAAATTCCCATCGTTGTCCTACTGTCTTTCCACCAGCTTCCCCTCCAACATTTACTTCTTATTCTTCATAAAACTTCAACACCTTATCGCTCTTCATTCTGTTTGCCGTGCTATAGCTCTCTTACCTGCAAAGCTGACATTAAGGATGTAATCCCTGTAGAGTCTGCGCCCATCCAAGGCCTTCATGCTGTCACACAGCTTGGTGGTGTTAAAGCACAAGCTACGTTGCATGTTATGTAGGGCGTAAGCCATTGCATACACGGCATTCACCACAAACATGATCTTGGACTCGGGTTCAAAGTTATTCTTGTCCATCGACAAGTCCTTGTCACATGGTGGGGGAGGCGTCTCTCCCAAGCCCACTCCGCCTCCTCCCCCAAAAGAGCACTGAAACCGCTGCTCCCAGAACTCCTTGAACCAGGGATTCCGATGATTTTTGACAGGGTTCAGACTAAGGAAGTAGCGGTTGAATTCTGGTATGGGATTGGCTGCCAATTCAAGCGTGATGGCTCCTTCAGCTGTGACCTCATTTCCCTTGACAATGCTTTCCTGCGCACCCCAGCCGTCGCTGGCCACCCATATGAAGGAGGTGTTGAGCCTGGCAGCAGCTGCCAGCAGCTCTCTGGCATCGTCACTTCGCAGGAAAAGAACAGCCACACGGGCGTTTGGCTTCTGGAGGAGCTGACGGATCACAGCTTCATAGGACTTCTTCGCGTTAGACCGTCCCACCTGGACAAAGAAGAGACATGCTGCAATTTAATGACAGACATACTGTACATGCTCCTCCTCCTTATGTTCCCTATTCGTAATTATTTATCACATAAATCATAGGCGGAAATGTGACAAAAAAAGATATGTCTCACAGTCTCATACCAACATGTATTTCTGTAGCAAATTAGATGAAAAATGTGACTGTGAAAGCACCCAGAATGAGTTCTTGGAGATAAGCTTTCATTTTCTGGTTCACGACTGATAACAACAGTGTGATATTAAACCCTATTTGGTGTAGGACGAGATAAGACGTAAAGACAAACTTTTATAAGCGGACAAATTTAGCACTTTGCTTATTGTTGCTGGTGCAGCCGTAGGCCATACATCAGGGTGACATTCCACATGGAAGTTTTGGCTTTGTTTGTTTTGTTTAGCTTTTCTTTCTGTTTGCTTCTTATAGCCATGTGGATTTGACAACAGAAATGTACAAATGAATTCTTTTTCCTACCTTCTCTGAAGTGGCAATACAGATGTTTCTCATGCGTGCCTCTTGTTCAAAAGCCTCGATACCAGTTTCCCCGTAATCACCCTCGGATGCGACGGTGGACACATAGGTCCAGTTGAAAAACCGCAGGATCTCAGCCATGGCTTTGGCCTGGTAGAAATCAGGGGGCACAGTGCGGGCAAAGTAATCGTACCGCGTCTTGTCGCTGAGTTTGGCACTTGTTGAAGCGTAGCTTATCTGAGGGATCTGGAAGAGCCTGAGAAGATTGGCAACCTGAGGGAACACATAAATCAGGTGGAATAATTCTGAGCCTGCTGTTGTAAAATTAAGCTATCGCAACTGCTTTAAAATTAGAGTCTTGACATTGATTGATTGATATCTTTTTTTTTACTGGATTTTCATAGCCCATGCTCCTATGACATGATGAAATATATTTTAATATTTTAACTTTAATATTTTGCTGCAGATAACACCGTAAAGTTATTGAGAAGAGCCAGGGATAAAGGAGCAAAAGGAGATTTCCCATAATTTTTTGTAAATTATATTTTTAATGTTATGTATCCAGAGCTGAATTAGAATTGACTGATTATACTCTTATGGATCAGTGTGAATACAATCTAATAAGTCTGAATTTTATTAAAATATTCTCTATGAACTTGATGATTTTTTTAGGTGATAGTATAAAAAGTATTTTCTTTAGGAATGATTTGACACTTAGACTGAATGTAGTCAATGTCTGAAAGGTAGAGTAAAAAAATTAAGGGCCAAAACATGTCAAACTTAACATTTATAGTAACTTTTATTAGTTTCTGTCATGAATATATGTATATATATTAGGGGTGCAACGATACACAAAATTCACGGTTCGGTTCGGTTCGATACTTTGGTGTCACGGTTTGATATTTTTCTGATACAAAAAAAAATGTTCATGCCTTTTTAATTTGTCGTTTATAAAATTTTCACGGCACATTCCGCACCACATCTCTGTGCGTTCATCATTTGTTTGAAGCCAGCTCACCTCCTGCAACTACTTTTCCGAGGATACGTGCTTCTTTTGTGGTTCGGACTCCTTCTGACATTTCTTTGGAGGTGGAGGAACATTACAGTAATTGCTTAAAGGAGCTTCTTCGACATCTTTAAGAGTTCTAAACAAATGTCTGTCCTCCTCCTGAAAATCTTATGTACGCAAACACGCGTTGCAACTTCTTATCTTGTGCCCGTTTTTTATTTTGACAGCGAATGCGCACCTGCGGACCACTTATGTGCAGCCCTGGTTATTATTTAGCTCGTCATATTGCAGCCACAGAAATTATTTTGTCCATGAAACCATAAAGTTGCACTTTCTTTTTGCCTTATAGCCTGATTTGTCATAACTTCTCCGTTTTGTGGTAAGCTTTTCTTTGGCTGTCACTTCTTCACCCTGACCTGTCTTATTTGGCTCAGCAGAACTAAAATATATATCCTGCTGCTTTTACACACGCACTCACATAAGCTCAGCGATTCTCTGCGCGATCAACCTCTCACATGTTTAAGCTTGCTGCGGGAGATTTCACTTGTCATGTTTGCATAGTAAGCTAACGATTGATAAGACGATGTCAGAGGAATTGGTGCGCAAATTATCATCACTCACCAATCAGTGCTGTCGCTCTCTATACACAGTTTGCGCATTGCAAAGTGAAAGCAAAAAACAAGTGCAAATTCAAACGCGATTTCAATATGTCACATATTGACAGTGGCTCACCGATGCCAATGACATAATTACCCAGCTACATTTCCGAAAGAATGCAAAAGCATTGACATATATTTTCCTTCCTACAATAGCCCGACGGGCAGGGCAGAGATAGATTTTGGTAGCGCGACTGGAAAAATCGCTAGCCCCAGGATGCCGGGCAGGCGATTTTGCAAGCCCTGTATCTTATTGAGGAATCACTCATCTTTGGAAAAGAGAGTTTATTACAGAGAAATGGCTCTTTCCAAAATAAAAGCTATACTATACGCTTCTTCTGGGCTATATTCTCAGCAGCATATTGTAGCGGGTCAGGGCTGTTCGGGGTTCTGTTTGTACAGTTATGTTTTGTTTATGTTGCCATAGTGACGGGTGACGCCCTCTCGCTGCGACGGTGTGTCCTTCCGGGGTCAGAGGGCGTCCTGTGTGTTGTTGTTGTTGTTGCTGTGCGGTTGCCGCGCTGAGCAGTTAGCTAGCGGCAGTGTTCTTCTGCAGATGTCAATAAACGGCTGTGCTCCCTGGCTAGCTCACGGGAAGCAAGACCAAACGATACCTTCGTCTCCTCCTTGTCTGAGCTCGCCACATTGGTGTCAGAAGTGGGATGATGGTGGCACCCCATGTTCTGACCCGAGTGACTTTTCCCCCGCCGGTCGTGACCGGCCGGTGTGCCAAAAGAAGGCACCTGGACATTTGCAGGACTTTGTGTGGGGTAATGGGGTCGTTGGGGACGACTGACCCCTTAGGTGGGGGCTATGTAGCGGGTCAGGGCTGTTCGGGGTTCTGTTTGTACAGTTATGTTTTGTTTATGTTGCCATAGTGACGGGTGACGCCCTCTCGCTGCGACGGTGTGTCCTTCCGGGGTCAGAGGGCGTCCTGTGTGTTGTTGTTGTTGTTGCTGTGCGGTTGCCGCGCTGAGCAGTTAGCTAGCGGCAGTGTTCTTCTGCAGATGTCAATAAACGGCTGTGCTCCCTGGCTAGCTCACGGGAAGCAAGACCAAACGATACCTCCGTCTCCTCCTTGTCTGAGCTCGCCACAATATTTTAGTTCTGCTGAGCCAAATAAGACAGGTCAGGGTGAAGAAGTGACAGCCAAAGAAAAGCTTACCACAAAACGGAAAAGTTATGACAAATCAGACTATAAGGCAAAAATAAAGTGCAGCTTTATGGTTTCATGGACTGTGGCTGCAATATGACAAGCGAAATAACCAGGGCTGCACATAAGTGGTCCGCAGGTGCGCATTCGCTGTCAAAATAAAAAACGGGCATAAGATAAGAAGTTGCAATGCGTGTTTGCATACATAAGATTTTCAGGAGGAGGACAGACATTTGTTTAGAACTCTTAAAGATGTCGAAGAAGCTCCTTTAAGCAATTACTGTGATGTTCCTCCACCTCCAAAGAAATGTCAGAAGGAGTCCGAACCACAAAAGAAGCACGTATTCTCGGAAAAGTAGTTGCAGGAGGTGAGCTGGCTTCAAACAAATGATGAACACACAGAGATGTGGTGCGGAATGTGCCGTGAAAATTTAATAAATGACAAATTAAAAAGGCATGAAAATTTTTTTTGTACCGAAAAAATATCAAACCGTGACACCAAAGTATCGAACCGAACCGTGAATTTGGTGTATTGTTGCACCCCTAATATATATATAATATATATATATATATATATATGGCAAATTGAACCTCCCCCACCCTCATTCAGATCTGGCGTTTGGAATTATTTTGGTTTTCATGTGACGTATGACCCTGAAGGTAAGCGCTCATGGACTAAAGTAAAACAGTATGTTGGATGTGCCACGCAATGCTCAATTACATGGGTGGGAGCTAGTGTGTTAGCGCAGTTAGCTCGTTAAGTGTTGGCCGTCTAACGGAGATTTGCCGTGTTGTGGCGTTAAGGTCATTTTAACAAGGTTAACCTGAAAGCACTAGTGGGAACACAACGAATATGACTGCACATTTACGCCAACATCATCCTAGTGCAAAGACAAAAACAACAAGCATGCATGTTACAAACTTTACCCGAGTCATTTAGACAGCCGTTAGCACAGGATTCGCCTTATGGGGACCTGATATGTTTAATATGCTGCTGAGAATATAGCCCAGAAGAAGCGTATAGTATAGCTTTTATTTTGGAAAGAGCCATTTCTCTGTAATAAACTCTCTTTTCCAAAGATGAGTGATTCCTCAATCAGATACAGGGCTCGCAAAATCGCTAGCCCGACGTCCTGGGGCTAGAGATTTTTCCAGTCGGGCTACCAAAATCTATCTCTGCCCTGCCCGTCGGCCTATCGTAGGAAGGAAAAATATATGTCAATGCTTTTGCATTCTTTCGGAAATGTAGCTGGGTAATTATGTCATTGGCATCGGTGAGCCACTGTCAATATGTGACATATTGAAATCGCGTTCGAATTTGCGCTTGTTTTTTGCTTTCACTTTGCAATCGCGTGAACTGTGTATAGAGAGCGACAGCACTGATTGGTGAGTGATGATAATTTGCGCACCAATTCCTCTGACATTGTCTTATTAATCGTTAGCTTACTACGCAAACATGACAAGTGAAATCTCCCGCAGCAAGCTTAAACATGTGAGAGGTTGATCGCGCAGAGAATCACTGAGCTTATGTGAGTGCGTGTGTAAAAGCAGCAGGATTTATATTTCAATTCTGCTGAGCCAAATAAGACAGGTCAGGGTGAAGAAGTGACAGCCAAAGAAAAGCTTACCACAAAACGGAAAAGTTATGACAAATCAGGCTATAAGGCAAAAAGAAAGTGCAGCTTTATGGTTTCATGGACAAAATAATTTCTGTGGCTGCGATATGATGAGCTAAATAATAACCAGGGCTGCACATAAGTGGTCTGCAGGTGCGCATTCGCTGTCAAAATAAAAAACACGCACAAGGGTTAGGGTTAAATTTAAAAATTGTACTTTTGAGTTAAAATATATATTTCTAAAATGAAATGGTACACAGAGGACCTCATGTTTTACTCCATGACTATGAGGTGTCCAGGTCCTGTGGCTGTAAAAAAAAGCCCAAATCATCACTCCTCCACCACCGTGCTTGACAGTTGGTATGAGGCGTTTATGCTGATGTGCTGTGTTTGTTTTTTCCATTTAGCAAACTTAAGCTGTGTTGCCATAGCCATTTTAGAAAGCAGAGGTATAGATTAAAGATGTGGTTACATTTGATGGTGCTCAGTTAATCAGGTGTATTTGATAAGCACCACTTGGCTGCTACTTACACGTTTAATTCGTATGGAAGCAGAACTTCCACAGGAAGGTGTGTTTTGCTTTTCACAGGACAAACAGCGGATAAAATGAAGGGCTGTACCAAGGCTTGGCAGAAGAAAGGGAATGGTAAAGTTAAAACAAAGTGGAACTGAGAATCAGCACAAGGAATGTTTATGGGGTTGAAATATATAAAAACAATAGCATCAGTTTGAAACTGCTAAAGCTTCTTGCGCTTAGTTATTTAAAGTTGGTGTAAGTGTTTATCTGTTTCAAGTGATCTTTAACCTTTGACTGCAAGGCACTTAATCAAATATTTTTAATAAAAGCTGAGAAAAGATTTTTTTTTTCCATATGGAAAATGGCAACATATATTGAAGATCTCTGCTTGTAGAAGTTGCTTCTTGCGTAACATGAAAATAAAAGAAAACACAGCAAGTACATATGCACATGGTGAATCATTTATTAGTGACGGGTGCCTGAGCTCTAGTAGCGTCTATATTGCATTCCCTTTTACTATTGATTGGGCTATGGTCATGTTCTGTTTATTGCAGTTTCAATCACAGATGTCACACAAACAGTAGAGATACGACTGGAAGACATCCTCGCGCTCACAAAGGCATGTAAACATACACAATCAAACATGCACAGGCACCCACAAATAAACACAAACTACACAGCCATTCTGTTCCCGCCTCAGTTTAATCCTGTTAGAGCGCATCAGTCTGTGCTTTTCTATATTTCATTCATAGCTCAGCTGATGAGCTGTTTTGACAACATGTCAGAATCTCATTAGACTAATAATGCAGAAGATTAGAGCACACGCTCACATACATACACCGATGTGCGCCAGAACAGGCCGACACTTACGCCAACACCTGCGCTGACATACACAAGCACGCACGCACTGATGGCTGCTTATAGTTCTGCAGGCAGGTTTTATGGGTTTAAGATGGCACTAGACTTAAATGTCACGGAAGGTCACGCTGCAAAATGTAACCGCATTGCTCCATTACCTGCCACTGAACAATGACCAGCTACCTAAGAGGGCTGTGTGTAGGGACACGGGGAGTTTACTCTGTTAGCGAAAGCTGCCTTCTTCCCTTGTGAGAGAGAGAGGGAAGGGAGAAATGCATAGGAATGGGCTGGATGTGGATATGGAAAGAAATGAAAGTAAAGGACGGAAAAAATGGTGCAGAGGAGGGGTTCTGTGGGTTTTCTCCTCGGAATGCAAGTCACACACATGCACACACAGAGACATATACACAGAGACATGAATGAGTAGAGGGGAGGAATCATGCTCGCTAAGTAAATGCCTTCAAGGCACTGGAGTTTAGTTGTGCATGGTTAAACATAAAATAATTCCCTATTACTTCATTTGGAAGCCACAGACAGACTGGCCAAGTACAAAGGCATGAAGGAGTAGCTAGATTAGCTTCACTGGCATTAGATCACAAAACAGCACACAGTTCAGGTCTTGTAAACACGGTTGCTGTTTAGATAAAAAAAAAAACCAAAACAAAACGATAAAAAAAACCCAGCAACAAAGGCCAACAAAAACGAGCCGCAAGAAAACAAAGCATAATTATGTCTGATGAAGGACAAGAGGCAGTGCAGATGTGTTAACAATGGCTGCCCCAGGAAGGAGGAGGAGGAAAAGAAGGGGGCTGAGGTCAGCATACACTGAGATCTCCCCAAATAGCCGGGAGGGATGCCTCAGAATGCATATAAATATGGAGGGAAAAAAAGGGAAGCAGGAAGTTATGAGAAGTGAGAGAGCAAAGATTTAGAGGAGAAAAAAAAGCAATATATAAAACGGAAGAGAGAGAAAAAGACAGGGCAGGGTGAGAAAGAAAAGACAGAGAGACAGTTTCAGAGATTAGGGATTTAAGGACTGATAGGAGGAGGCTTTTGTGCAGTCACAGAGGAGTAAGGGAGAAGGAGGTTTTATGCTAAACTATGCAAATTACATAGTTCTATGACAAGAGCTACACGGGCTGGGAAAACACACAAGAGCACACCGATGTAGCTTGATTCTAAGAAATAGACATACACATACATACACAGTCACATAAATATGAAAACAGCAGAAATGGAAAATGTCACTTTAACCCTTGGCCACGGGAGAATAAGCAAAAACTTAATGAGAAAGTAGATGATCACAGTGATTGTTGTTTGTATAACTACTTCTGTACTTTTGTTACCTGTATAGAGACACTGCTAAAAGATCCTCCTATGACTCCTGCGATTGCAAGCGGGCTGTCGTCCTGCAAAGCATATGATCCATCGGGACAGATGAACTCTGTGTCGTCCACCTTGGTGAGAGAGGCTCTTACGAACTCCAGAGCCTGGGCAACACAGAGACACAGATATTTTAGAACAAGTGTAATGGATCATGTAGGGTACAATATGGTCTATGTTTTCTATTAATTCTTAATCAGCCTTTGAAGTATTTTTGCTGTAATGAATGTGCTACATAAATAAAAGTTGAATATGTTGAGGTTATTTTTTAATGCAAAGTTTCTCTCTTCTCTAAGGACAATGAAAATCTATTGCTTCACACATGAGGTTGATTCATTTCAGTACAGGGTCCAAATTGTAAATTAACTCATACGAGACCAAGGCAGATTATACTGTATTTAAACTGCTGTGGGAAACAAGTTATAAATCCACAACCTGTTTAGAGAAACCAGATGTCAACAATTCAAGGTTTATACAATCAGTCACAGAGCTCATTGCGTAAGATCACTAGATGCATCATACCTAAATAGCTCAGCAATAAGAAGATTTTTTTGAAGATAACAATCCTTGAGGGGAAAGTGCCATCCTTTCTTTTTATCTGGCTCATTTCCCCCATCGAAAATAGCTTCAATCTATCTTTCTCATCACGGATTTGCTGTTATCATTCAAGGCAATATCCTTTTTCCTTTGTGAATAAAATAGAATTTTGAGGTACATTTACTTCACCTGAATATTACCTTTTAATGAGAGCCTATAGTTTTACTCGATTTAAAATGGAAACGTTGCACATTTAACTTCTGAGGCCAAAAATTACTTAGATGAGCAACTTTTTAAAGACAAAATATAGCAAAAGTTCAAGTCGCCCAGGAGCACAAAACAACTAATTAGATTTTAACTGTGCTGTACCTAAAACGTTACATCAGCATTCACATGGATTATCCCGATATTTCACCAATATGCTTTTGTGGGGATTTGATTACTTTCAGTGCTGTCATGTGTTTACCTTTAATGTCCTTTAAACTGACTTTGACTTACATATGTAAGATATGATTATGATGCGACCTAATTTTGTGGTAGTGAGACTAAATTTTAGGTGTGTGGGAAAACTACCATATGGCAGAAAATTACATTTGTACACTGTCTAGATTCATCATCTGCCATTGATGCACAATGGCAATCTTCACCCACCTGTTCAAGTGCATAGGTATCTCTGGAGCAGGTATCAAGAATGTGGACCCCTAGGGAGACCCCTGGTAGCAAAGCTTTGTCCGAGTTGATTCTGTCTATGGCAAACAGCATGGCCTCCAGCCTCTGGATCCCTCTGTCCTCATTAACACGGCCACATTCCTCCATGCCAGCTCCTTTTTCATGCACTGGAAACAGGCCGCCGAGCACCAGGTCACCCTCGATGCGGATCTCCCGACGTGACTGGGGTGGGTCTGAGAGCAAAACGCCTTGACACATCATGACCAAAACAAGAAAGGGAATGCGGGCCACCATGTTGTGCTCAGAGAGGATTGTCAGAACGCAAGAACAGGCGTGACAGAGAGCGAGACAGAGGGAAGCGAAGGGCTAAGGGTTAAGGTTAGGGGTGAGGGGTTACAAGTGAAGTGGACAGTGCTCAGTGGGGTTGAGTCAGGCAGCGGCCGTGGATTCTTGGGTTGTTTTGTGGCCCATGAAACGGTCAGGGAGAACTGAACTGGACCACACATGGAGGGGCACACCATCTGGGCATCAGTTCTGCTTGCAGAAGAAGGGAGAAGAGAGGAGGAGAAAAGAGAGGAGGGAAGAAGAGTGGGATATAAGTTTGTCAGTCCACATGCCACAGGGCAAATCTAAAAGCTGAAATACTTTTTGTGGTACAATGAAGTAGAAAGACAGCAAAGTAGACATTTTAGTGGAGTTTGGGGACACTGCTAACAAGGGCTCAGTCATTTCTGCTTTACAGGCAAAGCAAGGCCATGACTAACAGGGATATGGAATTGTTTGGAGATTTTACCCCACTCTTCTCCAACCTCCTCCTCCCTTACATCACCCGGTAAACTTTCTTATTGTAAGTGTGCACATGTGTGCGCGCGCGTATGTGTGTGTGTGTGGGGTGTCTGCCCCTGGTTGTATCAGGATAAGCCAGCTTAGATGGCTGGTTGATACACGAGCCAAGTCTTCTCATGCCACAGATCAGAAAAGCTTCTCTAATCTCATCTCTGTTCCAGCAATTCTCCGCTTGTCCATGAGTTTATACCCCTAAGTATATGTGTGCATGTGTGTGCGTGTGTGTGTTATCAGATTTATTGCTCCCCCTCTCCCTTGCATAATTACAGAGTGAGGGCTGAATGCATTTTACCATGAAAGAAGCTGTCTGACAACAATGAGGCCAACAACAGCTGATGCTACTTACTCAGCTTACGACTCAATTAAAGCTGTGTTTTGACTGTTTTCTTCACTAATGTGCTCCACCTCCATTTTTGTCAAAGCCGGCCTAAAATATATGAAATATATCAGCTAAATGTTAAAGACGGTACTCTACAGATTTTGCAGTTTACATGTTTGGACAGTACAACCCATGTGAGTATAAAGGTAAGAAATATACAAGAGCTTCTGTAGCTCTGGAGGGGTTTTGTCCTGTAAAAATACTTTAGCTTTAGCAGCATCCATGCATTGCAAGCTGAAGTGCAGAGCTGTGGGAATTTGCAAGGCAAATAATCTGTTGGGAGTCATTAAGGTTAGTGTACTGAGATCAGTATTTTAACAAGTAAAGAAACGGCACCTAGATATATTATGTGTACTATTACAATGCATCACTATGCCCTTTGCATTTAGAACAGGTATTGATAAGGTATCTTGTCATCTTAAATCTTAGTATGTAATAATGTATGCCAAGTGTGCTGTAATAGAGCAAATCAACTTCCCTACAGCTAGGCAATGTCTCTAGCTTTTTTAGGGATCATCAGAATATATGGAGTTAGGGAGCTGACAATTAAGGAACTGTTCGTTCCACAATAAAAAACACTGTTTGTAACTCATCATCAATTTTTGCTTACCAACCTCCCTCGGGTGTGTGGGAAAGCAATTTTTTTCCAGCAAATGTCCAAAACAACATATTTTATGTTTCAAGATCAAGTGAAAAAGCTCATACAGTAGCCATTGTGATAGGAAAAACGGCAGGTGGCACTGACTTGGTAGGTCAGCAAAACCTTTACCACAGTTTACAGTTAGTTAATAGTCAGTGTTGTTTCTTTTAACCACAACAAAACACATTAAGTTGCTGATGAATTGCTTTTGTTTCTAAATCTTTATGGCAGATGTTGTCACATGTCACCAGTACAAAATGATGTATGATATCAGAAGTATAGAGAACACTGAATTCTATCAACACTGAAAGGCCTTTACAATTATTGGATGGATTTCCCTAGTGCTAGTAGAAATTAACTAGTGCTTCTCCCTTTGAGGTTGACATTTTTGGAAAATGAATAGTCTGAACTAGTGGATTAATTGATATAAAATTTCACAATGTAATGTTCTTTTTTTATTTTTTCCAGAGGAAGCACTATGATACCTTTGATTAGTATTTAATCTACTTAACAAATGTTCATATGACAAACACTCAAAAGTAACTTGTTTAGTATGGTATAGAACTCCTAAACATCAGCATGCTGGTTTTAAAATAACAACACACAGCCATGCTGCTGGAGGAATCCAACAGGGTGGGAGGAGGTTGTGGGATGCTCTCACTCACTTGTTTTCATTTCATATGTCACTGCTATTCCACAAAACGAATGGCTGATTTCATGCCAACATGCAGTGCTCAAGGAAAAAGGGGACTGAACCTCACATCTGAACCAGTTCTCAAAGGATACAAAGAGCCTTTGTGTGTTCTGTTCTGTTCAGGGTTCTTTACTGACAGGTCACTGTCTGCTTAATTTAACTAGTCTTGTACTATGGCCTTCCACTTCTGAAACAGCTTAAGAAAAAGGCGCAGGTTATTCTACCTCTAAGATAGTATTTAGTATTTATTTATTTATTGTCATTGTCAAGAACAATGAAATTGCGTTTGGGGCTTCCATACAACCCAAAAAAAAGAAGAAAATAATAAATAAATACCCCTTAAAACCCAAGTGTACATATTTAACCCAGTGTGACTCCAATGCAATAAGACAATCCTTAGCAATAATGTTCGTAGAAATTCAGACAAAGACCTGAGAAACATGACAAAATACAACAATGCAACCCATTCAATATTATTGTACTGTGAGATATGATATCAGATATGATAGTTATCCCCTTTGTGAGATGTTGCTGCAGAGGCACTGAATGATCTGTATGGAGCCATTGTCACACAGGAGATATTCTGACTTCTGTAACTTAAAATCTGTGCTACCAGAACTTTTTCTGCATTTCACCTGCATAACCAGAGGCAAAAACCTCGCCTTACTTTGGGAAATCCAACTACCTGTCAGTGCTCTTGCTTCATGCCTGCAAGCAGAAAGTGAAATGCTTGCAGCCGACTGTGAGGACAATGCCAAGGCCACATTAAAGCAGCATGGGCCCCAGGGCTACAATTTTTTCAAAGTTAGTGGAATGGTCAGTGACTATCTTAAATTCTTTGTGAATATCCATATTCCAGTGCTACTCGTTCTTACCCAACAACAGCATTTGATACGTGTGCAAATGTATGTGTGTGTGTGTGTGTGTATTTGGACAGAATTTACCACTAATTTTAAATCAAGAAACAAGAAACATTACCAAATATCCAGGTCTATCAAAACCTAGTGTAGCTATCAACATCTGTGCCTCTCTCCCAGATGAGTTGAGCAATTTTTATACTAATTTTAACGCTCACAACAAGCACCCCAGAGCCCACCCAATGGGGCTGGTCTACAGGTGACAGAAACAGATCTTAAAACTTCTCAAAGGATTAGGACTCAGATTTTCTTGCATTGCTGCTATCCTCCACACATTATTTATTATGTTATTTACCTACTGTTCCAGGTGATGCTATATCATTTCCTTGCACACTGCTTTAGTACACCTTGAAATCAAAAATACATAAATTACATTTCTGTTTATTGATTACAGATTTGCTTTCAATACAATTTTCTGGGAAGCAGTTCCTAGACTGTGAGAATAGGTAAACCATTCTCATCTACAATGCATGCCTTAGGGCTGCTTTCTGAGTCCCCTAGAGTACAGTCTGTTTACACAGAAATGTGTTGCCAAATATGACAACAACAGAATCATAAAATTTGCAGATGACGCCACAGAGATGAGACTAATAAGCAACAGTGGTGAGAGGCACTATAGAGAGCAAGTGGAAGACCTAACCATATAGCGTAAAGAGAAAAACCTCTCCCCAAATATCAATAAAACAAAAGAAATCATTTAGAAAGATCAAAGAAAATCATATTCTTATTTCCATCAGTTGGTCATCTCTTGTGGACAGTTTTAGATTTCTAGGTTTACACATCACAGACACCCTCACATTGTTGCTCCACATTAACTGCATTCAATAAGGCACAGCAGAGATTGTATTCCGAGGGTTTCAAGAATTTTGGCATGAGTATCTTGTGTACTTTTAATGGAGTGCCATCGGGAGTGTCTTGACAGGCTTATTCGTAGTGTGGTTTGGCAAACTGACAGCTTAGGATGGCTGCCTGAAAGAACCACAAAGTTAGTAGCAAGAATGGTTTGGTCTAACTTCATAATGATTAGACCAAACAAACAGACCCAAACCTTACCACCAGCAGTGCATTTTATGTTTTTGTACTATCTTGCCCATTGCCTGTGTCCTTTGTCTTAAGGCAGTCAGGCCATAAAAATGTGATTGTGTGACTAATTTGAATGAAAATAATGTTGACCTTGAACTTTCTAACAGATTGAAATGATACTGTTTCGCTATCTCGCAACGATGTTATTTAGTCGTCCCAGTATTCCAAGTATCATCTGTAAGATGAATAGTTTTTTGCTACTGCCAAATCTTTCGGCCAATCCTTAAACATCATGAACAAGAAACATGATTAATTCACAAACCAGTTTTATTTAGATGATCAAGCATACCCTGGGAGTGGGTATAGGTTTGTGTAGCGCCGTACGATCCAAGCATAGTCGCTCCACTGCGGCCTTCTTTTTGCATGGATAGCATGCATTCTACGGGCATCGTGTTTAGTAAGTCTTCAGCTGTCAGACTGTCATGGCAGCAAGAACAGCAAAGGATTACAGCGAAGGTGTTTACAAAATGACGCTAGCAAATTTAGGCTTTATTTAAATGATGGAGGTAGCTTCTGGGTCTGAAGTCTGCATTTTTTTCTAATATCCAGTCTTGGGGGATATTACAAATCTGTGCTAGTGTAAGCGCCTGTATATTTGAGGTCCGCTGGTTTATTGACTAATGCTGGTGCATTCTGATAGGTTCTAACAGTATAGGCACATGGGAACAAGGTCACTGCAAATGTTAGCTGCTCTATTTATTAAGACCTAGCATGTGTAAGTTAGCAATAATGCATGCAAGAGTAGGCTAATGAGACAAAACTTGTCCTGCTTTTAGGAGGCTGGTCTAGCGGCTTGTGTTTTATATCAGATATTTTTTTAACTTCATTTGAGAGGGGCTTGAATTTATATTTTGCATCAGAGCACTTTAATCTTCCCAAGACCCATGTGAAACAATACTACACATCAGTAAAAAGAAATTATGCTTACTTGGTTACTTACTTACTTACTAGCTAAATGCAAATTACTTTGAAGGGATAATCAATGTATGCTTTTTATGATGATTTATGGCTAAAACACCTAAAAAAATACTTAGAAAGTTATTTCAACAAACCTAGATCCTTGTGAAGAATCTTAAAAAGCATACATTGTCCCAGAACAAGCTGGCAGTTTATGATTGCATAATGCAAGTGTTGCAGAAGGTACGACCTCAAGAAGACTTCCCTGGAATTCTTCAATTGAACAAAAAGACCGATTTGTTCACTTAAAAATGTGTAAAGTGTTTAAAGTAACAGATAATTTGCTCATGGACACATAAAGGTATCAACAGGATACAGGTTACAGGATTCTTGATGTGTTGGTAGCACAATTTGGAAATACAAGACTGTCAAAAAAACCTTACATGCCTTAAATAAATTACACTCACCTGCCACTTTATTAGGTACACCTTATGAGGTGGTACGTGCTACTAGCAGGTTGGACCCCCTTTTGCATTCAGAACTGTCCTAAGTCTTTTTGGCATAGATTCAGCAAGGTGCTGGAAACATTTTTAGGTCCATATTGACCTGACCGCTTTATGAAGTTGCAGTATATTTGTCAGCCACACATCAGTGATGTGAATCGCCTGCTC